>NW_022436970.1:16161613-16198888 GCF_009761245.1 Sapajus apella | reverse complement strand
TGGGGGGAAATAGGGGAGGGACGGTGTGGGGTGGGGAGCTGGGGAGAGATAGCAAGGGGAGAGATGCCAGATGTAGATGATGGGGAGGAAGGCAGCAAATCACACTGCCACGTGTGTACCTATGCAACAATCTTGCATGTTCTTCACATGTACCCCAAAACCTAAAATGCAATAAAATGAATAAATGGGGAAAAAAAAAGAATACTTTTCTAAAGTCACCTGTATGGTAATGTCATATCCATTATTTTTTCTAATCTATAGAAAGACACAAACACCAGGCTGCTCTTCATGCTGCATTTGCTCGCCCTGTAAATGGCATCAAGAGGACTTCAGGCTGCCCTTGCGTAGACCTGCCAGTCACTCCTGAGCCTATGCCTTCACACCCAGTAACATTCTCAAAATGCTTTTCAACTCAGCTTACTTAATATTTTTCCAGACTTTCCATTTCTTCTTTTGTCAAGGCCACTACCTGGATCCAAGCCACCACCATCTCTCACCATCGCAGCTCCTGTGCTCATCATACTCCTGCTCCAATTTCTCCACTAATCATCAGAATATTTTCAAAATCAAATTTCATCTTGTTCCTTCTCTCTAAATACCTTTAAGAGCTCTCTGTTTCTCTTAGCCTGAAGTACATTACTACTCTTTTCTCATCCTAAAGAAGAGCCTTCAAAACCTGGCCCCCGCTTTCAGCACAGGTCTCTTACTGTTACTGCATTTCTGCCTCAAGGGCTTGGAATAGTGGTTCTTCATTTCTGAACTGACCTCCTCGACTTTGTCTAATTAACTCTTTTCAACACTTCAATGTTCACTCAATGCCACTTTCAGCAAGGAAACTTGAGCCTCATTCTTTTACTTAACATGACTTTTTACAACTGCAGTATAACTATTTATCTTCTGCCATGACTGTTTGATGCCTGCATCTTCTTCTAGACCATTAGCCTTCTGAGAGTCACATCTAACCTGGACTGGGTATTTTTTTTTTTTTGAGGTGGAGTCTCGTCCTGTTGCCCAGGCTGGAGTGTAATGGCACGATCTTGGCTCACTGCAACCTCTGCCTCCCAGATTCAAATGATTCTCCTGCCTCAGCCTCCCGAGGCTGTAATTCCAGCCTGGAATTACAGGTGCCCACTATCATGCCCAGCTAATTTTTGTATTTTTAGTAGAGACGGGGTTTCATCATGTTGGCCAGGCTGATCTCGAACTCCTGACCCAGTGATCCACCTGTCTTGGACTCCCAAAGTGCTGGGATTACAGATGTGAGCCACTGCTGCCCAGCCTAGACTGGATATTTTTTAAAGGCTTGTTGTATAATTAAGAGGAGGTTATGGAGAAGAAAGAAGGATTTGGATAGAGAGACAATGATACGTCACGGAACAGTGTTAAGGGCCTGCTTTAGGTTAAAACATAATTTAGAATGACATCTGCAGGGTGTGGCAGTCGAGACACGTGAGGAAGTTTGAGTGAATGAGTATATTGGAGCAATAGCAGAGCAAGATAGTTAGAAATCTGTCAACAAATATTAAACTGATGGAGCATGGGATTGAAGAAAAATGAATAGCTAAGAAAAAATCTGTTTCTGGTCTCATACATTTTTGACTTAGTAGTATATGTAGATACATACATTTAGTGTAGAAACTTTAAACTTTATTTCAAATTAGACCAGAACAGATAAAACTGTTGAAGAAAAAGTGATAACATCTCTGTTTTTGAGACTGTGTTTTAAGCATCTATTGATCCATGGCAGAAATAAGTAAGGTAAAATCATTAAGAAAATAAAAATTGCTCGAAAAGAAAGGAGATAATGATGATTAGATTACCCATTTACCTACAGACTGGTTAATTAACATAAACTCATTATTAAAGTTGTAGATACAGACACTACTAATCTTTTTCTCTCAAGTAGTATTTTTTAAATAAACAAACAGATATAAACAGTGTAATTTACTTCCAGGTTGTCATTTCCAAAATGGTATGTATACAAGCAAATTATTTAAAAGACCACTCCGGTGGATGTTAGATTAAAATTGTATTAATTGCCTATACCAATGATATTTTATTTAATACAAGAAAATGCTGAATTGGTTATCAAATTATTTAGGTATTTATGGTTAGGAAACTAATTTTACTGGAACAGCTGATGTTGTACATTAATTTAAGAAAGCCATAGGACAAGCAAACACTCTACCAGATATTTTGTGTCAAAGCAACTGGGTTTTGTGTTAGCTGAGCCCAGCAACTCTTCCAGGGCGTCCCGGGAGATGACATCTCGTGCAGGGCAATATATGAAATCAGGTATTGAGCACAGAGGGAGTACAATTTACTGTAAACAGTTTTAACAGTCTCAGCAAAAAATCTGCCTCATGAAGAGAAAAAAATTCAACCAACCCCTCCTTGCAAAAGAGGATGTTAATAACTTCAGAAGATAAATGCTTGCCTTTCTTTAGATTTTATGCCATTTTTGTGGAGGCTTTGAGGGATTTATAAATGAGATTTTTAACTAACTTTTTGCATCTTGATGTCAGAACCTTTCAGCCCCTCTCCTAGAGTAACACATCTACGTTGTGGGACAGGGAGGAAGGAACATGGCTAGTCTATATGACTGTTTAAATTGTCCAACGGCAGTGAGAATATTCAAGGAAATAATTTTGTAGATTTCCTTCTCCATCCCTTTAATTTGTATGACCCTCCTTCTCTACTGTTCCCTACTTCAATTTCAGGAAAATGCCTGAAAACTGACATCTATCCAGAACATGTAGGCACCTCAGGCAGTCAGGCTATCAAGCTGTTTACATGGCGACAGTAGCTATCCAAATACCTCAAAAACGCTATCATAAGTCATTGTGTCATACTGCAATTCTACTTTTTGTGAGGGCATTGAGCAATCTGGCAAGAAAATCACAAAAGATAATAATGTATTTATGTTATTCACTCTGGCTCAAAATTACAGCTGGCAGCAATATCTTAGCTCATTGGGTAACTCTTTCTGAAACTCTCTAAATCCACAAGTGTGGCAGAAGTGAAGTAAAAAATGTACCCACAAGTTAATTTCCTAAACATTTAGGAAGATTGGAAGCACAGAGTAAAATGAGCAAGAAAATTTTTTTAAATTGCATATTTTGAGTAACTGACAATAATTTTATATGTATCAATGCAATCTTTCTACAAATAACCTCTGTTCGTAGTCTAAATAAGAAGGAATTTTAAAGTTTATTCAAAAGAAAGTAGACAAGTGTTTAAGTTTATGTTTTATTATAACATTGTTTTCCCTTTAGTAATATACAGAAAATTATTAGGAAAGAAGGAACAGTGTAGCCCTTAAGCTGTTTCTGTAGCACAGAGAAAAGGCAGCAATTCGTAGGCCTGATTTGTGTATAGGAGGTTCATAAAGGATTGTTATAGGCTAAATTATATCCCCAAAAATGATATGTTTAATCCTGCACTTGGGAATGTGATCTTATTTGGAAATAGAGTGTTTGCAGATATAATCAAGTTAAGATAAGGTCATTAGTGTGAAACCTAACTTAATAAGACTAGTGTCTTTATAAGAAGAGAAGAGACAACCAGATACACACAGAAGATAACGTGCAGATACATGGGGAGAACGCCAGATGACAACCACAGCAGAGACTGAAATGACGCATCTGCAAACCAAGGAACACCCATGGTTGTTGCAACATCAGAAGCTAAGAGAAAGGCCTAGAATAGACTCTCCCTTGGAGCCTTCAGTTACTTTATTTCATGGCCCTATAGACACTTAATTTTGGACATCTCACCTCCAAAACTGTGAGATAATTTCTGTTCTTTTTAGCTACCTGGTTTGTGCAGATTTGTTTTGGCAACTTCAGGAAATGGAAACAGGGTATGTCCTTCAAAGCAACAGCCATAGGAAGTTAGAACAGCAGATCTGGGCAAGGAGAAAAGGAATGGAATACAGCCACCATGGGAGCTTAGCTGATCCCATGAGGAGCTCTGGGGCTGCAACAGCCCTTCACCGTGGCCTCAGTGGAGGACAGGTAGCCAGGCCTTGTGACCCTGAGCACTCTCTGGATGTGGGCTACACCAGCATGTCAATCTTCCAGCCAAGAACAATGCCCAGAGACTATATTATGTGGAAACAAATTGACACATACATTTTTTCAAGATAAAGAAGTTATTTTCTTTTTCTTAGCTTAAAAGTAATTTTGTTATTGTGACTCTCAGACGTCCTTAAAAAAAAATAAAAAACAAACTTTACAACAGATAAATTGAGGAATCTGAATCCATCTCTAGGGTCATATCTTAAGTGTGATCCTTCAGACCCCACCGTGGGCAATAAGGCTGTACCTGGCAGATAGTACAAGGGAGGCCGCCCTCCCCACAGGAGATTCCATGCACAGCTAGCACGTTGCTGCCTCCAGAGGGAGTTGCAGTCAAGGATCAGCCCCCCTCCAAACTCCACGGTCTCCCACCCACTCCCATCCCAAGATCTCCTGAATCTTTATCTCTGTACATTCTCCTTGTTTTGGTCTCTGCTAAAACTGCCTTATCCAAGAGAGTTGAAGATAACCTTTCTCCACCATAACTCAGTACTCAGGAGTTTTCCTCTCCTAGTGCTTCTCCCTCCCTTTTGCGTAGCCTCAGGGTTCATAAAATGTCAGGGGCCTTTGTCTGGGGCTCTCTCAGCCCCAAAAGGGAGAAGATCCCCATCTGCACTGGCAAACCTGACTCACACACTGGTGCAGTCACGTAGATGAAAATGAAACACAGGAATATCTTGTTTCTGGCCTCCTGCTTATACGATTGCAGTGTGTGAGTAAAGGCTTGACCATTACTTTCAATTTGGCTCATTGTTTCTTTTTTTTTAACCTGGTCAATTTTTTTTTAATTGGCACATAACTATACAGATTTGTTGAGTACACAGTGATGCTTTAATGCATATAATGTATAGTGATTATATCAGGGTGATTAGCATATCATCATCTCAAACATTTATTCTTTGTGTCAGGAATATTCAACATCCTTCTAGCTGTCTGAAAGTATATATGACTGTTAACTGTAGTCAGCCTGCAGCGCTATAGAATACCAGAACATATTCCTCCTATCTAGCTGTGCTTTAATTTGACCATCTGGCAGATCAGCTGTCTCTCAACTACCTCTCAGCTCTTGACAGTAATAGAGTTTACCAAATTCTTTTCTTGGATGTTTGAAATGATAATATGATTCTTCTACTTTAATCTGGTAGTATAATGAATTGCATTAATAGCGATCTGAATGCTGAATTATACTTGCACTCTCAGGATAAATCTCAGTTGGTCATGCGCATTCTTTTAAAATACGGGAAAATTAGCTTTTTTTGTTGTATTATTTAGACTATTTACCTCCACATTTGTAAATGAGATTGATCCATGGTATTGTTTTATTTAGCTTAGCTGAATCTTTGTATCTGTACATTCTCCTTGTTTTGGTGTCTTTCACACCCAATGGACATTCCCCCCTTGGTCCATGTTCTGTGATAAGTGAAAGAACATGGTTATTAGAAATTTTATCATGCAGTTGTGGTTGATGTTGAGGTACATTAATAACATATGTGGGATATTAGCTTTTGTTTTTTATTTTCATTTTTAAAAATCTGAGCATCTTTGTACTTTAATGAGGAGCTTAAACCATCATTTTTTTGAGAGCTGAACATCTGAACCTATTATTTTCCATTTTTGCATTTACTGTTATATGAATATTGTTTACTTCCTCTTTCCTTTTTTTTCCCAGCATGTTTTTATTTCATCTTTCTATTTTTGTCAATATTTCAGTAATTTAATATAAGATTTCTTTTTCCAATGCTCTTTATATAATAAAACTTTTATTTCAGGCTGTATTTTTCTATTAATGTTGAGAATTAATCAGTATAGAAACATGCTTTTACTTAGCACTGCAAAAGTTTTGTGGAATTATTTGGAGTTTTTATTTGAGAATTTTTTTTGTATTATTATTTGGCCATTTTAGAAATCCTTTCTTAACAACTGCAATAGACTTCATACCACACAGTATCAACAATACTTGCTTTGTGTAAAGATTTTAAATTTCGATGCACTGTTTTCTTTGCCAGGTACCCCTTCCTGTATTCCATGATATCCTTTTTCTTTTACTCCTGTCATGTTTGGTTGCATTCTGTGATTTTTTGTTGTTGTTGTTGTTCCTGTTTTTGTTTTTGGTCAGTGTATAAATGGGGGGTAAAATTTAAGACTGAATACACATTTCGATTTTTTATACAATTTAAGTGACAATTTGCTAGAGTACAGCATTGTGAATTGTCCATAAGCCTGATACACATTCGAAAATTTCACAATGCAAAATGTAGGTGTGTGTGGACATGGGCAATAGGCACCCTCTTGCACTGACTGACTTTGGAAAGTAGACCAGTGTAGTCATTCTGGAAAACTGCCTAGCATTATTTAGTCAAGTACAAATAAATTATGACCAAGTAATTCCATATATATATAAAACAGTGAAAAGTCTGCATAGGACCAAAAGAAGATGTGTATGAGTAATTCTTCACAATGTTATCTGTTGTAGTATTCAACTAAAGGCAAATAAGTAACGCACAATGGAATATCACGAAGAGACAGTATGTACAAATAACCAAAAAGAAAAATAGACTTTAAATATGTCCTGCTTAGAAACAAGCAAGGTGAGAGAATGAGATATATATTACAAATAATGCATATGAGAATTCATTAAAATATCTACATAAAATTATATATAATTTAAAAATACGCAGAAAACATATCAAAAAAATGAGAAAGAGGGAAGTAAACAACATGATTATTAGAACTTGTTATAAGGTTATAAGAAAATTGTCTCAGTTCCTGTTATATTGAAGCAGACTCTGAGACAAGAAACCTTGTACAAGTGCAATTGATCAAGGATGTGCTTCCAGAAGAAACCATTAAGAGAGGAGAAACAGCAGGATAGGAAAGGGTCAGAAGCCAAATGAAGGTGTGATTCAGGGTGAGGTTCAGTTGTAACTAACCTGAAAAGAGAGACACTTCCAGTGCTATGTTTAATAGCAGTAGTGAGGGAGCATTGTTACCTTGTTCCTGATCTTAAAGGAGGAGCATTTAATCTTTCACCATTTAATATAATGTTATCTGGATTTTTTTTTGTAGTATCCCTTATCAGGTTAAGAAAGTACCTTTTTATATCTAGTTTGCATAGTCTTATTTTTTAAAATTTTTTATTTTTTGCTTAGAGTTTTGTTTTTTATCATAAATGGATGTCGACTTTTGTCAAATTCTTTCGCTCCATCTATTGTGATGATCAGTTCTTCAGCGTGTTCATATGGCCTATGACATTGATTTGTTTCCAAATGTTGAACCAGCCTTGCATTCCTTGGATTGATTGCATATGGTTATGATGCATAATCTGCTTAATATTTGACTTTCTAATATTCTGTTGAAGATTTTCATGTCTAGGGTTTCTGACGGTTACCGAATTGTAATTTTTCTTGGACTGTCTTTATCTGGTTTTGGTATAGGTTAATCCTAAAAATAGCAGAATGTCTCTCAACTACTTCTATAATGCCAGGTTAATTCTTTCAGAGAATTTTTCTATTTCATCTCAGTTTCAAGATGAGATGTAGAGTTGTTCATAGTATTCTGATAACATTCTTTTAACATGTTGGGTTGGTAGTTATACCTCCTCTTTCCTTCTTGATATTTTTAACTTGTATCTTCTTTCTGTTTTATCCCTCCTTTGGAAGCCTGGCAAGGAGTATATCAAATTTATTAATCTTTTTTAAAAAACAGCTTTTGGTTCTGTTGATGTTCTCTATTACTTCTGTTTTTAATGTCTTGATTTCTTTTCTAATCCTTATTAACTTCTTACTTTTGCTTGCTTTAATTTGCTCTTTCTCTCTTAAAGTGCTTGTCTCTTCTGAGTTTGAACAAGTCATTTGTTTTGTGACTCCAGTTTTTTCATGAGTTCAACAAAAGTCATTAATTTACATACAGTGTGTCTGTTTTTTTCTTGTAGTATGGGTGGAAATGACTCTCCTTCTATCTTTATATCTCCTAGTGAAAACTTGAAGTCTAGATTTTGTCTTACCATAAAAGAAGTCATTTCATATCTCTGACACAATTTCATGATAGGGATAGTTTTTCTAATATTAACCTATCTTTTCTTTTTAAAATAAAAGCTGCCTGAAATAGAAAAGTATGTTTTTTTAAAAATTTCTACTATTACATTCCATTTATTCAGAGGCTTAAAGAAAAAGATTGTGAAAAAGATTTTCACAAGAACATTTCAATAAGAAACATTGAAAATGTTTTAGAGTATGATACTTGTTTTCATTCTCGTGTATGCATTTGGTTAAACAAATAGATATTTGTTTGCCTGATTATGTGTTCATTTGCTATAGAACATTATTATAGAAGATTGGTCAGGGTGGTGGGAAAATTATAGAGAAAGGTGCAGACCATCTTGGAAGGACAGGTTTTGCAAAAGCTTTGGAAAAGGTTTATGGCTGAAGGCAGCCTAGCAGACAACAGGAGAATGTAGAGGAGTTTATCTAAATAGCTTGTTTACCTATTCCCCCCACCCCAAACCAACCTTTGATCAACCATGTACATGACTGCTCTCTACTCAGGGGGTGAGCAATGTTAATTACCCACTAATGGTGTTTGCTTTAGACCTTTGTCATTAAATCTATTCTAAAATAAATACAAGCCTCTCCAGCATATGGGGGCTCTACTGTGGGACTCGGGACTCCAGTCTCTTCAGGGTCTGTGAGCCGGCGGGGGTGGAGGGGCACAGCGTGGCGGTCCTCTGGCTACACTCACACAGGCAAAATATCGGTGTCTGCATACTTCTGTCATTCATTCCTCAGAATCCACTGGTCAGACTTGGCACATTATATAATCAAATGAATTTTGAAAACTTAAAGATCTAACCCACTAAAAACATTGAGTTAATTGACTTTTTTCAAGGCTTCTTTCTGTTTGCTTTGTTTTTTTGAGATGGAGTCTCACTCTGTCACTCAGGCTGGAGTATGATGACTTGATCTCAGCTCACTGCAACCCCTGCCTCCCAGGTTCAGGCAATTCTCCTGCCTCAGCTTCCCAAGTAGCTGAAACTATAGGAGCACACCACCACACCAGCTACTTTTTTATTTTTAGTAGAGATGGGGTTTCACCATGTTGGCCAGACTAGTCTCAAACTCCTGGAGATAATTTTATGTCACTGTTTGAATTTATTTCCATGCATAAAGTACTCGGTGTTTACTTTTTATCTGAAACCACAACTATGTATTTTATTTCTATTTTATTTCAAATATCCTTTAAATTTTGCATAAAATTGTGTATCTTACATACTTTTAGATTTTTCTTTTATGTAGCTTTTCTTCCTTTCTCTTTTTTTTTTTTTTTTTTTTTTTTTGAGATGGAGTTTCGCTCTTGTTGTCCAGGCTGGAGTGCAATGGCATGATTTCAGCTCACCACAACTTCTTCCTCCCAGGTTCCAGTGATTCTCCTGCCTCAGCCTCCCGAGTAGCTGGGACTACAGGCATGCACCACCATGCCTGGTTAATTATGTATTTTTAGTAGAGACAAGATTTGTCCATGATGGTCAGTCAGGTCTCAAATTCCCAAACTCAGGTGATCTGCCTGCCTCAGCCTCCCAAAGTGCTGGGATTACAGGTATGAGCCACCGTACCCAGCCTCTTATTCTTCAATTTGTGTATCTTAGGGTATTTTATGAGTCTTCTCCACAACTTATCTATTTTAAATGGGATTTCAAAACTGTTTTTAGATATACTTATCAATTTCACCTTCTAAATGTTTTATTATTGATATATTACATTCTGTTCTTTATTAATTTCTTCATCCTTCAGAGGTCATTTATGAGGATTATAGAAAAAATCCTTCATATTACAATCTCTGAAAATATTAAAAAATCATAAATGGTTAAGAGTTCTTGAAGTAAATGCAATGTAATGACAATTCTTTTATTAGTTCCAATTTTATTTATGTGATTTTTTAATCTATTCCTGAAGGCTTGCTTAGTATTCGTATTTTAGAGGAGAAGGTGAAGAGAAATAGAAAAGAGAAGTCTTTGAGCAACAAATATTTATTGGACAATAATATGCAAACAATGAGAATAAACATTTTATGCACATGGTTATTTCCCTTTGAAGACCTCACTATGAACAGGCATATGGAGGGAGAAAAGATTATTGTAACCAATTATTTTGGAATTAGGATGTTTGCTTAAAGAAATGAAGTGTGTGAATAATCAAGAGATGAGCATTTAGGGAAAATGTGATTACAATTTATCCTTATAACTTTACAAACTACATTTATTCCTATTGCATTTTAAAAGGATTGCTGTGCAGTTCTTTCCATCTGACAAGTATGGATCAATGCAAGCCAAACATAACCTCTAATACAACTTGCTATTTACATAAATAATTTTAGATAATCATTTTCATTTAGAAAATAGATGAATACAAGATTTCATGAAAACATCTCTTCTTTCTCCATGGATATCTGAATAGTAGAAGAAAATGTCTCAGGGTTAATTATGTTTTCAAAACAAAGTAAGAGTGGAATGTTTTAAAATGCTAAAACAAAGAGGCAAAGGAGAGAAAGGGCTTCATGGAGCTCTCAAAGCTCACTATCAGAATCTCTGCAGGAAAATCATTCTGCTCAAAGCCGTTCTACCAAAATGGCAACCTATACTACCCCACATATTCCCTGTTTTCACTACCATGTTTTAATTTTCTCCACAAAATATATCATATCTGATATAATATATTGGCAGCCTAATGCAGTGATTAAGAGCACTGTGTAGAGGCTCCTAGTTTGATTTTTAATGTAAGTGAAAAAGGACACATCTGAGGAGCAGAGAAATGAAGTGATCAGACTTCTATTAGAAAAGGATCATTGGATGCTCTGTAAGAATAGTGGTACTGGGGCAAAGGCAGAAGCAAAGAGACCAAGCAAACAATGCTGCAAGCAAGAGGTGATGGAGATTTGGAGCTGGCAGTGGCAGTGTAGGTTTCAAGCAATGGATTCCATCTCTAGGATCAAAAGCAAAGACAACAAACAGCCTTACAGAGACTGTTCAATCAGCTCCCACAATTACAGACGAGCAGATCCCTTTGACAAATCTCTTTCTTAATAAATGGGAGATGGAGAAATAGGTGTTAGGGGACAGAGAAAGAGAGTGGTGGGGAGGGACAGGGAATATATCTCCCAGTGGTGCTACTCTCTGATTGGATCCTGAGTGATACAGGTAGTAAGTATGATAAAATATTGCAACAAAATTTAGAAAGTGAAATAAAAATAATCTAATTGCTGGGACTCTGGAGGTCTAAAGGAGATGGAAGAATTGGGCATGGCTGGCTTGGATGGCTGGATGGATGCTGGTGGTACTTATCGAGACATACTGTGAGAGAGGTATACAGCTTAGAAAGAGAGACAGGTCCCTATTTGAACACATTGCCTGATACTATGGGATGTTCAGGTGTCAATATTTATTAGAGTGTTTTGGAGCGTATAAAAGGGCAAGTTAGAAAATTAACATTTGAAGGGCTAAGAAAAGCAGCAGGAACAAAATGACATCCAGAAGCCAGGGATATCGGATTTGAAGACAGAATGGTGAGCAGTGTCAGTTTCAGCAAACGGGTTAAGTAAGGAAGAAACTGAAAAAAATCAATAAGTAAGGAAGAAAAGTCCTCAAAATGGGTGCTAAAGTGCCTTGTTTGTAATTTTAGGTATATTACTTTTCTTCTCAACTGGATTGTATGGCTCTTAAATAGAAAAAAAAAAAAGAGGCTTATTATCCTCTGTATTTCCCTTGGATATCAGCATAATGTAAAACACATACAATGTGCTCAATATTTCAACTTGATAGCTGCTATGTAACTCTGGGGCCCTTCTTCCACTTTTCTGCATTACTTTTCTTTTGTTAGAGAGGGGGGTCTCTTTAGGTTGCCCAGGCATATCTTGAACTCCTGGGTGCAAGCAATCCTACCACCTTAGCCTCCCAAAGTGCTAAAATTACAGGTGTGAGCTAACACACCCAGCCTGTGTTTCTTTTGTTCTCACCTTGCTGTGTCTCATTTCCCACATATACTCCTGACCTTTTGATTTTATCTTTCTATATTTGCAGGTTCTTTTCCAATTTTTAAGCAATGTATTTTACACTGAGGAATCCAACACTAATGCTCTTCAAGAGCTGATGGTAATGTCAAGAATTTTATTTCTAACAGCAATTTTTTTTGTCCTTTCAAGTAAGCCATTTTATAAGTTTCAGTGATTCCCCCCAAAATTCAAACTCATTTTTTAGAGAATATTATTAGACATACTACAGATTCTCTTTAAATATATTGACTAAATTTTAATATCCTTTCTTATGAAATTCAAGTACTATGCAACAATAATATTAACAATAAAATGTTAAGCATAAATATTATGTACTAAGACTGTTGCAAATATTTATACATATTATCTCATAAACTTGTTACATCTCCAGGAAGATACCATCCCAAAGTATAGATTAGCAAACTGAAGGACAGGTTAAATAAACTTTCTTTAATTCACAACTAGTAACAGTTGAAAAAAAATCACCCAGTTAAGTCTTCTGTCTCCAGAACCCAAAATATATATTGCCATCCACATGAATGTATATTTCAAAATAAAAAATAACTATTTTGGAATGTATGTGAAAATCATGAATCAGTTAAGAATATAACCTGTATGGCACCAATAAAATTTCTATTCATTGGAAAAAGATAATTTTATTATCATTAGGAAAACAGTTGAATTTTCCATAAAGGCAAAACATATATACCACATTTCTGAGATAAAGTAAATTGGATCACAGTCCTTGATATCCTAATAAAAAATCATTTAGATGCTAAAATCTGAACAGTAATCAAAATTTTCCCTGGCTACAAAATACATTTTTCAAACTACTTACCAAAACTTTTGAAATTCCCAAGTAATGCACTTATCTTTGTAGATTAGAATTTATCACACATAACAAATGGTGTGTAAATGTTGAGGGAAGGGAGACGCAGGTATGCAGAGAAAGGGCAGAGTGAAGATGTACTTGGAACGAAAACGACAAATGAGAAAAGGGGGAAGAATGAAAATTCTCCTCCAGGGATTGGAGAGGAAAGACCAACATTTGTGCTCTGGTTTCTGAGATAACACAAAATGCAAAGACACAGCAGCTGGGATTATTATCCATAGATGCAACCCAAGGATTCAGAAAACCGCACTTCACGACAAGGATACAGACACTTTTTAATGGGACTAACCTTAATGTTTTACCCTTCTTCCTTCCTCGACAACTGCGGACTGCTGCACAAACCCACAGACGCAAATGCTAAGGTATGCAATTAATGAGCCACACCATGGAGACCCCAGCTGGAAAGACAATCACAGAGATAATCATTTTGTTAAAAGTATAAAGATGTGATCCTTTGAGTTAGTCTATGGACAACTTATAAAACAGGGCAGGATAACATTGAAGTATCATTGGCTCTATCACTTTGTTGTTGGTTATTGTTTTAATAAAACTGACCTCCTTCAAAGGAAGCAATGAGAGTTCTGAAGGAGAAAGTGAAGGTTTTATTTTGGAGGACTAATCAATGCCATTTGGACTGGGTAGTCACACTGACACTGAGCCAGAGATTCATGGGCCAACTGTGACTTATCCATGTCTTGCTGAAGGTAAAAATCACTAGGAAAATGAGTTCCTGCAAGTAAGAAGGGTTAAAGCTGGTACCAATTTCTAAATCAAGAATAAAAAGAAAAATGTCTAGAATAGTAAACAGCTTTGAGCCAGGTCTGAGCACAGTGGGCTACTCTTTTGCCAGCAAATAATCAGTGCAAAAGATATGCCCAAGATGAGGATGAGGGAGAGGAAGCAGCCCTGCTGTGTCTTCCTCATGCCTCAGGGAGGCTAGTCAATTGCATTGCTAAACGCAGTCCTACATGGGAAGAATCCGATGAGGGGTGAACAGAGCTGGGCTTCCTGCATTTCCTGTCATCAGCCATGGAAGGAAACATATCAAGAAAGCATCTTCTCTGATACCTTATAAGGAAAGTTTTGCCATGCTATTTTGCCTATTTACTTTTAAATTTTTCTTTTATTTTTTAGTAGAGACAGAGTCTCACTGTGTTGCCAAGGCTGGTTTCAAACTCATAGGCTCAAGTGATCTTCCCACCTCGGCTTCCCCAAAGTGTTAGGATTACAGGCATCAGCCACCTTGCCAGGCCTATTTTAGGTGGTTCCATGTTTACCTTCTTTCTGTAACAAAAGTCTTAAAGTGGGAGGCCGAGGCGGGTGGATCACGAGGTCAAGAGATCGAGACCATCCTGGTCAACATCGTGAAACCCCGTCTCTACTAAAAATACAAAAAATCAGCTGGGCCTGGTGGTGCGTGCCTGTAATCCCAGCTACTCAGGAGGCTGAGGCAGGAGGATTGCCTGAACCCAGGGGGCGGAGGTTGCGGTGGGCCGAGATCGCCCCATCACCCCCCAGCTGGGTAAAAATGGGAAAACCCCCGCCTAAAAAAAAAAAAAAAAAAAAAAAGTCTTAAAGATGTCCCATCAGTCATCAATCTATAATTACCCTGACTTACATAACACTGTTATGGTCAGTTAGTGTCCAGCAAAAGTGTATATCCTGTCTTCTATAATGTAGTGTTGTGCTGAATCTAGAGAAGAGACTAGATTTTGCCTCTAGGTTATGAGCATGTGACTGAACAAAAGTGATGCAAGCTCCTTTTTCTTCTGCCTCATAAAATGCCCCATGTGCCTCTGCCCCATTCTGTTTACTCTTTCTCTGTTCCCCAAGGGTGACCTCAGAAGCCATTTCTGAAGCTGGTAGCACTCCCAACTCCCACCCCCGCCAACACCAGGGCCAGAAAGTCTGTGTGAAGAGGAATACCTTGCTGACCAAGTCAATCCTCCCAGTATTTTAAGTATACAGTAAATTAACTTCTATTGTGTCTGAGTCATTCATCACCGGGGTCAATTTCTTAATGGATTCAGGCCCCCAACCAATAGAAATATATATAGCAACATGACACCTTAATGTGTATAATTGCCTCTGTGTCTTGATAGTGGCAAGATTCCCAATCCTGGCTTTGTTTCCTTTGTGATGGGGCGTCAGCTGCGCCGTCACCAGCACAGGTAGTTAAACATATTGCACTGAAGAAACTGAGAAAGACTCAGGGGTGTCATTTCAGAAAGATTAAAAGAGCCTACAAGATGGGCAGGTATTCTGTTCCTCGACTCCCATAAGTGAGAGTTATTAAAACCAATGATTATCATTAAGGACAATTCTCTGACCCAGGGGAGTTGGTAAAAATCATCTGGCTTCGCTTATAACCATTTGGCTTCCTGCTCTCCAGTGGCTTCAGAATGACCAATTAGCCCTGTGGGAATGTAACTGGAGATATAAGCATGACAGAATCATTCAAGATATACCTTTCATTTTCTTAAACATCCCTCTTTGGTCCCAGCAATATCATGCCAGCCATTTTGGTCACAAGGGGAGAGAGGTGGTTTCGCTGGCCCCTAAAAAACGCACTTAGCTGCAAGCGCAGCGTGTATAATCACTCTGTCTGATAATGCCTGTTTTTCTGTCATTTTCGCAGTTCTTTCCTGCTTTCCTTCTTACCCCATTTGGTTTTAAATTTGCTTGTCATACAGTCCCTCTAATCTCACTCATAAATGATAAAAAGAAATTTAAAAATGTCTCGGTGTGACAGATCACTGCTGTAAACCAGGGCTCTTAACATGGGTGTGTTTCACTCCTCTGCCAAAATCCCTGCTGCTACAGCTGCCGCTAATCAAAAATTCCCTAACCCAGTCAAAGATGCCCTGCTTCCTATGATCCCCATGTTTGGGTCATCAAAACGCACAAACCCCCTTTTTGAAAATTTTAACATCTCCCCCGAAGATCTTTACCTTAGGCCACCCCGCTACATATCTCAGCTGCTTCAAAGACTGACAACTTACTCAAGAGGGTTTCCTGCTTGATGAAACATAATGTCTGCCTCAAAGCAGGGGCCACGTGGACTTTCTTTCCCTTGTTCTGTGCAGATATCACAGTAGCAAGATCGATTTTAGAATCATTGGCTTGGGAAGCTTAAAGGGATCTTATAAATCATATAGTACAACTCTCTCTGGGGTCTAGAGGTTAAGTGACTCACTTGAGGTCACCAGATTAAGCAGTGACAAATCAGATACATTAACCCAAGGTTCTTCGTTCCCTGCCTCACTCTTTTCCCTGTGCCGTGCTATGAAGATTGATATTACGACACCCCACACAGTTTAACAGAGATTAGGTCAAAGATCAGTTCTCTGCCTGAGCTGCCCTATTCCCAAGATTAATCAGAGTGTTCTTTATGTGGTTTTTGTGTCAGCGATGCCACACAGCTCACTGTATGCAGTTAGATTGTCATGTTTCTCTTGAATTTGGTTTCCAGCTGGAAACCTAGGAAAGTCTCAGCCCCAGACATTCTGGTGTGTCATCTTGCCACTTTATAAGCCCATGGCTAATAATGCATTAAGAGAAAATTGTATGGGAAGGAGATGTTTTAAAATGTAAACCTATGTGCCTATTAGAATAGATAATATCCAAAATATTGACACCAAATGCTGGTAAGGATATGGAGTAACAGGAATTCTCATTGCTGATGAGAACCCAAAATCATATAGCCTCTTCAGAAGACAGTTTGGCAGGTCCTTACACAGCTACATATAGGTTTACCATATGACCCAGTAACTGTGCTCCTAAGTAGTTACCCAAATGAGTTAGCGACACAGAAACCTTCAGACAGGTGTTTAAAACAACCTTATTCATAACTGTCCAAATTGGAAGCAACCAAGATGACCTTCAGTAGGTGAATAAGTAAATCTTGATGTGATCTATACAATAGAGTATTATTCCATGATAAAAGGAAATGAGCTATGAAGCCATGAAAGTATGTGGAAGAACCTTAGGTACACATCACTAAGTAAGAGCAGCCAGTTCGAAAAGGCTATCTAGTGTATGATTCCAAGTGCATGACATTCTAGAAAAGCCAAAATTACAGAGACAGTTAAAAAATTGTTGTTTGCCAGGGTTTCAGGGGGAGGTGAGAAGGGAAGACAAGGTGGAGCAAAAGACATTTTTAAGGCAGTGAAAGTATTCCATATAAAACTGGAGTGGTGCATACATGATATTATGCACATGTCAATATTCACAGAACCATACAACACAAAGAGTGAACCTTAATATAACCAGTAGACTTTAGAGCATATGTGTTAATATTAATTCATCAGTTGTAGCAAATATACCATACAACGCAAGAGGTTAATTATAGGAGAAAGTACATGCATGGAGAAAAAACAAGGAAACAGTACTCTCGGCTTAATGTTTCTATGAACATAAAACTTCTGTAAAGTAAAGGCCATTTTAACAAATGTAAACACTGTATAGTCAACAAGAAAAAGATCATTATATTGATATAGTTTTTGCTGACAATATTTCAACTGAAAACTTCCTCATAGTTTGAACCAAGTTAGTGAGGCCATCTCCAGGTGTCCTGAACCACTTACCATTCATTGGTTAACAAATATTATTTAGACATAAATCACTGCCTTGGTGGACATTATAGAGATGGTATATCACACATTTCTGTATTGCTGACATTCTTGCCAGATACATAAAGTTCTAAGATATTTACATATTTTAACTCATTTACTACTCACAACAAAACTACAAGGAATAGATAGTTGGTATAATACTTACATAGACATGGAAACTCGGGCTCAAAAAAGCTAAGAAACTTGCTTATACTTAGAAAACTACAAAACAGATTTAAATTAGGCCTTTTGGTTCCAAAGTATTAGTTTGTAACCACTGCATCACAGCAGATGAAATCAAGGAAAAACTTATGAATCTAACAAGTGACTTCTGTTCGTCCAAGGAAGCCCAAAAGTCAGTTGCAAGAACTAAATAAAAATGAACAGAATAAGATTAGGGCCTTCAAGGAACTCACTATCAACTAACAATAAACCCTGTGATAAAAGTCTGGGGGACAGCAAGAGAGACCCAAAAGAAACCTTGGGAGGTCAGAGAAGACTTCATAGAGAAGATTGCAGCCAAAAGTTCCTTAAAGGCAGGAGGTGGACCAGACAGGCGTGAAAGAATACACACATTTGGGAACTGCAGGTAGTGTGATAAACATACTTGAGCATAGGGAAGTGGCCCCAGACTGAGCTAACCTTGGCCTGATCATGGAAAACATTCCATGCCAGTGATTCTCCAGGTGTGGCTCCTGGACCAGCAGCATTGACACCCCCTGGGAATTTTTCAGATGTGCAAATTCTCAGAAATTGAGCATGGAGTCCAACAATCTATTTTCAAAGGTCTCCAGTGATTCTAATGCATGCTAAATCTCAAGAACCACTGGTCTAAGCTGTTCTCAAGTGTTTGGACATCATTTGTTAGAGGATAGAAAGCCACAGAAGGGTCTAATGAAATGGAAAAACATAATAGGTGCAGCAAGTAAAATTCCTAAATAGTCAAAATGGAGTCCTAAGTTTGTTTCAAGATGCTTTAAAAATATAAGATTACAGGATTGATCAATTATTTACATCTCTAACTTCTAAAAAAGTTGTCTCTCTTGCTGTTACCAAAATAAAGGAAGAGACTTTTGGCCATAACTAACACCTGACGGCATTCCTGCCTCAGCCACAAACATACAGAGGTATGTATGTTTGCAAGAAATGCAACTAAAAGGAGACTCTGGCCATAACTAACACCTGATGGCATTCCTGCCGCAGTCCCCTTTCATTTGCAAGAAATGCTCTGATAGGAATCCAGACAACATACACACCAATGAAAGGAGGAACTAACACCCCTGGGAATCAAGAAAGAAGTAGTTGCTTTGTTATTGTATTAGTCATTTCTCACACTGCTAATAAAGACATAGCTGAGACTGGGTAATTTATGAAGAAAATGAAGTTTAATGGACTCACAGTTCCACTCGACTGGGGAGGCCTCACCACCATGGTGAAAGATGGAAGGAAGGGCAAAGGCAGGTCTTACATGGTGGTAGGCAAGAGTGCCTGTGCATAGGAACTTCCCTTTATAAAACCATCAGATCTCATAAGACTTATTCCCTATTGCCAGAACAGCATGGGAAAACCCATCCTCATGATTCCATTACCTCCCACTGGGTCCCTCCCTCAGCACATGGGGATTATGGGAGCTACAATTCAAGGAACTTGGAGGCTTCAACAATTATTTGCAACAACAAGAGGCAGCTAAGTCACTCTATGTAATGAGTAACTATGAACCATGTTCTGATCTTGTTGCTCTGGATATTCTTTAACAAATTAAGGACTCAATCTATCATAATTAAATCAAAATAAATCAGAGTATGAGTAAAATCACTTTTTTTTTTTTTTTTGAGACGGAGATTCGCTCTTGTTACCCAGGCTGGAGTGCAATGGTGCGATCTCCGTCACCGCAACCTCTGCCTCCTGGGTTCAGACAATTCTACTGCCTCAGCCTCCTGAGTAGCTGGGGTTATAGGCACGCGCCACCATGCCCAGCTGATTTTTTTGTATTTTTGGTAGAGACCGGGTTTCACCATGTTGACCAGGATGGTCTCAATCTCTTGACCTTGTGATCCACCCGCCTCGGCCTCCCAAAGTGCTGGGATTACAGGCGTAAGCCACCGCGCCCGGCCGTAAAATCACTTTAAAAAATTGATTCATGATTGAATAATATAGAGACATAGGAATAATAAAATTATGACTATACTAAGGATAGAATTGACAATTATAAACTATCACCATCCTGTTGTTGGTAATTGTAAGGTATAGGTAGGAGAATTAGACACTTCCTCTAGGAAAAAGATATGTCAGCTAAATTTTGTGGAAACTATTGTTATCATGATTGAAAATCAGTTCCCATCTGTGCTGTTCTTGTTTAGCCAACATGTTAGAAACCTACTGGAGACTCTCAGTGTCAGATGACTATGGAATTAGGTAGGTTGCTTCCTTATATGGCCATTCCATTTGTTCAGACCTTTTCAGTTTGTATGCCTAAAGGATTATACAGAAACTGAAGCATGTACTTACCAAAAAATGATACATAGTAACAATAGGTTCATCACTTTATTTTATATGATTTATGGGGCCACTAGAATGAAATGTGCTTTCTCACTGATAAGTACCATGAACTTCCCACCTGTGCCTGCACAGCTGCTTTTGCCTAAAACACAACATGCTCTAAGCCTCAAGAGCCATTTTTCAAAGTCAGTTATTCAAAGTGCAGTAAACTTTAGAACATAGATTAATAATATTCAGCACCCTTGCCTCTGGCCTACCTACTAAAGAAACATCAATCCTGCTTTCTCCTTTCCTATCCAGGGTTTAAAATAACTATATGCTCACTTTACTGTGTTTTTATTTTTACTTTAGCAATGAATTTGCCACGTGAATAGCAAAATAATTTATCAAAATAAATGATGTGAGTGAATCTATAATAATTACTACTACTTTTTAATCAACCAGAAAATAGATTTGATATATATAAGAAAGCGAATATATAATTTGCTCTGGAAAAAATACAGATTTTAGAATATTTTCTTGCAACCTGGAAGAAAAAAATCCATTACTAGGATATTTTTTTTAAAAAAGCAATCAGTAAAAAGAACTTTAAATCATATTACATTTATTGAGAGACAACCAATTGTGTGAAAATATCTACTTTTAGAAAAAGTTGGCTCACACCTGTAATCCCAGCACTTTGGGAGGCTGAAGTGGTGGATCACGTAAGGTCAGGAGTTTGAGGCCAGCCTGGCCAACATGGTGAAACCCCATCTCTACTAAAAATACAAAATTTAGCCAGGTGTGGTGATGTACATCTATAATCCCAGCTACTCAGGAGGCTGAGGCAGGAGGATCACTTGAACCCAGGAGATGGAGGTTGCAATGAGCGAATATTGTGCCACTTCACTCCAGCCTGGGTGACAGAGAGAGATTCTATCTCAAAAAAAAAAAAAGAAGAAATCAAGAAATATAATAAACCTCTTCAAAAAAATGTTATTTAGCATTTTTTGTTACAGAAAATCTAAAACTAATGCCAATATCTCTTATATTACTTTACTTTTAATAACACAATGAAAGTTTTAAAGTCAGAGACAAATAAGTGCAATAACATTCTTGAAATACAATTTTGCAGAACAGTATTATCACCTTTATTAAATCAGGTATCATTTATGTTGCGTGCAGCAAGGATTCTAATATGGACTAACTTTTGAGACATATTGCATATATTATTAAGAAAAGTTACAACAGCACAGAGCAGCATGGTTATGAAAACAATGTTTACCAAATTTAACTTTTCATCAGGAGCTCCATAGAATTTTTAATAAAGTGACCAAAAATTCATGAGCTTTCGCTGCTGTTTTTCTATTTGGTTTGATTTGTTAGAAAGTACTTCATCATACTGACCTCAAATTATTTAAATTTCAACTGTGTTGTTTCTAGTTCCACCACTTGGAGCTGAATAACATATTTTTTCGTTTTTTAAGAATATCATGTTCGCTTACTTTCTTCTTTACCAACTAAGTATCTTTTTTAAAAACAAAATTTTGTGGGTGTTGTATAATGAGAATACATGGACACAGGGAGGGGAGCATCACACACTGAGGTCTGTTTGGAGGGGCCACGGGAGGGTCAGCGGGGGGGTGGGGAGGTCCAGGAGGGATAACATGGGGAGAAATGCCAGATGTAGGTGACAGGGGGATGGAGGCAGCAAACCACATTGCCATGTGTGTACCTATGCAACAATCCTGCATGATCTGCACATGTACCCCAGAACTTAAAGTACAATTAAAAAAAAAACAAAATTGTTCTTAATATACCAAAGTCACAGGCCATTTCATATCCTTGTCATGCACTTAAAAAGAAAACATATTATTTTTTAATTTAACTTTTAAGTCAGGGTACATGTGAGAGTTTGTTATATAAGTAAAGTCGTGTCATGGAGGTTTATTGTATAGATTATTTCATCACCCAGGTGTTAAGCCTAGTAGCCATTAGGTATTTTTCCTGGTTCTTTCCCCTCTCCAACCCTCCGTCCTCCAGGAGGCCAAGTGAGTGTTGTTCTCCTCTACATGCCCATGTGTTCTCGTCATTTAGCTCCCACTTATCAGTGAGAATATGCAGAAACTGCATTTTTAAAATAATACCATTGAAAACTGAAAACAACACTTGATTCTTCCCTTTACATATCAGTAACCATAATGTTGTGAGCCATCTTCTGAGCTTGGTGTTCGTGGTATTATTTAAATATTGGCTAGGCACAGTGGCTCACACCTGTAATCCCGGCACTTTGGGAGGCAAGGTGGGCAGATCACGAGGTCAGGAGTCCAAAACCAGCCTGAACAACATGGTGAAACCGTGTCTCTACTAAAAATAAATAAATAATACAAAAATTAGCCGGGCATGGTGGCACGCACCTGTAGTCCCAGCTACTCAGGAGACTGTGGCAGAAGAATCGCTTGAACCTGGGAGGCGGAGGTTACAGTGAAGCAAGATCATGCCATTGTACTCCAGCCTGGGGAACAAAACGAGACTCCATCTCAAAAAAAAAAAAAAAAAAAAAATTAAGGACTCAGCCTACCAGAATTAGGTTATAATTTTGTGAGAAGCTCAAGATCATATTATCTTTCTGCTAGGTCTTTTGCATTCTTCTTCAGATTAGGCCCAGAGACAATAATGAAGATCTTTGTCTATTTGTAAGCCTCATCCCCCACATTCTGTACTTAAAGATAAACTAGTAGTAGAAAAAGCCAGCTCATTAAACAAGTTTTATGAAGGTAAATAATGATGGGAGAGCTGTAAAGAAATAGTATTTGAGGTTGAGGTAAATTGGAACAAATATTTGAAAGTCAATTTGTCAATATGCATGTATGACAAACATAAAAGTGTTTATACCTCTTGAAACTTTCATTTTGGAGAATCCTGAGGTAATACTCGAAGTAAATGCATAAAGATGGGAGAAGCAAAATTTTTAACATTAGACGTTGGTTTAAAATCTGTTATTTTTTTGGCTAGGTGCAGTGGCTCACACCTGTAATCTCAGCACTTTGGGAGGCCAACCAAGGCAGGGATCACCTGAAGTCAGCAGTTCAAGACCAGCCTGGCCAACATGGTGAAATCTCACCTCTACTAAAAATACAATAATTAGCTGGGTGTGGTGGCATGCGTCTGTAATCCCAGCTACTCAGGAGCTGTGGCAGGAGAAAATTCCTTGAACCTGGGAGGTGGAAATTGCAGTGAGCCAAGATTGCACCATTGCACTCCAGCCTGGGCAACAAGAGGGAAACTTCATCTCAAAAAAAAAAAAAAAAAAAAATCTACATTTTTTTAAAATACGTGCCTACTATAATTACAACTGTGTAGCAGACATTAAAGTCTGGATAGGAAAATAATGACAACAAATGGCCATTCTAGTTATTTTAGATTTTGAGTTCATGTTTTAAAATAATATTCTATTCATTTAATATTTTATCATAATTCTATTACATGTATTATTATAAATTGTTGCCTTTGGGAGTCATCAGATTTGGGTCAAATCCAGCTCTTCTATTTACTAGTTGAGCTAAGTAACTAAACTATTTTAAGCTTAGTTTCCTTGTCTCTGAAGTTGAGATAATGACAAATTATTTGACAATGTTACCGTAGCTAAATGTTTTTGTTTCTTTCTCTAAACTCTAAAACACTATACAGCATTTCCCAAACCTGTATCATCATGACTAATGAGATTTTTTGTCTTATTTTGGTTTTGTTTTTTCCTAAAGACATTACTATATAAATATGCCATCCAAGTAAGGCAAATGCTGTGTCTATTTACATTTCATCCTTCTGAAGTTCCCACTGAAAGAGCAAAAAGAAAATATAAAGGAAAGCAGAAGAATCATAACAAGGTTAAAAATCATAAACTGGAAAAACAGCAGACCAGGACAATAAAAACAGGCTGATGAAGAAAGAAAGAAAAAATAACAGGAGAAACAGTCGACACTCACCTAAGACAGCAGAGGAACAAAATGTTCTTCCCTAAAGAGCGCTGAGCAATCTTCAGGCACAGGCTCAACAAACAGGAGGAACAGCTGCAGACCACGGGAACGACAAAAAGTAATTACCAAAGGCCTTTATTCAGAGCAGCTGCCCCAGCGAGAGTAGCCTCTCCCCATTCCTGCATTACGTGGAGAATGGAGAAAGGAGACAAGCTTTAATTTCTTGGATAAAATCTGATGACTTCTTTCCAAAAGTGGTTCTTGTAGGTAGCAACCTGCTTCTGGTTGTTTCTTGAGTTCTTAAAACTAAAGAACAAAAAACAAAGCTTGAGGAAAACTGTACTAAAGTACAGTACACTAAATATACTAAGTACACAGATACCAACGTATCAGATAGAGTAAAATATAAGCACATCTTCTCCCCAAAGCTTAGGCCGAAGTGGGGGATGGTTTGAGCCTGGGAGGAGGAGGTTGCAGTGAGCCCTGATCTCACCACTGCACCACTCCAACCTCAGGGACAGGGTGAGACCCCGTCTCAAAAAAAAAAAAAAAAAAAAAAAACTTCCTTATCTGGGGATCCACAGCTTGACTGACTTTCACTGCTGTGCTCCAAGCCTATGCCCATGACCACTTTTAAAAACATCTATTTGGTCCTCCCATTGAAAGAAATAAACAGTCAGAAAAACAGATCTACACAGCTGCAAATGAAATCCATCCAAGCCACCTATGTTCATCAACCTAATATTTCATATTAACAAATTTCAAGAGGTGATAATAAGGTTTCTGAGGAAAAGTAATAGCGTGAAAAACAATCACCATCCAATCAGTTCCTAATCCAACAGTCACAGATACAGCATTTAACATTTTTTAGCACAAAGAAACTATGACATGTAGAGTTCACCAAATGTCTTGCTATACCTCTGTCCTATACGATTTACTGGTTTACTAGACAAGGTCTAATAACCTTGTCAAGAAAAGACATGCAGTTCACCTGATGTGACATTGGACCTAGTCATTATCAATGTATGTCGTGCACACAAACAAATATCCCATTCTTTAAATAATACACAGAAAAATGCTGCCAAAGATAGTTAAGTAACCTAATGTGTGCTTTTCTGAACTAGATATTCACCCCACTTTAAAAATAAGAATGGGATGATCTTGCCATGTCCTCCATTTTCTGTGTTTCAAAAATGATCCAGCTCTTTCAGCAATTTCCAACTCCCTATGCCAACGTTTTTGATAGGGTAAGAAAAATTTGAGACAGAAACTTGACTTAAAAAAAAGCACTCTGTGCATCTGAACCAGAGTTGTACATTTATTATTTCTTTGTTACCTACAACAAATTTATCAGTCAGGTATTTTCCTTCCATTTTCAAGATAAGAAGAAGAATGCCCACAGAAGTAAGGAATGCTCTACAGTCACAGAGCTAGTGTGCAGTAGTGCCAGGTTTCAACCCATTTATATTTGGGGAAAGGCAGTCCGTTTTCTGTGTCAGCATCTTCTCACCTTTGAATAGAGAGTCCATAACCTCAATCTCATGCACATTATTTCATGAGTCTGACCTCAGAGAGCTCTCTGCACAGGCAAGCACATTGGCATCTTTAGATAGCTCTCATCACATGAAAGTTAAATACTTGCACACTGAATTGCCTTTCAAGAGCAACTCAACCTTCTCAAGCTATTTCCTTTCCGAAGACTTGTTCTTTGAGAAGGAGATGAAATTTCACTTCAGGTTTTGAAATATGCCATCATACAGCAGAACAAAGCCGACTGCTGATTCTCAATTTTCCTCCTTACTCATAACACACCTTTGAGTAATATAGTCACATTTCCTAAAGTTCCTTCACCACTTCCGTTAGATTGCATTCAGGGAGACAGTTTAGTCAATAGCCTCCTATGTCCTTGCAGTTTTCAAACTGTGGTGCATACAATATCACCCAAGTATCACCAAGGTGTCTTATTTAAGAAAATCAGAAACTTTGGTGTCATTTGTAGAAATTATTGAATCAGTGCAATGCCCAAGAATCTGAACTATAAAGTATATACTTTAAGAATTCGGTTTGGATATCGCAATTTGTATTTTGAAAAACAATGTTCTACCTTTTAGGAAATAACATTTTCAACAAGATCCATCATGATTCTCCCACATTCTCTATACTTAGCCAGGGAAGTTCTGTGACTAATGCCTGGAGAGTGGACATTCTGAGAGCTTGCCTGAGTCTCTTCTGTACCTGTTATTAATGTTATCTCTTCATCCATCTGACCACATAGCTCAGTTATTCTTCTATAACATTTATTTTAATGGCTCTATTTTTCCTCCTCATATGTTCACTGATATCTGTAATTTTCTGTGCATTCTAGACATTTTTGACCTGTAAGATTACTCTGCCTTCTCCTTAACAGTTCTTTGTGCAGTGTGTACAGTTTCATGGTGGGTGAATCTCAGAGATTTAGGATAAAACCTGAGAAGCAGTTGTTCGATAAGTTGAATGACCGAATCACCATATTTAACCCTGAATCCCATTCCACAGAATCTCGGATGTCAGTCACTTATCTTGTATCCTGGGTCAAAATGTTAAGGTCTCTTTTCAACTTACATTTTACATGTTGTAATTGTGTAACAACATATATTTTATACAGGATATCAAAATGA
This sequence comes from Sapajus apella, assembly GCF_009761245.1. Lineage (NCBI taxonomy): Eukaryota > Metazoa > Chordata > Mammalia > Primates > Cebidae > Sapajus > Sapajus apella. The sequence continues at coordinate 16,172,152 of NW_022436970.1, read as the reverse complement.
AATAAGACTTTAACCCAGCCAGCAGGAACACTGAAGAGTGACTCTTTTTTTTTTACTGTAAATATGTTCCAAAACAGATATTAAGTCTCATTTTTCTTCCAGAAACACCGTTTAGCATGCATTATTAAGTCACTCCAATTCAGTGTCAATAATCAACACAATATATTTAAAAAATGGAATTTTGATATTATAATGTTATCAGGTGTGACTAAAATGATTTGAAGTTGGTCTTGCATCATCTTCTTTATAGAAATATAAAACAAATGAAGAAATACTTCTGAATAAAGTCAAATGGCAGGAGCTACATACATTGAAGAAAATATACCAGAGCCATGTGTTTCTATATAGGGAGTTCATTGAAACTTACTTTACTGCCAGGGAAATGTGCAGTTTGCAGTGATCACCTTATTCAAAAATCAAAACGACTAAAGTTATAGTAGCAAATCTGCCTGTGCTTGGACTTCTGAATCATAGCTTGTCCCAACTGAGCTACTTGGCTCTATGTCCTTCCATGTGAATGCACAGAGACATGTTAAGTACAGGGAGGATTGGCAAAAGTACACTCCAGTTTATTATTATAAAGCTTTTGTATGATCTTCTGAGCATCACTGAATAAGCTCTGCAAGGCCAAGGACTAAGGGGAGCTCAGCATCTTCCTCTGCCCCCTTCTCCTAGGTCTATACTCCAATCTCCAGTCTTGCTTTAATATTGAAAGTATCCTCCAAAAGGGCATGCTAGACCTTCTGGTTATAGTTCTTTTATCCAAAACTTATGGGAAAAAATAAATTCTACTAATGTTTAGCATATGGATTGAAAATGGAGGACCCTCCTCCAGTTTGCACGCCATGTAGAGAATGTGCAGAATCATGAGAATAGTGTGTTCACTCCACAGCAAGGCTAGGTTTACAGTGGAACCCTCTCCCATGTGTCCACTTTCAGCAAGCTACAATCTATGACAGTTTGCATGAACCTAACTTCACAGTTGTAGACTATACTATTTCCTAGCTTTTAATTAAACCACAAAATGGATAGCTGATCCTTAAAAAATGTCTGTAAAGAAATCAAAGTTGAAAATAATATTAATATGCAAGTATAACTTAACAGCAAAAAAATTACATGTGATAGTTGCACTCTTCCAGCAAAAGCTCTTTTTATAAGGTTAAAAATAATAGTGAAATAATGTGCTCTGATAAAAATTGAATCAAAAATATTTATCAAAAATTCATTTAGCATTTGCAATATGCTGCTAAGTGTATATTTTTAGATATTAGATAATAATCAGTACTTAATTTTAAAATTCAGTACCAAGAACATGAAAACCTTCCTTCTTAATTTTTTGGCAAATAATAATACTTTACAAAATTTCACTGAGCCTAGAAGTAAATGCTTAGACACCTCTTCAGAGGTCTCTCACTAAAAAATAAAGGCGAAACCTCAGAAGTGTTTGGAAAACACTTGTTCTTTTGTATGCAGTAAAAATGACTGAAATGATACATAAAAGACAGTATAATCGCAAAATAAAATGCATTCCTTTGTCAGCAAATGCTGCTAGAATGCATGGAAAGCATTGGTAAAAATTGGAAAAACATTGTTGGAAGAAATATGCAATGTGGGAAAACTGTTATACAGTCAGATGAAAATACAGATGTTGTTAATGCATCATATTTATAATATTTTCATATGATATAGATTCCCCTTTAATAATAAAGCACATTGAAAACCTACATTCTTGTGAGCCAACAGAAGAAAGAAGTACCAGAGAAGATATAGTCTCAATGCTAAATTATTTCTTATATAGAAAACAATGTTTTGTGGGAAAATTGGGCAAACAATCATTGATAGAACAGCTGCTCTGGCTGGAATAGAGAATTCCAGACTGAGTCTATGAGCTAGCACCACAAGTGAATTTTCTTCACTGCATTATTCATAAGCAGGCAAAAGCAGTGAAATGCACAGTGTGTTGCAGGACATCATGGATGTGGTTTATTTTATACAAATGGCACATTTGAAGTGTACTAAAATCATTTCAATATTTGCAGTGAAATGGCAAATGATCACAAAACTCCTTTAAACCACCAGCGGTTCACTAGTTATCTTGGGATATATTAATTTGGTTGTCAAATTCCAATATTCCAAAGTTACTGATCTTCTTTTGTGAAGACAAATGGCTATATGGATATTCTTCCCAGCTGATGCTTATTTTATTTTCAAAATTTATTTATTTACTTATTTTTATAGAGATGGGGTCTTGCTATGTTGCCCAGGCTAGTCTCACACTCCTGGGCTCTGTGCCTGACCCCAGGTGATGTTTAAACACACACACTCTTCCCTTCAATGCAAATGTGCTATTTTAATGAGGAAGAAAGTTGACCATTTGTCTAAAGAAACTTATGTCACAGGGGTGACATTTTGAAAAGAGTTGTTTGGAAACCACCTGGTTTCCAATCATGGCTTTGCCACTTACTGGATGCATTGTATTCTGGCAAATTATGTAACATCTTTGTGCCCCTGAGTCTTTATTTGTGAGGGAGATAATAAAACCTCCATCACAAGATTGCAGTCAGGCTCTGATGCACTACTGTAATCATATGAAAAACTTAGCCCAGTGCCTAACACATGGTAAGCATTCATTCAGTAAATGTTAGCTCCTGCCAGTATCACCACAACCACCAGTATCACCACTACCACCACCAGCACCTTCACAAGTTTTACAAGCTGTGACTGCCCTATGAGTGCCCACTCACCTGGGTGGAATTGCATTCTGCAGATTTTTTTCTTGTGTGTTTCTGGTGAGTGTGTGCTACTAGAAAGATTCTGAGAGTTTGTGAGGTTGGCTGGAAGGCAGCAACCACTGTGTAGCACATGTGCATTGCAGTTCATCTGCTGACACCTCCCACTGTCCAAAAACAACAACTGGGCCATGTGTGTCTTGGCTCCATGACAAAGGGTTCCAGCTTCCACAGGGTGCCTAATATGGTTTGGCTTTGTGTCCCCACCCAAATCTCACCCTGAATTGTAATAATCCCCACATGTCATCGGAAAGACCTGGTGAGAAGTAATTGAATCATGGGTGTGAGTTTTTCCCATGCTGTTCTCATGATAGTGAGTAAATCTCACAAGATCTGATGGTTTTATAAAGGGAAGATCCCCTACACATGCCCTCTTGCCTGCCACCATGTAAGACATGCCTTGGTTCTCCTTTGCCTTCCAACATGATTGTGAGGCCTCCCCAGCCATGTGGAACTGAGTGCGTTAAACCTCTTTTTCTTTATAAATTACCAGTCTCACATTTGTTTTTATTAGCAGCATGAGAACAGACTAATACAGTAAATTGGTACCAGAATAGGAGTGCTGCTGTAAAGACACCTGAAAATATGGAAGTGACTTTGGAACTGGGTGACAGGCACAGGTTGGAACAGTTTGGAGAGCTCAGCAGAAGACTGGAAAATATGGGAAAGTTTGGAACTTCCTAGAGACTTGGAGGGCTCAGAAGACAGGAAGATGTGCGAATGTTTGGAACTTTCTAGTGACTTGTTGAATGGCTTTAACCAAAATGCTGATAATGCACTGAAGCTATAGAAAGAGGGCCATCATCTTCCAGACCCCAGAATGGAAGACCCACCGAGAGCTTGCACTGTGCACCTGGAAAAGTCACAGACACTCAATGCCAGCCCATGAGAGCAGCGGGAAGGAAGTTGTACCCTGCAAACCAGTAGTGGTGGAGCCCAAGACCATGGAAACCCACTTCTTGCATCAGCATGACCTGGATTTGAGACAGAAGGGACTTCCCTTGTCTCAGATGAAACTTTGGACTGTGGACTTCTGAGTTGATTGGTTTTGAAATGTGAGGACATGAAATTTGGGAGGGGCTGGGGCAGAATGATACGGTGTGGCTCTGTGTTCCCAGCCAGATCTCGTCTTGAATTGTAATAATCCCCACATGTTGTTGGAGGGATCCTGTGGGAGGTAGGTGATTCAAGGGAGCAGGTTTTTCTCCTGCTGTTCTTGTGGTAGTGATTAAGTCTCACAAGATCTGATGGTTTTATAAAGGGGAGTTCCCCTGCACACACTCTCTTGCCTGCCACCATGTAAGATGTGGCTTTGCTCCTCCTTTGACTTCCACCATGATTGTGGGGCCTCCCCAGCCATGTGGAACTGTGAGTCCACTAAACTCTTCATCTTTAAAATTACCCAGTCTTGGATTTGTCTTCATTAGCAGTGTGAGGATAGACCTAATACAGTGCCCTTGTCACCAAGGTCAGAAGCAGCAGAAATGGATATGGGTTTTAGCCCATTGTTGGGGAATTTAACTTTGTGCTTACGGATTCCACCCTCCTCATTCTCGTCTCTTCCTGACTTCCTGCCCTGTGGACTCCAGGATCAAGCATCAGGTGTGGAGACGGATTCTCAAGAACTACTTAACCAACCCCTAACACTTTGTAAGCCAATTCTGTAAATGCAGATGCAAGTGTGTGCACAAATGGACATGCACACAGACACACACAACTATTACTAGTTCTGTTAATTTAGTTTAACCCTAATGAATACACCAGTCAAATGACAAAAAAAGAATAGAATTTTGATGCAGTATGTTGAAGTAAAATGATCACAGCACCCCGTTACAGGTTTTCCTGGGATAGACACTTAGAAACCTTGCTAGCTTGTAGGTAAACCGGATATGTTACTGCACCAGTGGAAGAGGTATAAGTCCGTAGTTGGATATTAGGGGTTGGAACTGGATATCAGTGGTTACAGGGTGTCATGAGGTGAATTGTGTCCCTCAAACATCAGTACATTGAAGTCCCAGTAACTTGTATATCAGAATATGAACACATTTAGAGAGAGGGACTTGAAAGAGGTAATTAATGAGATCATCTAGGTGAGGCCTAATCCAATATGTCTGGTGTCCTTTTAAGAAAAGGAGAGTCGAAGATAGAGGCCACAGGACGATCTAGGGATGACCATGTGAGGACACCAAGAGAAGATGGTCATCTAGAAGCCAAGGAAAGAAGCTTCATAAGAACCTAAACTTGACACCTTGATCTTGAACTCATAGCCTCCAGGACTGTAAGAAATTTAATTTCTGTTGTTTGAACCACCTGAAATTTTGTTATGGCAATCCTAGAAAACTAGTACAGAAGGCAACCCCAAAAGTCCAACCAAAAAAAGAAAAGATAGAACAATGACAGCACCAACACCTTTAATCAGTGCACCAAAAACCCTTTCACCCAACTGTGGCCCCATAACTAATCTTGCTCTTGATTTTACTCATTCTTCAGGAAGAAAAGCAAGGAACTTAACTTTCCCTGCTGCCAAAAAGTCAAAATGAGCTTTTCTCATTGCCTTATTTTTAATTGCAAAGAGAATACACAGAGAAAATGCAGCATTATTATTAAACTGGATTGAATGAAGCTCTTCCTTTTCCTGATCATTGTTCAGCTATTTTAAAAGACTTGCTAGGCTCCTGGAAACCAAGAAGTACCAACCTGACACCTACTTCATCATCAGTTTTCAAAAGATTTGCCCCCTGATCAAATTCATGGGCACCAGGGAAATATGGAGTTGAGATATTTTTTCTCTTGTTTGGTCTTAATCTCTGATCTCAGATTTTCTATATTCCCGTTTGACAATGGCTCTCTCTCTCTCTTTCTCTCTCTGCTGTTCTCCACATCTCTCTGCATTAATTAACTACTCCTCCCTCTGAAATTATTCCCACTTTTCCCCCATCATGCCTCATAATTAGCACTAATTATATTCATGGTAGCTCATGGAATTGTATAGGATGGAATGGGAGAAATATAAAATAGAAAGAAAAACAGAAACACTTGAGATACACTTACCTGGAGTGTATCTGGTCTGGTCACCATAAGGCAAACAATAAAGGAGAGAATAGACATGTTACTAAGGAAATAGGCCTCAAACTATTAGGCTAGATGATGGAAATGAACACCGGTTCCATAGAGAGACAAGAAAATTGTCATGGGGTGAAGATTGAGTAGTTTGTTCACTACTTTTAACTAGAGGAATGTGAAAAAAAAAAAAAAGCCGCAACTTTGTTTCATCATAGCTAAGAACATGAAAGATTTGGTCAGTACTGCTGCAGGCTACCTCCCTCCCTCCCAACCCATAGGGCTCTCTTATTGCCTATAATTCACTTAGAAGACATTGACGGCATTCCTATAATGGTTTTCTCAAAAGCATTGTCCTTAGAGCTCATTCGAAAAGTCAGATTGGCAGAAACGCTTCATGAATGGGGACACTGTCTCAAGCATCACAAGCACTATTAGAAAAGATCCGCAATGTCTAGCAAACAAGTAAAGCCCCTGAAACAGACTGTGTTTCATTCTCATTAAGATACGGGGAAATACAGTTTGAATTACCCTACAGAAAATTAGATAGGAAGGTGGAGATCATAATCATATCATAGAAAACCTCACTAACTCCTCCCATTTTTCAGAGTACACTACTGATTGTCATTCTAGCTTCTAGAATAGATGAACCCTTGAGAGACAAAGCAGAGGATGGCTGCAGGACTAGAAGCAGCATTTTCTTTTTAAATTTCCCTAGAGTCTTCAACAAAAGTCCAGCTCAGAAAACCCAGAAAAGAGGCACAAGCAGTGGCCACCACCTCTGCCACATTTCTGAATTTAAAGTGTCTGTACAGTGGAACCATCTCTTCTACCTTCTTATATGGAATAAATTTCATGTCCAGAATGTGGCTGAATGGGATTTGAATAGAAAATTATGTTTTCTATTCAAAATCTTTGAAAGGTTTAACCATAATGCATCCACTTCATTGTTGATTAAAAGATATCAAAATTAACTGCAATATAATTTATTAGTCTTTTAAAGTTCAACAATTTTATCCTGCATAATCATTTGCCAGTGGAATGTGATTTATCAGCAGCCCCCAATTTTAAGGTCACTGACCACTCTTGAGAACTACATTTTAAAATCTTTTTTATTAAATCTTAAATATATTAGTATTTATATCTCAAAATGACCTTATGTTCAAAAGGACAGATGAGACATGGACTTTGAGAATGACTTTCTGTAATTTACTAATTTAGGGATTATTTCATTTCCTTAGTATCTCATGCTATTTGTGACTCTGAGCTGTAGAATAAACACTGCCCTTCCTTGACAGTGACATCTCAGGTTTTAGCCATTCAAGCCATCATTGCTGCATTTATCCTATAGCCCTAGTTTATAATTTAGTTCCATTCAGGTTTTTATATAGCAAACAATAAGGCAAAGAGTGTGTCACCAGAATGGTCTGCTGGCTGTTCAGAAAATAATGCAGTGAAATGCTCAGGCTCATATGTCAGTTAAGGAGGCTTGCCTCTTCAAACATCACTCTCAGATGGATTTTTTCACTTGTCTCCTTTTCTGAAATCTGTAACTTGTAAAGGATGGGTCATAGATTCCATTAGCAACCATCACCAATCAATCAATCATCAGATGAAATCCATTAGAAAGTCAATGAATATTTACAGTTTTTTAAAAAAAAATCAGAAACAATAAATTACAAACTGAGTCAGTTCATACACGGAGTAAGAAAATTATCTCCTAAACTACAGACCAGTCACTGAGTTCTCCACACAAGTTCTCACAAGGCTGAAATCAAGGTGTTGGCTGAGCTGCTTTCTCACCCGGATGCTTGACCAGGAAAAGAGTCACTGCAAAGTTCCTCGCGTTTGTCGGCAGAATTTGTTTCCTTGCAGCCACAAGGCCCAAGTCTTCGTTTTCTTGCTAGTTGTCATCTGCAGACCACTCTCATATTCCCTTTTGATTAATTTAAAGATGATGACAAAGGGGGTTTTGCAGATATAATTAAGATTCCCTTTGTCATCTAACCTATCATGGAGTGACATGCCTTCACATTCATAAGTTCTGCCTACACTCAAGACACGGGGAGAGCGAGTACACAAAGCATGCATACCTGGAGGTGGGAATCTTGGGGCCATCTTAGAATTCTGCCAAACATGATGTTAGCCTCTCTCTCTCTCTCTGTCTCTCTCTCTCTGACAAAATCTTGTCTGTTCATTGATGGAGTCCCCTCACCTACGTCCATCATGCAGGCTGCCATCAATGGTCTCTAGGCTGGATCGGTTGCATGGTTTCTCTCCTGCACTCTCTCCTTTCATGTGTGTGCATGAAGGCTGAAGTCAGAAGGAGTCTCTGTTTCCCTGCTGACAGAAACCCCCTCAAAACATCAAGAATGACCCTGGACAACATGTAGAAATAGGAGATAAGACTCTTTCCTTAACTGTCATTCCACTGGGTCCTTTAGAAATACTACACTAGTTCAGTCTCAATACTTTCCATGAGAATTGCTCCTTGAACTTTTTGCAGTTGTTATTGTGAAAACAGAAGTTTAGCGCGGTTGAAGAGGTCCCAAAGAAGACAGACATTCTGTTATTTCTCCATCTTACTTTCCATGCCTGCATTCCTAACACACCAAGAAAACAATCTCTTCAAATGCCCTCCAGCATATGAATGAATGGAAAAGGACCCCCAAAGGAAAAGGTACTTTCCAGAAACATCTCAGTTGCAGCCAAGATGCTATATGACACGTGAGAGAAGTGGAAACTCATTAAGGGTGGGGGCTAATAATTTGCCCAAAATCACAAAGATAGCGGCCAAAGAACTAAGTGTCCTCACTATAAAACTTAAGATATTTTCACTTGCTCTCATGTCAAATGTTTCAAAGACTTGACAAATCAACAAAGGGATATTAACATTTGAGGTTACAGAATTATTTTGGGAAAATTAATTTTTTTATTTATAGTCACCAAGAGTATTTGTTAGATAAATATTGACTCACATTAAGTTAAGCAGTTAAGGAGTCTATTGTAAAGGGTCACCTCCCAAAACTAATTGGAAACCTAGCAGAATAGACTCAATAATAATCGAGGGAGAAGATGCTTAGCCACTTTTCCTGACAGGAAAATGGTCTGCTTGCCATCGACTGCAGCTGCTCTGCCTAAACACTCACCTCCAAGCCACTGGACTTGCTTCTCCAACATACTTGCTACTAATAACCCTAAAGGGACCGCTACACCTTCAGAGCCTCTTATTCGCTGTCCATGGGTCATGTGCCACCAGCGGCTGGAAAGAAAGATGGTCTCCACCTCTACCACCTAGACTGAGTGTCAGGCAGTCCAGCTGCAGATATGCACTGCAATATTCATCACAGTGGAACTACTGACCAACTTGCTTTGCAATATAAACCTTACTAGAATAGTATCCTGTTATCACAAAAAAATCTCCTAATTTCCTCTTGAGTTTTCAAATCCTGTCCCTCTTTCAAACTGCCTGTCCTTCCTTTCTCACTTCTTTTGATCTCTCCCTTGTCATAGAAACCTTAAGGAAGATGAAATAGACAAAACTCAATCCAACGTATACATATACCACTTACAAGGGAGTAAAAATAAGGCATAATTTCATCCTCCAGGATGCTCAACTTCTAATTAATGGTCTCTGCTTTCTTACCTTTTCAGTTTATTTCATTTCTGCTATTTCTCTCTTTCTTTCCTTTGTCTTCTATTTTTTTCCTTCATTTCTGACATTTACTTCTTCTGTAACCTCCAAAACTTTCATTTACAAGTGATCTTTATGACATACCATGACCCTGGCTTATATGCAAGAGGAAGGAATATATCCACAGACAGGCATGCGCATATATTCCAAAACTGCTCCACAAATGTCCCTACCACATGTATTTTGGCTTAATCAACTATCTTGAAGTGTTTGGTTGTCTTCTAGGATGTGTTATCCTTCTTATTTCTTATAATTCAGTTAGCTTCTTCCCAGTTTTTCTTCAATCACTCTCTGTGAGGATATCAGGATAATAATTCTAGAAGTTGTCTTGGAAAGAAGGATAGACAATATAATTAACTTCTAAAATCTCAAAGGAAATCGAAGGTCCTTCCCTTAAGAAAAGATTCAATAAAGGGAGAACTGGTTAATGGCAGAATCAGAAGTGGATTTCCAGATGCCTAATTCAGCCCTGTCCCCACTACTGTGACAATGGAGTAAAATAAGCTTCGGACCCAAGGCGATATTATTCAGTAATTGATTTGAGAGTGAAATAACTTCAATTCACTGAGGAACTGTAAATGAAATTTCATTTAAATTGCATACACATGTTCTATGAAAAGAAAACTACAGTAAAATGTCTGATGTCCACATGCTAATAACTACCATTTATTCAGCTCCTACTGTAAAGAGAAATTAACTCCCCTCAGGTGTTAATGATACTATCTGCCAGGTGATTAGCACACATTAACTCTTTTGTCTCCCATTAGGTATATGGGGAAAGTGTTATTAGTCAATTTTTTAGAAGAAAAAATAATATTTGAAGATGTTAGATCACTTTTCCAAGGATACTCAACATATAGAAGGTTTCAATAGAATTCAGCTCAGGACCAATCTCCAAGCCTATACTCTTTTCAAGACACTGAAAGGAAGGAGTGAAGGAAGAAAGTGAGAAGGAAGGAAGGAAGGAAGGAAGGAAGGAAGGAAGGAAGGAAGGAA
>NW_022436970.1:15964845-16161513 GCF_009761245.1 Sapajus apella | reverse complement strand
GGGAGGGAGGGAGGAAAGAAGAAAGGAAGGGATGGAAGGCAGAAGACAAAAGAAAGAGAAGGAAAAGAAAGAGACAAAGAGGTAAAGAAGGCCAAAAGAAAAAAGGAGAAGAGGAAGGAAGAAGGAATAAAGAAAAAGAGAAGGGAAGGAAGAAAAACAGAGAGGGAAAGAAAGAGCTAAGAAGGGAGTGAAGGGAAAAGGAAGCGAAGGAAGGAGGGAGGGAGAAAGGGAAAGGTAAGAGAGGTGTCGAGGAAAAAGGCTAACATTAGCAATCATGAACTGCTGGAAGCCGGGCAGCTAGGAAACACTTTCTACTTCAGGGACAGCCGTAATTATTTAAAATACAGCTGGTGCATAAATCTGAAGGGAAAAAAGAACCTCCCGTCCCCACCTTAACACTGGGAAATAAAAATATAGAAGGTAGAAAATTTTGGAGATAATCAAACTAAGTTTGCATCATCCTGCTTTCGATGATTGCCTAGGAAAAGAGTCTTGACTGTACATATGGAGGGCATATCACAAGGTATAATTGGGGAAAATACTGGATATCTTCCTATTTTATGAGCAACACCTTCACTATCTTCAGAGCCTACCAAAAAGCAGACATTAGCGAAAGTATTAAACATAAAAGGCTTTACATTGTTGCCATGGAAACAATCAAAGCAGTCTTGCTTGGGGTCTGCTTGTTTCCATGAGTTCTGTGGGCCGTTCTAGCAAATTCTTGAACACAAGAAGAGGTGGTAGGAACTTCCCAGTTGATAGCAGGTTGGTCTGATGTGCCAGAGGACTGAGCTTCTAACCTCTGGAGTTTTTGCCAGCTCTGAGTAGTTAGTGTCAGAATTAAATTAAATTTTAGGACATTCAGTATGTTTGAAAAATCAGAGAATTGCTTGGTGTGGAAGAGACCCATCCATTTGGTGTCAGAAATGTGAGAGTGTGGAGTGTAGGGAGAACAGAAAAAGAGTCTTTTTCCTTATTGCTCATGACAAATGATAGTTCGGGAAATGCAAGGATTGAAAATTGACCATTAAATTTAGCAAAACAGAGGCCGAAGGTAACCTTTACAAATGCAGTTTTGGTAGACTGATGGGAGATAAAATGTGATCACAGCCTGTTTAAGCAAAAATGGGAGGAAATGAATATAAAAAAAATCTTTCAAGGATTCTTGTTATAAATAGAGCAGAGAAATGGGATGGCAATAAAAAGGAGACTTAACATCAAGGGAAAGATATTTTAAGGGGTAAATGACAACAAGCCTATATTCTTACAGGAATAATCCAGAAAAGAGAAGAAGAATAATAACTCAGAAGACTGAGGAGACAGCTGTTGAAACAACGTTCTTGAGCTGTGCATGTGGCCGAGGCTGGCTCAGCAACAGCACAACACAGGAGGAAGCGCGGCAGCATATATGGTGTGCATGCATGGAGGTTGGGGTAAAGAAATGGGAAAATGATTTGTGACTGCTTCTGTTTCCTCTAGGAAGAAAGAAACAAGGTCATCACCTTAGAGTAAGGATGAGTGTGGTGGAGGTGGAGGTTTGAGCAGAGCGGAGGTATAAAAGAGGCCCGAGAGAGAGAAAGCAAGTAAACAATCTTGGTAAACGGACGTTTTCCCTGCCAGTGCTGCTGCGATATTCTGCCCATCGTGGTTCCCCAATAAATATTTATTAGGTTAAGAAATGAATGTTGTTGTTGTTGTTGTTTTTTATGAAATGTTGCTCAAATTTAATCTAAATTTGTTTTATCATCTAGGTTAGATCACTGTATCCACCGAAATCATCAGTTCTTAGACAGATTTTCTTGCTGTCCTTGAATGGCAATTTATTATTATTGTCTTTGGTTTTATGGAAGAGCAGTAAAAGAAAGAGTCTTATGAGGCCTGTCCTCTTTCTAATCAGAAGGTTTTGTGTTTGTTTTCATTTTATGGGTTTTCTTTTCCTTTTTTTTTTTTTCAAGGTCATTGTCTTTAAATGGGTTAGTACCTCTTCTATGAAGTCCCCAGTGAAATTTTTATTTTGGAGATGTTAGAAAAGTGATATTTATTTCATATTCAAACTAGCACAGTATACCTTCTCAAATAATGAGAGCTGTGTAAATGAATGATTCTCTTTTTTGTCATGTCTGTAATGAAACTCAAAGCCAAATTTGTGCCTCAACTCTAACAATTATGAGAAGTATATGGTCTGCACAGTTCTATTTCAATTTCCCCCCAACTCTACTTCCTATTCTAATTCACAATTTTCTTGAATCCTAATTTTATTCACATTTATATTTCACCACCTTTTCTAAACTATCATGAATCTGTTATGTAAATTGATATATAAATATAAACAGGTACAGAAATTTAAACAGTTGTAATTACAAATGTGATTTGTTTACAAAATTCTGATAATCATACTGCACAGTTCTTGACCCATTTATATACTTTTAACTTATGATCTCATTCTGATGCTCCTCTTAATCCTTGGGTTACACAAAACAATTAAGATCACCTAAGTTAAACGTGAGTTCAGATCTGAATTACCTTCGTACCCATCACTGTAGCTAGTGTGCTAAAATTCTCACTATGATATTCAGACCGTTCTTCACCCTGCATCTGATGTTGCTTAATCCTCATAAGCTGAAAAGGTTAAAATGTCTGCTTTTAAACTACAAGTTGAATGTAGTTTTCCAAAAGCATTTCAAGCTTGCTTTCTTTCTAATATGAAGTAATAAACAGGCAGCTATCTCCTGCCAACATTGACCTACGGGGATAGATTTTCTTCTTTGTATTTCTTTCCTGCTATTAACAGCTAGCTTTTATCTGCACATATTTCAAATACTTTTGTTTTTTCTGGTATTTGCTTCTATTTCTGGTATTTACATCAACATTACACAAATAGATTTACAAACATGCTCCTCATACACCAAGATTATTTGCCTATTTTTACAGAAATATCTTGAGGAAGAATGAGAGGGCTTAGAAAAGAAAATCTCCCCCAAGTGCACATAGATATATAAAAGCCAATAGAAAGTGACAGTGTCCTTTCATTTTGTTGACATTTAAAGGACTGCATTTCTTTTGGTGACCCCCCTAAAGGCTTCCAACCCACAGTTTCAAGGACCTTCATCAAAAGATGTTATCATGTTGTGCCGACCAACAAAAACAGCACTATCACATATAAAACCAGGCTGCACAAAACTCACTCAGCCTCAAAGGCACAATGAATCGAGAGCGATTTTCATATTTTAAGTTCCAAACAATATTTTCATTCTAGGCTTTAAGCATATATTTTTATAGGTACTAGTTTAGCACTTCTTTTTACAGTTCATGCCACACTGTGCCCCGACTGTAAAATCCCACAGGGACCACTGAGACACTTATGTCAAACTGCACCATGGCTGTTAATTCTTAACGTCTGCAGTAAATGTGCAGGCCTCAGGGTGAGTTCTAAGACCTGACCATGGAAAACGATTAAGGGAAGAAGTAGGAAATGAGGGGCAGAATAGACCAAAGAAAACACAAAAAGGCAAACACAAAACTTAGTATAAGAAGGTCAGACCTGGAAGGAAGTTAGCCTCCTTAATTATACTGTAGAGTACACTGAGGTCCAGACAGTTTCCAAGACCAGCCTAAAGTCGCTGCAATAATTTATGCTAAAGGTGGGGCTGTTTTGAAATTCTAAACCAATCATATTACATCACCTTGTCATAATAGAAAGAGTTAACTCACTGAAGGAATTAAAAATGAAAATGCAAGTATTACCATCTTTATGATGATTGAAGTTTCAGGGTATAATTAACATTTTATCCAAAATGCTGTTGTTGAGTGATAAGTCATTATAACACTACATTAAAATGACGGGATTTTTAAATGAAGAGAAATTTTATTCCCAAGGAGAAAGGTCTCAATAATTGAGAGCAATTGAGGCCTACCACAAATATCTCCAGAAAAAGCAAGGATACACATACAACATTAAATATCAGCCATGGAAATAACAAGATTATCAGAAACACAAATGTTAAAAAAGCAATTTTTATTATAAAACAATTTACAATAAAAGAATATTAAAAGTACAATGATCCGTCATGTTTATTAACCTGATTCCAGCATTCTGAGCTTGTTAATTCTAATATTCATTTCTCTTCATACCATGAATAATAGTTTGGATGTCGAACTTTCACCATCTCTAACAAAAATCAGATAGGAAGAGAAAGCAAAGCCGTTTCTTGTTGTGACAAAATATTTCCCAAAATGAGAATCGAATCTCCTGTGCCCATATCACAATGGGATGACATGGAATGTTTATGTAAATTTTCAAAAGGTTGAAGTATAAGAAATCTTTAGTCACAAGAGGCTTTCCCTGAGCTTATTCATTTTACAGTATGTATGAAAACAAAAGCTAAAAAGAAATGAAAATGAAGTAATAAATGAACAGTGTTGTATTGTGGAAGACATTATCACTATGAAAATGAAAATTTGTAATGAAATCCAATATTGCACTGAGTTTAATAAAGCCAGCAGTCACTTCAACTTAACAATAAAGGAATCTCATGGAATGATGAATTGACAATATATAATACTTTTTAGCTACTTTTCATAAGCAATAAAAACTTGCAGGAAGCTATGGTATTTGTATTCCTTGATGCTTTTGATAATAAAAGTGTTTAGCTTGTTTAGCATAGATGCCCCCTTCCAAATAACATCAAGGACATTACATATGCATAGCTTCATTTATATAACATACAGCAACCAAGTGCTTACTGAGTACATGCTGATAAAGAGAGAAGCATAAGTATGATTTGCAGATGAGCTGGATTTCCTATTTATTAGAATGATGACATCAAAGCTATACCATCATTGTACATGATATGAAGTATCTATTTTGGAAACTATAATATCATCACATTATATTAATATACTGATCCTTCAGAGTAACCCAGGAAGATCGATCTTATATATTCTCCAAATAGAAGGCTCACAATACATTTACCTTATTTAACTACAGAGTCCTGAAGAATCCAGTGATAAACACATTTGTGTTCAATAAAAATTATAAACTAGCCTATCAGTTCTCTGACGTTTTTATTCTATTCTGTGTTCATTGGCAATCTTGTCAACTCCCAGAGTTTAACTACAAATGATATACATATGATGCTCATGTTTGCTCTAGACCTCACATGTGAGCTTCTCTGGGTTCTCACTGGTTTAGCCACAACTTGCAGATACCTACCTCCATACCCTTCAGGCACCTCAAGCTTTAAGTTTTTAAAGCAGTACTTATATCACATGCCTCCTAAACTCATTTCTCCTCCTGCATGAACTCTTTCAGGCAGCAGCCTCACCATCTCATCTTCCATTCCAGCTAGAAAGTTTGTCCTAACTTCCACTCTGTTCTCTGCCTCAAGCCTCCTGCCCAATCAACCAGAAAGACCTAAGAGTTTCGCTCCTAAATGGTTTATGAAAGCATTCCTTTAGCTGCATCCCTATCCTGGCTCAGCCTAGTTCATTTTTCATCTGAGTTGCTGGAATGGCTTTCTCACCCGTGTCTCTGCTTTCCTTCAAAACAGCATCTTCAGTCTCCACCTGCCTCTCTCTGCAATTCTGGGTGTGTCTGCTGTGAGTGCCATGGAAGGCCACCTCTCACAAGTTGTCGTAAGCATGATCTAGCCCTGGCCTGTTTTGTAAACTTTACCTCTTGTCACTCTCAGTGACACTATCCTTCACAAGTTTTTTTTTTATTGTTTTGCTATTTGTGTTTTGGGTTTGTTGTTTTTTCTGGTTTTTCTTTTTTCATTTTGTTCATGTTCTTTTTATCTACCTGTGCCCTTCTTGACTAAGCAAACTGAGCTAAGACTTTTAGACTCAGCTCTTACAAAAAGTGTTTTCTGAAACCACAGATTCACAGAGATGTCTGAGAAAACATAAAGGAACACATTGTCATTTCAGATTCAAATGAACCAAGGATCTTACCCATTGACAGATTTTACTAATAATTTTAAAGATATAGGCAATCAAGAGGCTCAAATGGAAATAAATAGAGGCCTGGAGTTTTGAGAACGGCTCCCCCATCTTTCTTCTCAACATCAGACAAGTGCTCTGTGGCCCACAGTAATAAAGGTATTTAAAAATTATTTCCTCACAGCGAGGATGTTCCATTTATGAAACACATCCATTTTATATCCCAGCTTATGTGACATACAGGCAATCCTTAAACAGAGATATCTTGTTAAGAACATCCCATAGATAAGGATGTTCTACCAAATATTATTAATCTATTTACTACAAAGTCCGGTTAGCATGCTGACAAAGTTACCTGGGTTGCCCGTCTGCTTTTATTTCTCCCATGTGTATGCCCCAACACCATCCCCATAATAGGAGATGAATAGTATGAATAAGTAGAGTGGGCCAGCTGATTTAACTCTTCCCTCTCCAGTGTACCCATCCTATATTACAAAAGAAATATCTGAAATTTTGTCATAACTATTTTGATGTGGCTACATCCACATTGGGAGAGTGGATGTTTTCAAACAATCTAAAAATTAAAACTTAAAAAAAAACCCTAAAGTTGTAATATTTTTCAAAAATTCATTACCTCATAAATGAACACAGCAGACACTTATATTCCCTCCCACACTTTAGCCCAGTAAACTTAATGATTGTATTTCTGGGTGGATAAGGCTTAGGGAATAGCTAGAAGTTGGATGGAAACAATCAGGGATGTCTGTTGCACCCACTGGCAATTTTAAAGTCATCAAAATGAATATCAAAAGAGAAGGATAAATTTATTTAAATATAGCATTTGTCTGTCACTACCTTTAATCTGCATTGAAATTTTCTAATAATATGTATAATTTTCTAATAATATGTATATTCATAAGAATGTTTCTGAATTTCTGGTTTTTTAAAAAAATCCTAAGCTTCTTCACCAATATGCGCCTCTAATTTTTTCTCCTATTTGAAATAGAATTCTCTTCCGACAGTAGTTTCTCTGCTACTCTCTCCAGTAAAGATATTCATTTTTACGCCTCAGAGCCCTCAAGTTCCAGAGGTAGTACTGGAGTCTCACCTACTCCATGGTGCAATTCACATCCATTTGTGCAAGAAACACTCGTTCTTTTAAGTCCCAAGCTTCTCCAACTAGTATAATCTACTGACTTCTAGACACTGCTTCTCTTTTCAATTATAACAGATTCCATTTCTTGGATTACTTAAGGGTAAGTTGTTTAAAGTTTTGAGTATTTTCTATGTCACATTTTGTTTTTATGTCTAGCTTATTTGAACTATGGTCAATAAACATACTCTGCAAGCTTTTAATTGCTTGAAATCTGTTGACTTGCTTTGTAGCCCTAAATATGGACAATTTAGTTAAATAATCCGTGAGTACCTAAAAGGAGGCCATAACCTAATTGCTGGGTACAGTATTTTATACATATCAATTATGTTGTGAAACAAAGTGTTCAGCTCGTCTGTGTCCTTACCAATATTGCACCTGCGTGTTGTATCACTTTCTGAGACAAGTGTAGGTTTGTATATTGTTTTCATTTGTATCAATTTTGGCTTTATATGCTTTTCTTTATATATTTATATTATTTGAACTATGAAATTGGGTTTATTTTAATTAAGAATTGTTAAGTCTTCCTAGTTATTTTAATTATGATGAAATGTCAACTTTTATCTCTAGTAATGCCTCTTTCCTTAATATAGACTTAATCTAATATTGGCATATTCAAGTTAGCTTTGTTTTATTAGGTTTTTCTGAATATGCTTTCCTATACTTTTATTTTAAACTTTCTGGTTGCTTATATTTATGACATATCTCTAGCAAACAGCACATAATAGTAAGATTTTCATTTTTATCTAGTGTCACTGTTTTTTAATGTGTTTAAGTAATTCATCATATAACAGGGTTTAAATCTACATTCTTATAGTTTGTTTTCAATTTGTTTCAATTCCTCTGCTACTAAATAGCTGTACCATTTGGAACATATACCTCCTTGGTCAATGCTCCAGGGAAAGAATGACTTGGAGAATTGTAAACTGACTCAAATGATTTCACCTGGAAGTGACAGGTCACTGGGCAAAAATAGTCACATGGCCATGCCTAAATTATCAGGAAACAGACCAAACAACCTTCTGTTTTCCCAAAAGGAGAGATGAACCAGATACATCAGGGAACACTAGTAGTATCTTGCACATTCTACTTACATTTTTAAAGCTTCTGTGTGTCAGAGAGCACCATACAAGGTATTAAGAGTCAAGTGACACGTGAGTGAAAGGTATTTCAAATATGTATCATAAAAAGTGATTACTATCCAGAATATATGTAGAGATTCTATATTACATATTCATTTATAACAGATTCAATTACATAAATATGAAAAATTTTAGAATTTTTCTTGTGTCAGTTTCAGTAAGTTGCAGTTTTCTTGAAATTTCTTCATTTCATCAAACATTAAAAATTTGTTGTTGGCTGAGTGCGGTGGCTCATGCCTGTTATCCCAGCACTTTGAGAGGCCTAGGCAGGCAGATCATAAGGTCAGGAGCTCAACATCAGTCCTGCCAGTATGGTGAAACCCTTTCTCTACTAAAAATACAAAAGTTAGCCAGGCATGGCGGCGGGCACCTGCAGTCCCAGCTACTCAGGAGGCTGAGGCAGGAGAATCACTTGAACGATTGCACCACTGCACTCCAGCCTGGGTGACAGAGCCAGACTCAATCTCAAAAAAAAACTGGCTAAAAAAAAAACCAAAATTGTCGTCACAGGCTTCAGACATTTGAGTATTTAAAACATTTATTCCATCTCCATGCAGTTGCTTAAAAGTAACTTAAGTACTCCAGCAAAATGAAAAGTAAATCAAATTATGTAACAGAATATGAATCAAGGAATTTAAAATCAAACCACACTGGAGTAATAATATATTGACAGAGTATTGTGATAAATTATATTTCACCCTTTATAGCTGAAGATTTGTGGAAACATGCATTTTCATATACTCTATAAAAGAGTACAAAGTTCAAACTACCTATATCCTATTGTCCAGAAATTCTTCTCCTAAATATGAAAAAATAGCGCTAAAAGAAATGTACCATAAGGCAAATTTATGCATACTGAAATGAAACTCTCACTGAATTATATCAACAAGTTAAAAAAGAATTGCATATTGATATTTAGAGGGGTCTGTTTCTGCTAAAGTTATATACACAAATAAAATCAAACAAACCGCTCTATATATCTACACATATAATTTAAGACTATAGATAATGGTCTCATATGACCAACTAGAGAATATTACAAGAGTGGCAAATAAAGTTGGATGAAGGCTAAGAGAAACATACACTTTATCAAAATTGTTTGAATGTTTTGCAATGATAATTCAGTAGTTTTGCATATGTATAACAATAGTATACTAAATAATAATATACTAAGGCGCATTCTAAAGAACAACTAATTTGTTTCAGATTAATAAAAGTATTTATACTCTAAATATTTTCAAATGATTTTTCATGTTTTATCAGAATAATACACAAAATAATATATCAAGTATTTGTTAGAGAAGGGCCCTTGACAAAAGCTGAGGTCCTTTTTCCCATCTTTTTCCAGACCTCATCATCCCAATGCCATTCAACAGAGACAATTTCTTTTATATCTTTGTTTCAAATCTTCTCACAAATCTTCTGAGCTACAAAACTAAGAAATATATTTATATCTTCAGTTCTCAAATTTAACAGTATTTTCTTCTTCCTACTATAAAAGATTCATAATAGTGATTCATACTGTTTCTTCTGAACCTATTCCAAACAATTGAAAAGGAAAGACTCTTCCCCTAAATATTCACTTTTCAAGTAACTTAGTGTATGAGGTTTGAATTTCCTTTTCTACATTTCACTGACATGACCCTGGGACCCGTGTAGCTCCTGGTACAAACGTAAAATGAACTATCGCTGTAATATTCTCCACCAGTGATTAATTGCTATGACACATTTTAGTTTGCTTTCTATTTGAACTACAGCTTTGATTGTACCTCTGTTTTTCCTGGATTTTGCTTTAATTTCTCTGTCCTCTCAATTATATCATCTATTAAGTGGAGTATTCTCTCGTTCCTCCCTGGAGATCTCTATCTTCATGCTGTCATCTGAACTCTGGTACTGCTGTGAGATATCATTCTGGAAACTCCCTCGCTAGTTCATGTGGGTAAGATCCACTGTTTCCTTGATCCTGGAACTCAGTCAAGACTTCTCATTTGCTGTAGTATTTAAGTAACTTCCTAAGCAAGGGCATGGGAAGAATAAATATTTTGAGTACTCCATGTCTGAAACTACGTTGTCTCTGACTTCACATTTCATTCACAGCTTAGCTCTGCTGGAATTCTGGGTTTCAAATAATTTCTATTCAGAATTTTGAAGGCATTCCTCTATTATCTTCTAGCATTAAATTTTGGTGATTAAAAAATCTGATATCAACCTGATTCTCATTTTGTTTTGTTTTGTTTTCCTTTACAATATTTTAGAAGGGTTTATTTTTACTTTTTTTATTCTTTAGGCTCTTTCAGCATGAAGATTTGGGTCTTCCTCCAACACTAAAAAATTATTTTTGGAATTTATTTGAAATATCCTTTTTGTCCATGCTCTTCTTGCCTTCATTTTGGCATTTTTGTGAGTCAGATGCTGCATCACCAAATCATCAATGTTTCTGGGGCAATTCTATCTAGAGGACCCTGGAGGCCAACTTGCTCTCTGCCTTGATGGCTTAGCAGACAGCAAGGTCAGGATGTCAAAGGTAGCCCCTCTCACCTGTAGGACTGACCATCCTCATACTGGCCTGGGTAAGGGGCAATGGGACGGTAGCAAATGCACACTCTCTGCTACTTCTCTCGTGGCCAAACTCCCTCCGTCCCACACAGCAGTCCATTCCACTTCACATCTGCACTCAGAACAGTCTCATATTTTCATTTTTTATTTTTTTTTTTTGAGACGGAGTTTCGCTCTTGTTACCCAGGCTGGAGTGCAATGGCGCGATCTCGGCTCACCGCAACCTCCGCCTCCAGGGTTCAGGCAATTCTCCTGCCTCAGCCTCCTGAGTCGCTGGGATTACAGGCACGCGCCACCATGCCCAGCTAATTTTTTGTATTTTTAGTAGAGACGGGGTTTCACCATGTTGACCAGGATGGTCTCGATCTCCTGACCTCGTGATCCACCCGCCTCGGCCTCCCACAGTGCTGGGATTACAGGCTTGAGCCACC
This sequence comes from Sapajus apella, assembly GCF_009761245.1. Taxonomy (NCBI): domain Eukaryota; kingdom Metazoa; phylum Chordata; class Mammalia; order Primates; family Cebidae; genus Sapajus; species Sapajus apella. The sequence goes on along the minus strand of NW_022436970.1, from coordinate 16,150,291 downwards.
GCGCCCGGCCTCATATTTTCATTTTTTAACTTGCTGCTCCACGTTCTGGGGAGCTGCTCAAACTTATTTCTTGATTTCTATGAATCCTTTCTTTTTCTTGAATTATTCATTTTCCTGTGCCATTCTCTTCTTTTTACACTGATGGCAGTATCATCTTAAATCTGAGAATATGTCAGCAGTGGGATTTTTCACGTGGGTCTGACGTATTTGAGCTCCATTTAATTCTCTATATTATTTCTGTCCTCTCACCAGCAGCTCCACTGCTCATGTCTTCATTTCTCTATTCTGTGCTCTTGGTTCCCCTCATATCCCCAGTGACCCTTGAGAGCTGGCGTGTATTTCCTCTGCTGATCGGTAAAGGTCTGTTGCCACTTGAGATTTTCTCCTGAGAGAGGATTCTGCTGGGAGTGCTGTGTAGGAGCTTAGACAGCTGGCTCTCAGGCAGCAGATCTGACATATTTGCACTTAAAAATAAGGAGATTGACAGCAACATAGGAGAACAGCCCTACAAATAGTATAATCAACATGCAAATTCATGGTATGATTGGCCAGCCAGGCATGGCCCAAAAGGCACCAGTGTCCAAAAGGCACCAGTGTACAAAAGGCCCACACCGAGGGGTAAGGAGGACTGTACCCTGGGACCTTCTGCCAGCAAAGCTGATCCCTCTGGGGGATGCTGTTCTGGGAGATTTCTTCTCACAAAGGCACCAGGCTGTGTACCTGCGAGTTGCATCCACCCAGCGGGAGAGCCCTTTCTAACTTACTCAAAGACATCCCATTGATAGACTAGCTGTGGGCCTGCGGGCTTGCTAGTGTCAGTGGAAGACATGACAGAGATGACAGTTCAAGCCACAAATCTCAGGTGTGGCTAAAGATAAAGTGGGTCTTCAATAAGATTTTTAAAATTTATATCAAGTATTTCTCTTTTTTATTTTTCTTATGAATAATATTCTTTTCTTTCCCATGTTAAATGAGACCTTAGAATTTAAAATGAGACTTTTAGCAAAACCTGAAGAATTGTAGCAATTCTTTTCCTGAACCTCCTTGGTTTGTGATGGTCCCAGGAACACTGAAATCTACTCTTTATTCTCTTTTTTAATACTAAATGATGAGGCTTTTTGAGTGATTTTTTTAACCACCAAACTGTACATTTTACATCTTTGTTTAAAAGAAGGGTCTTTGCAGCCAAAGCACACATTTTTGAAAATCACACACTGAAATCTAAAAGGTAAATGAGAAGTTTAATTAGCCAGTGTCTTTTCCTCTTCTTAACAATCTGAAAAACGTATTTGCTGACCATGCATTAATAATCCACAAATAATGAACTGATTCTCATGTCAGTGGGATATCCACAAAACCTCCTTTATATAATTCCAAAAATACTAATTTCCCACTGCAGGGCCAGGCAAGGGAGCTCCCTCCTCTTCTATGCAGCAGCCTCCTCGCCTGACCTTTGGGGTCCTCCGTGAAACATGGCAGGGAGCTGCCAGGAAGAGATTGCACTCAGCGTGGGCAGCTCATTTTACAGGAGACTCTAAACCCAGAGGCAGGGCCTTAGGGCATATCTCCACAGCTTTCAAAGACCAATCCTTAGCTTGAAGAAAAGATAAATTCATAACTTTCGAACTAAGAACATTGTGTATTAGGTTGGAACAAAAGTAATTGCAGTTTTTGCCACTGAAAGCAGTGGTCCCAGGAACCTTGAAATTAATGGCAAAAACTGCAATTACTTTTGCTCTAACCTCATATTTACCTACGGTCTAGTATCTGTGCTTTCAGTTGAGTTCGTTAAAAACAATTATACAGGAATTAACTCTTTTTAGAAAAATAATGCAGTTTCTCTGAAATTATTTGATTCAACTTGAGATTTAAAAAATAAAATCAGACAGCAATCAGTAAGTTAAAAAAGACTGGGTTCAATCATTTCTCATTAAAGTCCAAGTACTGAAAACAGATTGCAGTAAAGGAAAACTCTAAGACTCTAAGAGTCTTAAAGTATTGTATTGGTCTGCATACACACACACACACACACACACACACACACACACACACACACACATGCACGCACGCACACACACATGCTCCCACGCACATCTAGAGATCTGTTGGCATTCTATCAGTGCCAAAGATATGGACATCAAGTGAACTTTCTGACATAAAGATGTTCTCTATGCTTTGAAAAATGTGTCTCAGATTTAGGGTGGAGAAGTACATCAAGACATTGAGAAAATGTAAAAAGGTCATCTGTAAGTGTTGGGTGAATGACTTTAAAATAAGTCAATTCGACAAAGAGAGTGAAGAAAAACAACAGGCAATGACTAGGCTTCTTAGAATACAAGGCAAAAAATATAAAATGTTAAACAACATACAGGTATTAAGAAAAGGCAACCACTTTGACAGCCTGTAAATAAATGAAAACAAAAATAACAAAAGTATGATTTATCTTTGTAAAAAGTCATGGTCTCCACTTCAGTATAATTTGATTTCCCATAGAGAAGCAAATGCTCTGTGTAACAGTGAATTAAATTCCCTATTCATATGTATCTCTTCTGAAAACACAAAAGACTAACCCTACGAAGAGGTCCTCATTTGTTTTGACTCTTAGTTGATCAGTGTAAAAATCTTTCACTGTCCTTCATATGCTTTAAGATTGCAAATAAAAATAATATTGCTATTTAATCCATTTATAATGATAGTAACATAAGATTAAAAATTTGCATTTGGTCCTTTGGAGACACTGAGTTTTTCCTTCAAAGCAGATGCCACTAACCAGTTCCCCAAACCTTTTCGGAATCACCACTTCACATGATCGTAAGGAGCACAGTTCTCCCATGTGACAACTGGAAGCCTATTTTGTGGTTTTGTTTTCACTGAATAAACACAAATATCCCAAATCATCCAAAATAATATCTTTACTGTAAGGTAATTAACTGTGATTGTTCCTGCAAAGTCCTTTTGGCCATCTGAGGGAATATTCACAGGTCTGGGTGTTAGGGTATGGAGGTTATTAGGAGGCCACTCTGCCTACCACAAATACAGTGATTGAGGCAAGATGATAAATGATTTTTAAGCATATTAATTTCCTAGGATTGCCATAATAAAGTGCAACAAACAGGGCAGCTTAAACGACAGACATGTATTGTTGCATAGTTCTGCAGGCCAGGAGTCTGAAATCATGGTGTCGGCAGGGCTGGTTCCTTTTGAGAGCAGTGAGAGAAGAATCTTCTCCATGCCTCTCTCCTTGGCTTGTAGGTGATCCTGCTCATGTACACATGCCATTCTCCCAGCATGTGTGCCTGGGGCCAAATATTCCCGTTTTAGAAGGACACCCTTATAAGGATCAAGGGCCCACCCCGCTCCGATATGACTTCATCTTAACAACTCGTTACATTTGAAATTACCCTATTTCCCAAATAAGATCATACTAACAGGTATTGGGGTGGGGAGAGTTAAAAATTCAATGTATGAATTTTGAGGGGGACACTGCCAATCCATAACAAACTGATGTGATATTTCTTTCAAATTTAAAACATCAGGCATAAAATAGTTTGATAATGTTATTCTTTTCTGACATATGCTCTTGAGCATTCTGGGCCATGAGAAAGAACCATAAATAAAGAATGGTATGTGGTAACACATATATCCACATATGTGATAGATATATCCATACATATATCTGATCAGTTTTATAAAACCACTTAAGGGAGCTACCATTTCACTCTCTGAGAAAAGTTGCTCTGGTGAAATTAAAAAGTCTAATTTCACAGTTAATTATTCCTTGATTATTAGAACTCTTGGCCTCAAATTTTCCAAAAACAATAACAATTTCCTGAATAGATACTTTAGCATGATAAGTATATTTCAAAATTAAATTATTCCTGTACAAAGAAATGCATTGAATGTCCTTGCTTGGCTTTGGGGCTGATAGAAGTCCTGGGCTTCATGGATATCAGACTGTTCATCTCAGGACACATCCTCAGAGGTAGGTGTCTCAAGCGCAGTTCAAGTGCAAGTCCCTCAGAGTTAGTAAAGAGCTGAACCAGTCTAATAACTGCCCAGAGAGTCACAGCTCCTTCAGCGTTAGGGTAAATCCTACACTTGAGAAGTCTTTGTATTTTTTGCAGAGCAAATGCAGAAGCAGGCTTCTAGAGATAAGAAATAGGGGATACCCTCCCTCCTGTGATGCACAGATATGGTAGCCCAACTTACATGAGATATTCTATAGAGTGAGCCTTGCACAAGTCAAGGCTACCAACAAGTATTAACAATACTGAATAAAGATTGAGCCTCAGTACTCAGTGACATAACTCTGAAAACTTATATTAAAATGGTTATTTGCATCATTCATTCACTTGACAAATTTATTGAGCACTGAAGATGACAAAGTACCACAACACGAGATGATGGCATCAATGGGTGACATGCCCCGATTTTAGCCATGGTATTGCTCAGTCCTATGGGATTGAGAGGGAATCTGACAAAGAAATCCCCGTTTTATGAAGCTCCATTTTAAATTAAAGGACCGACTCAGAAAAACAATAACCCTTTGTGTCAACAGCCGGCCTCTTTTTATATTTCCACTGAACAAAATGTTCAAGGGCAAAATCTGTTGCTGAGATAATAAGAATAAAGGGCTCTGCAGCAGGTGTTAAATGAATGGAAGCATGACCGAATTACCTATGGCTTCCAACTTTCCAGGGAGGGTTTTTCTGGCTGGTTAGGCAAGAAAGTAAGGACAAGGGAGAGAAGGACATGTTTTGCTGAGTTTAAAGCTGTCTCAGAATATACTTCTTCAAGATTTTCAACAGAGATCAAAGCTTTCAGTCTCCAAGGATTTTTTTCTCTTGAGAAATTGGAACATTCTATAGCAAATGAACCCCAGAAAGTGGAAAGGTAGGTGGATAGATGTTTTCCATAAAATATCTTACAGAAATACATTTCATCAGACACTTAATCCATTAAATCTTAACATGGCAGGAATGTTGCGTGGCCTTTCTCCTGCTGCCCTAATAAATAACCACAGATGCAGTGTCTCCAGACAATATTTGGTTTTCTCTCACAGTTTCTATTAAGCAGAAGACATCTGGGTACAGTGTAGCTCAGCTCAGTCCTCTGCCTGAGGTCTCCCAAGGCTAAAATCAAAGTGTTGGCAGGGCTATGTTTCTCTTTGAGGTTCTGGGGAAGATTCCACTTAGAAGCTCATTGAGGTTGTTGGCCAAATTCAGCTCTAAGAACTACAGGGTGTGTTTGGCTACTGGCCCCTTAGGGCCTCCTGCATTCTCCATCAGAGCACCCACTCCATTTTCAAACCAGCAGCAGGAGCCACGTCCTCTGGTCCTTCTCAGCTTTAGGTATCTCTTCCATACCTCTTCTGCTTCCCTTGTGTCTCATTTGCCTTTTGCCTTCAGGGCAAGTTCTCTGTTCTGACAGATTCATGTAATTAGACTAGGCCCACCCAAATAATCCAAGATAATGCATCTATTGTAAAATCTGAAAACTTAATTGCATCTGCAAGATACTTTTCCATGCAATGTAATATATTCACAGGTTCTGGACATTAAGTGGACACATTAAGTGGACATCTTTAGGAGGCTATTCTGCCTACTATAAAGACAGTCATCAGAGCAAGTTGATAAGTAATTTCTTTCAAACGTAAAAACTTAGTATAAAAATATTTTCATAATGCAATATTTTTGAGATATATATTCTTAAGTATTCTGAGTCATGAGAAAAAAAATCCCCAAGTAAAGCCGATATTCTTACTTTTGGATCAAATTTTTACTCACTAAACTCAAAAAAAATTTTTTTTTCCCCATTTATTTATTTTATTGCATTTTAGGTTTTGGTAAACTAAAAAAATTACTCATAAACTGTTTTGTATCAGTTATTTCAGTCTAGTGAAGAGTGTAGACTACATCATTAGCCTTGTTTTTGAAGCAGACAGTGGTTGAGTGACTCATCAGCTATCATTTATCAGTGGCATCCATGTTTTGGCTATGTGATTAACGGGAAAGTGGGCTTATGTTATTTTTCTTGGTAATCCAGGATAGAAAATGTTCAATGTGAGTAAAATCAATTCCATTAATTAAAGGTTATCCACAGGAAAACAGTGGATGGTGGCGATGCTGTGAATAGGCTACAGTCTACAGGGTTGGCGTTCATAAAGAGGAGGGAAAGAAAATTCGCTGTCCTGATATTTGTTTTCCGACCTCCAGCTTTAGCATGTGATGATATCGCGAAAGGCTCTATTTCTGGACCTTTGAAACTCCAGGAACAATATAATCAAATGATATGTGGCAATGTACTAGCACACTGTTAGCAAGAGTGGCATTGGCAATAAACTACTAGAACCCCACGAGTCACAAATATGTGTGTTTGTGGGTGTTACCTGAGGCCGTAAACATAGGCTTAAACATATTTGCATATTGTCAAGAAATTCATTAACCTTTTCTGTTTTCAAATAGAACTGCATGAGGTATTCCTACATATTAGAAACCATGGGAACAAATATAAATTGGAACACTTGGATACTTGGGTTTCTAGTTTCCTGTCATATTGAAAAATAAGAAGCACCACAGGATTTCCAATATCCACCTCTCTCCCCTTGATGCAGAAGGCATTTTGATCCATAATTAAATTTGTGCTCTTTCTTGCTAAAAGAATTGAAATATCCTACAGTGTTTTCTAAGAAGGTTTGACATTATCTTTCCAGTTAGGGCCATGTTATGACAGCTCACAATTTTCTTTCTAAAAGGGCATTAAAAACATATCACACACTAATAGAGGCCATGAGTAATCAGGCAAAAATCAGATCCTCTTGACCAGACTATGGTACAGTAACTCCAGAAGTATATGTGAACTAAGTCAAATTACTTCCAAAATCATATAGGCAAGTCAGTATATTTTGTTCTACTGTATATATTTCTCATTATGAAAGTCACTTCTTCCTTGCTTCCCTCTCTTCTTTCTCTTCCTTCTTCTTCATAAACAAAATAGTCTGATCTCAGATCAATGAGATCTGATGGATACCTATTATATGTATTGACATATCTTAAAAAAATAATGTTTCAGAGAGGAATTAAATGTCCACTAAGTTTCACTAGCTTAACATGGCAGGAATATTGTCCAGAATACATGAAACCCAGAGTCAAAGCACTCCTGCTACAGAGATGAGGCAGAAATTTATAGTTTAGGTCATTGAAATCTTCTGGTTCCATTGATAAAATTATTCCTGACTACTGTTATGAATTAATTAATTCAAATCATTTTGTTCATTTCATTCTTTGAACCTTTCAACAATAACTTTACAAGAAGCTATGACATGCAAGCATTGTGGTTAGTGACTGGGGATAAAATAGGAGCAAACCAGATTCTGTCATCACTGTTGTGAAGCATAGAGTTTATTAAGGAGGAAAAACAGTCATCAAATCATCACACTGTAAGATCATTGCAAATTAGTATACATGTTATAAGCAAAAGAGCACACAATGGGATTCAGGGTGACTGTTCTAAAATGAGACCTTTTAGATCCTGAGACTGAAGAATGAGGAGGAGTTAAGTAGGCAATTGAGAGTGGAGGCAAGCCAGAGAGCACTCTAGGTCGACAGTGAGGCAGGAACGACACATGTGTTCACACATGAGGGGGAAGAAAGAAAATGCTATTATAATACTTGAGGAAGAGCAAGCCACTGAATTTTTATCAGTTTCAGGAATGGTTCATCAGAAATGGGTCTCAGAATAGAAGGGAATTGTTCCTGTGGTTTTGAAGCCTTTGGTTGAACAATTTAGGTTTGTCAACATGAGTGGAAACTAAGTTCATGCGAGGACTGCCAAGAAAAGACAGAAGGGATGATCATAGCGCTAAGGTCACACCAGTGTCAAAGCAGAAAATGTTCAGGTATTCAAGGTAGTTACTCACAGTCTCACTTCTTGGCCCACAGAGATTCTTAGTCTCATCAGTTGACCATATCTTTGTTGTTGTTTTCAGAACTCCTGATCTACACCACTCCAAGAGCAGCCTCAGTCTGGCGATTGATGACTGCCATCAAAGCGTCTTGTAATGATTTTCTTTGTAGCTAGTTATACACTCCTTTGCTGAGTGAGTGGCTGCATAGAAGCCTTTGAACCCCTGGAGAAAACAGAGCAAATGACTAGTTAAGACAAGTATAAACATGAGAATAACCAGTAATGCCTGTTAACCAAGACCCAGCCTGACCTGGGATCTACAGAACAGATCCCCTCCCCACCCAGCCTAGTCTCTAGAAAGGGAGGTTTGATATTAATAGGTTTGTGTAATACTGATCTACCCAAAATGGCATTATTAGAGGAAAAACCTTAAAGAATCTCATTTTTCCAACCAAAATTCCTAAACCAACACAGAGAGAAAACGATAGTCATGAAAAGAAAAGTGAACGCGATAAAGACAGAGGTGGCAGTTAATTGTTTCTGGTATTCATAGGCTTTGATCTGAAGTTCTTGAGAAAGAGATCTTCTTTATGATGGCATCAGCTTCTGAAGAATCCCAAGAGATTCCCAGTGCTAGATTTTACATGGGCATGAATATCTGGGAGATGGGAATATGCTGTCTTCTTAACTAAGAGACACGAATCTAAGAGGTAGTTCCCAGGAGTTTCATTGCACAATTTGTGGTTCCAAATCCCATCTAATAAAGTTCAAGAACAGTCTTACGTTGGTCTCATTTTCAGTACAATAAGTCTTCAGGCTGAAAGTCATACAGGGCTTTCCCTGACTTATCTTTGGGAAAGGCCACAAAGTCTCAATGAAAATGAGTTGGCCTTAAAGTTCTACAACATTTGGCTATATAGGCCTGTGAATGAGCCGAGTCAAAAATTGAGGGTGATTTCCCCATATGGATGAGCAACCAGCAAGCAGCTCATTTGAGGATTATCTGTGAGTTCCTGTTACAAGGGGCCTAACAGCAAGAGAGCTGAGAGTAAACCCTTGGCTGCAGCATCTGAAGTTGCTCAGAGAGTTTGCAAGTTTCTGTTTTAAAGGGTCTTGATTTCTATGAGGACTGGGAGTGATAGGAACAGTGAGGCTTTTGTTGACAGGCAAAGCTTCATAGCTCATAGAGTGCCTTAATTAATGGTCTTGTGATGTGGGTACGCAAAACAAAATAAATGGATGAATATTACTCAAGTGGGAAACAGAGTCTGAAAGTTGCTTTGCTACTGTCAGAAGAGTTACTTTACGGAAAGGAAACAACCCCAGCCAACCAGAAAACACACACTATTCTGTGATTAAGAACATATTCATAACCACACAAGGGAACAACGGAATGAAATCTATTTGCAGGCATACTCAATAGTGTAAAATTTGCACAGGATTTGGGGGTTTGAGAGCTGGAAGACACACCAAAGACATGCTCTTCAATCTTGTTGAGGTTTCCCCATCGATACTTAAGGATATATTTTAAATTATCCTTTCTATGTACGGGTACAGCTAGTCTTTTTGAGAGACTCTATTTCAGCATCTAATGAAGACCAAATAGCTGTCTTGGTACCATGAGATGCCCTCTGGGTGAAGCAAACAATCTGATTTTTCCAGTGTGTTATTTCAGAATCAGGTGTTTGATTCTGAAATTGACTCAAGGCCTAATGCCAACAGTCAGGAATTCATTTTGGCTTTGAATTTTGGATTTGCTTGGCAGCTTGGACGTGTTAACACAGATTGTTTAGTATATTAATCTGCTACAACATGAACCTTTGCTTCCTAAATTGCTTTTATGTTTTTGCCTTGTTTAATTGGAATATACCAGCTGTATTTAAGAAGCGACATTTCTTCTAAAGCATATCAAAATCTTGCACCACTTCTAAAGTGTTTCTACATAGGCATTTCTCTCTTATCTCTAGCTAACTGGCAGGACTTTGTAAGGGTTCTAACTTTCACAACTTGTGCAGATTTAGTATCTTGAAGAGAGTTGACTTTGAACAAATGTTAGTGTATTCTGATTGCACACCCTACTTGATAGTGTCCTTGCTCAGTTCTCAAACAGGTTTTATCCATAATACTTCACAATTTAGGTAGTTTAAATGGGTTTCAAAGTGACCAGATGATAGCAGGGAAAACTCCCAAATAAGTGCATAATGGTCATCAGTTTTTCTTTCCTGTGGGAGAGGAAAAGAAATAGCAGGTTTTAGGATTTTGTAACAATGGGTAGAAATGTCTATAGGTAAAGGGATTTTTTTACAGCTTTGTTGAAGTATAGTTGATATACAAAAAAAACCCTGCTCGTTTAGTGTACACAATTTGATGAGTTCTGACATATGTACACTCTGTGACATCACCACTACAATCAAAGCAATAAACATATCCACCAAGAATAAAGGATTTCAAAGGAAGCCAGACTAGTAACAGAATAAGTGAAGGAGTTTGCAGTCCAAAGGAAGGTCTCAGTGATATGAGGAACCATGGGGTTAAGCAAAAATCTTAAGACTAAATCATCAGGCGCCTCAGTTGACCTTGCACCGCTACCGCTGTGTGCAAACAAGGAGGGCAGGCTTTTTGTCATGAAATCAACGTGAAGATATAATAAGCAGTGAGTCTCTGATGCCCATTTTGTTGTTAAGTTAGAATCCTCCAAACTTGCCTCAATATGCTAATAGGAGGAAGATGTATAATCATTGGAGAGTTTTTTAAGTGGGAAAAGACATTCTCTAGTGAGTCTATAATGCAGGATTGTCAGTTTTCATTATCTTACAGGAGGGGCAGCTAGTTCAGAAAAGCCAGGAATCCATGTCTATAATATCCTACGGGAATAAGATATCTTCTAAGATGTCTTTTGGTAATTGGCCAGGAAAGTCAGGAATAACCTGCAGTCTTTGAGGGAAAAGACCTAATTTTTTTTTGATGTCATGGCCAGGAAAATACACATGAGGCTAACAAAATTGGAGTTTTTCCCTACAGACTTTGTGTGCCTGCACACTAACACTGTCAGCAAGTGGAAGAAATAAATTCTGCAGGACTCTCAATCTAGAGAGCAAACAAGGTCATCCACATATTGTATAAGAGTGGAGTCCTGGGGAAATGCAATGTCTCCAATGATTCAGGTATCATTCAGTATTTCCAAGATATAAGAGGATGTTTCTGTAAATCCTTGGTGATAATTGTTCATAGGCATTGTTTCCAAGTGAGTGTAAATACATACAGTGAGTCTGGAAGAAAAGAATTACTAAAGAATGCTAAGCATGGATCTCACTGTAAAGGAAGCAGCAGTTGTAGAGACTGAGGACAGCACAGTATTTGAGTTGGAGACAATAGGAGAGCAGGAAAGTAAAATCGTGTTCGTGGCCCTTAAATCTTCTACAAAGTGGCAGTCATACCAATCTGTCTTTGTGACAGACAGAACAGAGGGATCACAAGGGCCAGTACAGGGATAATAACTCTTTTCTGGAGGTGTATGGAGATAATGGACCATAGTCTTTTGATGGACTCCATTTTTCAGTGGGGACTGGGCAGTTTCAGGAAGAACATAGCTAGATTTACTCAAACTTTTAAGGGTTTGGCCTCTTGTATATGTCCCACATTTGAACCATCTTCGGTCAAGAGGCTATCATGGACACATTCAAAGCCTGGGATGTCCGTAAGAAGGCAACAGGGAGTTGTAATCAAGCTGTGGCATTATTAGGTTGTAAGCCAAACATACTTCTTTTCTGAGAATTTCAGCAATACTCCATCTGGACCACATTTAATAATAGCACCCCATTTACCATGTAAGGCTCATCACAACAAATTTCCCATCTGGTTTCTGTAACTCCAGTGCCCCATTGCTCCCCACAGAAGATACTGACCCATCTCTATTTCGATCACTGCTGCCAGCCTTGGCCTGCAAAGGAGACCCACCACGGAACTTCTTGGCGATGCTGGTGACCCTATTGCCACCAAACTATTAATGCCGTTGATAAATGCTGCATTCTCTGGGCTCTCTTGTGGTTTTCTGTTCTTACCTGATATAGAAACTAGAGGCATGGTTAGTACAAGTACCCATGAGAGAAGGTGGGGGCATCGTCTGAGGTAGACAGCTATTGCTTTACAAGGGAGAGGTCTCTCCAGCATTTTCTAATAGGTGTTAACAGAGAAGGATGGGCCGCTCTGCAAGCTCTGAAGTTATGGTGTCTATGATGCTAAAATCTTCAGAGGCACACATCCAGACATCCTTACTCCATATTTCAGGGTCTCACATTATCCCAACTATGGTCCTGACCTAGACATTACAGGCCTAGCTTGGCTGAGGTTTCAAATGTCTGAAGCTCTGTGAATTTAACTAAAAAAATTTTAGTCTGTTATTCAACTGAGTCTGTCCTTTCATTGTAGGAGAAATAGTTTCTTTGAAAGGTGCCATACAGGATCATCAGCCATAACATTTAGCCTTGACTTACTTGTTTATAGCCACAATCTTCATTATCCTTCTGCAGGGCATATCAATACAAATTACCCTGAATGAGTTGTCTCTGCTGTCCTTGTAAGCATTGCCATCCTCCCCACCCATGTCTGTTAACTGCCAGAGTCATTGCACCTGCAAGACACCACTGCAATTGTACTGCCATCAAGTGTCAGGTATTACCCAGGCCCCATCTGTCACTCAGGATATTGTATCCTTCTTCTGCTCAGGGGTGACTGAGTGTGCCCTAAATCTTCAAGTGTTTGCCAGGTTTCTGGATGAGTCTTGGTACCATTTGCAACAACTAAATCCTGACTCCAGAAAGCAGACATCAAGATGGTTTTAGATGGGCAAAAGTTTTTTCAACAAAAGGAAGAAGAGAAAGCAACAAGAGCCTTCGGACTTCAGTTGAAATCTGATACCCATAGAAGGAAAGAGGAAAGAAAGGTACATCAAGTAGTAGAAGCGTTGGACTGCAGAGCGATTCAGGAGTTAATCAAGGTCAACAGAGAGTCCCAATACCATAGTCACTCTTAGGATGAGTCCTGCGTCTTTCCAGAATGAGCCTGTCACTCTAAATTAATTATGCCCCTGCAGCAGAAGATCAAGGTAGAGTGTTTTCATGGCCACCACAAGTGCCTACTCTAGATAAGAGATCTGTTCTTAAGTGAGTGATCAAATACACTCTAACAAACGCAGAAATATAAAATTTAATTTAATTAGCCTATCCAAATTCAAATTAACCTGTACAAAACAGGAATGCAAAGTGATCTTTGAATATATTATGTGATGGTACATTTATATTTCATCATATTTATTATTATTCTTTTAAAAATCATCTTCCAGGACCACTATCACATTTGCATGCATGAATAGTTGAACAGGTGGGATGTCAGAGGAGGCCCCTCTGCAGACTTTGCTCTCTGCTTCCTCTCTACCGATTTTAGTACCTCAGAAACCCAGTCATTCCGAAGCCTGCACTCAGAAATCGTAAGCATTTTACAAATCCTGTGAGATACAATACCATGAAGTTTCATTCATTCATTTATTCATTCTTCCAGATTCTCATTTATTCAATGCTATTAACCATCTTCTGTGTACTAGACACTGTTAAGCCCTGCGATCCCATAAAGCTGACAGTATGTAATTATTGAAAACACGGAATGAACAAAAACAAAACATCTTACATCTCAGAGTCCTTGCCCCAACCACAGTTTACTAAAGGTAGGACTAAGTTCTTTCTAAATTAGGTAAGCTATCCCATACTACGAAGCACATCAGACACCAGCAGAAGGATACAATTTTCAACTGCTTTTCTCAAAAAGAATGCACACGCATATTACGTCATCAAGCTCCTAACTATGTAAATAAAACCTCTGTTTTCTTCAAGAAAGATTTTCTAAATGACTTCCTGAGTCAACCTTGGAGGCAGCTGCAGCATATTACAAACCAAGAAAAGAAAGTTTCATATCAGAATAACCTCGGGGCAAGTAAAAAGGTAAAAAATATTCCTGAAATTATTCTACTGATATTCAAAGAAACTGGCAATTAAACCTCACCTCCACTAGGGCCAAACTGAAAACCACAGAATACAGATAGCACGTTAGTGTAACAGACCTGCAAGCTAGCTGATGTTTTGACGTTAATTGAAAAGAACATTGTATTTGGTAAGGTTCAAATTTTGGGGACTATCAATGCACTAACTGAAAATTCATTTGAGAATTCCCTTCAGATGTCTGTTTAACCTGGGTTTCAAACCCCCAGGAAAACCAGTCTCTTTATCTATAGCTTATGCAGCAGGAGGCAAGACATTTAATAAACTGAACAAGACTTTAGAAAGGTAGAAGTCTTAAATTTGGAATTCAACCCATGGCTTACTTGCTACAGACTCTTTTTCCTGGGGAAACCTCAGGCTGTTACAAATGAGAAGCAAAGGTGGTAGCCTACCCCATCACATACACTGTTTCCTATCTGTTCTGGAGCTGCAGCTGACTGATTTGTTTCTCCTAAGGCTGATCATGAGCAGAATCTCTCCATAAAAGCAATGGATTGAAGGTGGTGACAGGTCAGAATGATGACAGCAATCACAGAGTACAGAGAAATCCCAATTAGCAGAAGAACCAATTAATTTAAAATGAATCAGTAATTTCAAATATTTTCAACTTTGCAGCAATTAGCTAAAATTTTTCAAGAGAGGGATTTTTAAATTTGTGGGTTGCTAAACAAATAAACAAGGTTTTCTCTAAGTCATAATCACCCTTACAATCCCTCAAACTTGTTTATACAAATGAGTTGATTCAGATATTCATTCATTCATTCATTCATACATACATACATTGTATTCCGTGGTTGAAGAACATTAGGAATACTCATGAAAGATGTTATTCTTGAACGATCACCACTTCTAATGCTGAAAAGCAATGGATTTTGTAGCTCTCCTTCTGATAAGAGAATATAGTCAGATGCTGAAATAAGTCTTTGAAACAATGAGACCAAAACCAGCCTATTTTGCTTCCTACATCTCCACTGACAAAATAAATCTATGCTATGATTTAAGGTCAGACATTCTGGCTTATGGAATAACAAAAGATTTGAAATGCCTATCAAGATTTTATTGCGTCAGTGGTCTGAAAATTAACCATACAATTTGGTATCTGTAAACACTATATGAACATGAACATTTAATGCCCCAACTCTGCTATATGATGACTGTAAACTATACTTCATTCTATACAGTCAAGGTCAAAAGAATAAATCAAATTCGAATAAAAATTTTTTGTGAAATCCATATACACCAAGAAACTCTAAAAATCCCTGGGGTAAAAAAAAAAAAAAAAAAAAAACTCTTTCTAGCTTGGCTTTGTATTTCCTCTCTGTTCCTAACTGTTCAGAAACATACCCAAATGATTCAACATCATCACAGGCTACTCACCTCCACATTTCTACCTTTCAAATAGTTTATACCGTGAAATCACAAAGACACTGATTGTCATTCTCAAAAGACAGAATCACTTTACTATCACATCAAAAGCATTTGAATAGTTCCTCTAGTTGTGAAGAAGGTTAAAGCTAAAATGTTGAAACTGTTGCATTATTATTTTGAAATGAAATAGCAATCACATCAGACAGTTCAATTGGCATAGAATTGTGCATGCCCAGAAAACTAAAGACTGATGCTTAGACTATACTCCATATCTCGGATATGTGATTTATGTTTATTTACGATGGGCAGATCTCCACATGTCCTAGCTTTCCATTAAAAAACAATAGGAAGGTCCTTCTGAAGCTAATTTAACATCTGTGAATTCCCATAGGCTATAAGCAGAGAGAGTAATCTGTTTGATTAAGTGAATGCCTTAAATGTCAAAGGTGCCAAGTTCAACTCCTGCAATGGGGCTCTATTTTCATATGTTCATTTTTAATTTCAATGATTTTATGCAATTGGACATCACTGCTGTGGCTAACAGATGTACATTTTAAATTTCCTCTAATGGAAGTATCAGTAGTTCCCCAACTTTGACATCAATGTGACTTTTTGAATTGCATACATTACTACACGTGTAGAATAATGAGCAACACTTGGGTTAAAGAACAAAAGATTTTGGGGCACATGCCTGTAGTCCCAGGTACTTGGGAGGCTGAGGTAGGAGGATTGCTTGAGTCCAGGGGTCCAAGGCTGCAGCGAGCTATGCTCATGCCTGTGAACAGTCACTGTACTCCAGCCTGGGTGACATAAGGAGACCCTGTCTCTTTAAAAAAAACAACAAAAAAAGTTAATTAATTTTAAAAACTGGGTGTAAAAAACTCTTAGAAAAGATTTTGTATCATGAGACTTACACGCATGGGTCTTGGTGCCTGGGTCATTTTAAACATATGGATTCTATATAAAATACAGTATTTTCCTTGTTTTGGATTCACCTTCTCACTAAGTAAGAGTCACACTGTTTTCCCTAAGCTTTTAACTAATTCCAGCAACAGGCTTCTACAGTAAACTCTGAAGTAAGCCAGGCTACAGTGAGTCTCTTTTTCTGGATGTGTGAATTACCTTATGGTTACCATGAAAGTATGTCGATTTTTCTCTAAGTCCTATAGCACTGATCCAGGCAATAGTGGCTACTACAGAGGAA
This sequence comes from Sapajus apella, assembly GCF_009761245.1. Taxonomy (NCBI): domain Eukaryota; kingdom Metazoa; phylum Chordata; class Mammalia; order Primates; family Cebidae; genus Sapajus; species Sapajus apella. The sequence goes on along the minus strand of NW_022436970.1, from coordinate 16,133,764 downwards.
CTTTCTCTTAAAGAATTTATAGAATTGCAATAAAATACTAATGTTTCCAAGAGCACAGTGTTTTCCAAGGAGCTGATCATTAGTTTAGGGTTTTCTTATAAACCAAAACTAAAAGCATAAATTTCTGTCTGTCTGTAAAGAGGCTACAGTAATGTTTCTCTCAGCCTTTTAAACTCACTCCCTCTTCTGCAAACAATCCACATCAGTATTTTTGTAATTAATTCCGATTTGGGAATAAACTAAAAGCTTTGTAATGTGAGAATGTGGATTTTAACCTTCCACACATCCCCTACCATGCAGGCCACTTTGTCCCCTGTCTTTCTTTGTGAGCCACTCTCCCAGAAAATGAAATCACAGGTGTTATAACAGGAGCAAATATGTCCTATTGTCAAAACTGGAGAGAAATCTGCAAGGTGCAATCAACTAAGGAATGTATTGTCCACCGAATGTAAGCTAACAATATAGGTCCCCAATGTGATGAATATAATCACAAAATATTGACCCATGAGAATGTACTGAATGACACTAGTGATAGGGTACAGGCATGATATTTTAGAGTAAAGCACATTAAAGGTTAATCTTCTAAGAAAATTCATTCTCTATATCTTAACAAGCCTTATTTCTTCCCTTCACCCAGTTCCTTATTTAAATGTCACATCGTCAGTGTGCTTGACAAGAATACAGTTTCAAACGTAGCACCTCTCCCCTGGCAACGTCATCCACTATGCCCCAGTTTTTCTTCCTAGCATGGATTATTACCCAACTTTATATTATGTATTTATTTGTTTTCTGATTATTTCTCCGACTAGAAAGTGAGCTCCCTGAGGGCCTGCTCTGTTAAACTCATCTCTGTTTCCAAGTATCTGGAAGTGGCATTTAATAGGAGCGTGAAAAATAAATAAATGAACGAACCATGAATTCCAACTGAACCAACACCCACATGTGATTAGCACAATCACCAAATGGGGGGAAAAATGGACTAGCATAAAATGTCTTAACCCAATACTTCTTCTCAAGCCAAACAACAAACGAAAAAACAGATTATTATCATAAGGATTATCCCAAAACTTAGAGCTGCAAATAAAACAAAACTGTGAAACTTCTAAGACATATATAAATATGCTAATTTATGTCTTCCTACAAGCATAGAAATCCATTGTTTCAAACTCACTAACATCATTTCATATAATTATTTCAGAAACTATGCTTACGACATATGAATAAACTGATTCCAACATTAGATTCTCTAGCTCAACATGTGCGCCTGAGATGGTTCTGTCACATTGATTACTACAGCGATTTTAGGCCTCCAGGAAGGAAAGCTGGGAATGAGATCTGCTTTGGTCAGGGAACAAGTTGTAAGATTCCTAGCTGTTTCTCTATCCTCTGAGAGTGAAGGCGCCTGAGTCATTTTCTACAGCAAACTTTATAAAGCTTTCTGGCTTAGAATTATGAGTTCTGGTGATTCTTGCCCTTGACTAATCAAAACTTCATCACCAGCAGCTATGTCCTCTGAATGTCCAGATTTCTCCTGAACCAGGGACAGAAGAGCAGCTCTTACATGAATCTCTCTAGTGACCATACCATCATCCCCTGCTATTTCATAGGCCTGTTCTTAAGTGAACATTTCCAGCCACTATTATTGGGTGGGAACACAACTGGAACAAAGAATGAAGAGAAGCTTTTGCCCCTTTTATTTACTACCTTTCATGAAAAGGTAGAATGCCCCAAACTTTATATCTTTCTTTTACTCTTCAATGTTAAATAAAATTTCAGTAGCATTGAGTAAATAAAATTATTAGTAACAGTTAAAGTTATTTCGTAGTTTCTGATTTGATATATCCCCAAGTAGCTATCTTTTCATGGCGTTATTAAAATATTCCAAAGGTTGCCTCCTAGGCAGCCCTTATAAAGGACTTTCTTTCTTCCCAATTTGTGTCTTCACCCAAACGCTCGATTTAAGTATAATAGTGTCCTTGCACTATCTTGTGGCTATTCTCATTCTAATTTTTCTTCGTCAGTCAGGTTAACCTTTATTAAAAGTCTTATCTCATCTGGATTCCTCTTCCATCACTTGGGGAAGTGCTGTCTTCTTTAATATTTTCACTTTTGTCACTTAATTTTATTACATGGTGTTAAACATAAACCCACATGCCAATACCTGATAAGTTTTTGCTTTGGTGATTGTCTCTCTCACCACACCTCAAAGCAAAGTGGTCTTAGCCACCCACTTCAAATGGCCTCTGGCCTCATTTATGGGCCTGACATAGCACATGTAAATTCATGAAGAGCCCACATTTTCCCTCAGGTCCTAGATGTGGGCATTAATAGAATGTGTGCACTTGAACCCTTAACTGCTAAAACTTCAGTAAGAGTGATCCCCAAATTCCCAGAGCAAATTCTTGAGGAAATTAGTTACTGGCTAATTTTTTATGAAGGAAAAGAGGGTAATGAGAAGCAAGTAATGTAGATAATGAAATTGGAGGCAGTTTCACCTTGGGATAACCTGTTTCCATTGTTTAATTAAAAATATACATTTTACAGGCTCTGTATAAATGATATAGCTTCATCGGCACAATAGAATCTTTCACGAAACTGCTCTAATTATACTGTGAAATTACCTGGGATTCCTACAGTCAAAATGAATGAATTCCAATCTTTTCAATATCATATAGGCAAAGATGGCTTCTTGCTTTAAAATATCCCTCCAAGTTCTTTGTTATCTTGGCAGTGAAAGCCAGGTGTGTCTGCTGTATAAACAAACATCCTTGTTTTCAGTGTCTTGTCTTATAGTACAGAAGAACATTGTTCATGAAATAAAATATAACTCCCATTCACACAGCAAAGGAAAAGAAACAACAAGCATGTAGCCAATGATTCCTGACAAACAGACAAATAATTAATGGCAGGCTGCCAACAAGGTACGATGATCTGGAGCAGTGTAATAATTATAAGTCGTTCTGGTGAGAGGGCTGTTTTTATTTTTACTTTTTCTTTTTTGACTCCCGAACAAGTACACAAAGGCATACGAGAGAAAAAAGCATATTTAACACGATTCTCCCCCACCTGCCCATCACTGCACTTCCCGTTGTCACACCTTGCCAGTACTCGGAGTGGCTTCGTGGCAGCAATGAGAGGTTTCTAAATAATACATCAAAACGGAGCTCATCATTTTCCTTCATCGTTATTTTTCTATGCCACCAAGTTGGAATTCTGTTCTCATGTTCATTTCTAATTTCCATGATCATCCTGGGCTGCCAAGTTGGGTGGGGGTAGGAGGGCAAAATAAAGAGCCCTATGAAAGAGAGAGAATGTCGTGGAAAGAATTGTTTGGGATCAACAGGCAAAGAAAAAAACAACAGTGCAGATTGCAGGTGGAAAGAAAGATGCTTATTACCCCTGACACAAAAATGTATGTCTTTCCTGTCTGTGCACGGCTGTGGTCCATGGGGACATTAAGATCATCAGTTGAGTTTGACATTGTCTTCTGTCATAGCTGTGGAGAAACAACTGTAATATAGAAACTATATAGGGAATATCAACTGATAGAAATAAAAAGTCCTATGAAATAACTCTTGTAAAACCAAGCCCCATCGATTATGGCTTTGAGTGTAATTTGCATTTCAAACCCTATGTTAGAATTTTCCAGAAGTTATTTATTATTATCATTTTTTTAATTGTACTTTAGGTTCTGGGGTACATGTGCATATCACGCAGGATTGTTGCATAGGTACACTTATGGCAATGTGGTTTGCTGCCTCCATCCCCCCATCACCTACATCTGGCATTTCTCCCCATGTTATCCCTTCCCCACCTCCCCACTCCGCCGCATCCCTCCCTTGGATCCCCCAACAGACCCCAGTGTGTGATGCTCCCCTCCCTGTGTCCATGTGTTCTCATTGTTCAACACCCACCTATGTGAGAACACGTGGTGTTTGATTTTCTGTTCTTGTGTCAGTTTACTGAGAATGCTGGTTTACAGATTCATCCATGTCCCTACAAAGGACACAAACTCATCATTTTTTTATGGCTGCACAGTATTCCATGGTGTATATGTGCCACATTTTCCTTGTCCAGTCTATCGTTGATGAGTATTTGGGTTGGTTCCAGGTCTTTGCCATTGTAAACAGTGCCACTATGAACATATGTGCGCATGTGTCTTTATAATAGAATGATTTATAATCCTTTGAGTATATACCCAGCAGTGGGATTGCTGGGTCAAACGGAATTTCTATTTCTAGGTCCTTGAGGAAGTGCCACACTGTCTTACACAATGGTTGAGCTAGTTTACACTCCCACCAACATATTTAACTATGTCATAAAGTATTTACTTGACCAAAAAAAAAATCATTTGACAATTTCCAAACAAAAGTCTTGATAAATCTTTGAAATCATGCTGTTCTTTTCATGTATGGTATTCTCTCAAGAACAGTGACACAATCAGGAAATTGAAAGTCTAATGAAATGCTCTCAATAATAATTTGTATTCCTTTTACTATATGAAATATTTTCAAGTGATTGTGTTCCTATCAGGAAATCTGGAGTATAATCAAAATAATGATTTATTTTCTAAAATGTTTTTACCTTAACATGATTTAATGCTGAACCTGCTTTCTGCTAAGATTAAAAATATATTTATCAATATGAATTCTCACAAGAACATAGGGAAGAGAAAATAAAGAGGGGAAAAAGCTTCTACTAGATGATAAGCCCAGGATTTTGTCATATCTAAATCAGAAGCACTATCCCAGAAAATTCTTAGAGAAAAGTACAAGACTTTTTCCAGCTTAAGTAGAAATGCATTTTGGTGCTTCTCCCTTTGGTAGCCCCTCAAGTGCTTGGTTTCCCTTATCATGCGTGTCCCTAGAATATAAACACACTGGTCCTGTGTGAACAAAAACACCTTCACTTCTGTTCTCCCACAGCCAGACAAAGATCTTTTACGTCTCTGCTTTTCATGACTAAGAATCCAAGCAGGCAATCCAAATGTAAGTAACAGACTAGTCTATGTGAATTTGCAATTTCAAGTTAAAATGATATTGATTGATAATTACTATAAGATATTTTAATGTTATTATTAGTATTAGACTATAAGCCACATAGAGGAGACTGGTCCTTGCACATCTTATAAAGGAAATGTGTGTATTATTTCAGTAATTTAATAAAATACCATATTACATTATACATGGCAGATTCTAAAGTCTTTAAGAACCTTAAGGTTCAACACATATGTTAAAGTCTCTGAGGGCATAATGGGAATTTCTAGAACGCTGAGGAAAATGTCATCAGTGTTTGATGAATTGATACATGTTTGATGTTTAGTCATCATGTGGGTTAAAACTGACCTAGATAGCCTGGGTTCAAAATATGGTTCTGGCCAGGCAAGGTGGCTCATGCCTGTAATTCCAGAACTTTGGGAAGCCGAGACAGGAGGATCTCTTGAGACGAGGAGTTTGAGACCAGCCTGGGCAACACAGCAAGACTCCATCTCTATAAAAATTAAACATTAAACATTAGCTAGGTGTGGGCCCATGTGCCTGTTATCCTAGATACTCAGGAAGCTTAGGTGGGAGTATCACTTGGGCCCAAGAGTTCGAGATTGCAGAGTTCACTCCAGCCTGTGTGACAGAGTGAGACTCTGTTACGCTAAAAAAAAAAAAGAAAAAAAAAAGCCTCCATCACCTACTCAGTGTGTGAGCTGCGAAAACTACCTGTATTAGTCCATTTTCACATTGCTGATAAAGACATATCCGAGACTGGGCAATTTACACAAGAAAGAGATTTAATAGACTTACATTTCCACATGGCTGGGGAGGCCTCACAATCATGGCAGAAGGCAAGGGGGAGTAAGCCACGTCTTACACGGATGGCAGCAGGCAAAAAGAGAGCTTGTGCAGGGGAACTCCCATTTCTGAAACCATCAGAACCTGTGAGACCCACTCCCTATCACAGTAACACCAAAGGAAAGACGCACCTCCATAATTCAATCATACCCTACTGGGTCCTTTCCATAACACATGGCAATTCAAGATGAGATTTTGGATGGAGACACAGCCAAACCACATCACCACCTACCCCTCCAGGACTTAATTTTGACCACTATAAAATGTGTAACATACCAATTGCATTTGTTTAGCTGGGATGATAATCAAATGAGATCTGTAAAATGTACACAGAGTGATGCCCAGTACAGAGTAAGTGTTTAGTGAATATTTCCTTAATAATAGTGACACTATTTTTATTATTATTTTTTTGTACTGGCTTTTATTCTAAATTGGATCTAATTCTTTGGATTTTAATATATTGCATAAATTTTATTCAAGGTAATCTTGCTGTGACATTTTTCTTTAAAAATAAGATTTCCTCTGCCTTATACAATAAAAACAAATACTAAAACATCAGAAAGAAAATGTGACAGAAATTTTTAATAGGCTTCAAATTTCAGAAATAATTACATAATATTTGAAGTAGTACTAGGTTAGCATAATTTTCCTCTACTGAGAACATACTAAATTTTCTATGAGATACTGCATCATATCCTAGAAAAATAATAAATATAGCAAACGCACCTTATGGTTTCAACATCTATTGAGTGGATTGAAAGCACAGGCAATTTAGTATCTTGCCCAAGGCTAGTTAGTTAGATCTAAAGCCACTACTACAACCCAAATAACCTGAACCTAAACACTCACTGTTAGTCATAATTCTTACTGGTTGAGTAGTATCTTGAGTACCACCATACTAAAACTGTGCTGTTGTAAACTAACTAGAAATATACCTACCTGTTGCAACTATCTGAAAAGGAAACTAGAGACCCCACAGACATTTGATATGATGAAACACCATTTGCAGGAAAATAAATGCAACTTTTCTTATAAGAATTGCATTAAAATTCCAAAAAGCTTTCAATTATCTAATCTCTTTAGAATACTATTAACACAAAAATAAATTTGCACACATAATAACATAAGCATATTGTTATAGCTTAAACTGCAGGAACAACCTTGAGAAAGAAAATAGTTGCTGATTTCAAAGAAAACTAGCAAGCTCAAAAACTGCTACCATCATAAGGAATACCAATAGCTAGGTAATAAAATATTCCTATTCCAATTATTTAAAATAAAAAAATGGAAATGCCAGATCTTATAACAGCTGAGGTTGGAGAAAACTCTTTTTGTAGTGGAAATGTAAAGTCAACATGTCAGTGGCTCCAATTGTAGAGAATTCTCACCCCCAAATTGGTTCTTTGTTAATCCAAGGTAGACATACCGACTCATTTCATTACCATATTAATATCAAAATTTTAAACTCAGCCAGAGAAGATTAAAAATTGTAGATCTCCTAGAAATAGTAATTTAGATCCCTCCACAAACACATGGCATTTCAGGTGAGCACAGAATTCCAGTGGTGTTGGAATGACTCTTCATGTGATATAACAGTTATTATAAGGAGAGAATGGCAGAGAGTGGAAATTGGGGAGCCTCCAGGATCCTAGTTTTGCTGCTTTTTCTTTTTCAATTGTCATTTTTACTTTAAAGTAAACTCTGGTTTTCAATTCAGCACTGAGAAATCAAAAGTAAAATAAAATACCAGAGTTTGATTTAGTCCTTACTCTAGAAGACAGAACAGGCCTACATTGTATAACATGCTCCTACAGATATTCAACTATCAACATCTGCATACATCAGAAAAATACCATGAAAAGATTAAGGGCTGTTGTTAATATCAATTCTACAGTTGGTGTTTTAATAGATTTATTATTACTTTTGGTATGTTAAGGCCAACAGATCAGAAAACAGCTGTCATTGAAAACATAATTTATTCTACTTAGAGTTCCCAAAAGAGGGAGTAAATGTCATACCACCCATGTGTGGGGACACACAGAGAATCAGCAGGGTCTGTCACAAAACAGAGGGAGGGGAAGACAACCTTTATTGTGGTTTCTGTAGGAATGAACAGATGATACAGAGTAAGCCAGCTTAGGATTGAATGGTTTGAATAATTTCAGGGGTCTCTGGGGCATAGAAGCTGTCCCTAGCTGTCTGGTATGGGGCCTGGCGTGATTAGGGCAGGTAGATGGTGGCCCAGAATATGACAGCCCAATAACAGAGGGGGTTGGGAAGTAGACTTAATCAGCTACCCAAGAAGAACTGACTGGTCTGTAGCCAGGGCCTCAAAACTGGGTCAAGAAAGCATTTTAAAAACTGCATCATACATGGTTTAATGAATTCAGAAACAGACCTTCTAGTTCACTGCAGTCCGCGAGAGCCCCAGAATTTTTTTAATGGAAGAAAAAAGAGATTTTTAGCAACAAGCCTATAGATTTCCTCTCTTAACTCACATCAAATGTAGCAAAGTAATCTCTCCCAAAAAGCAGATATTCTAAGCTGTGCAGTCACTGATTTTATTTTCACTTTTACTCAAGATTTAACTTGGCACATATGATAAGCATTTATATTTAATCAAAAGTTGTGCAATGAATATTTTCATAAGAAAATTTAGTCACCCTTTAATAGAATGCAGCTATTAAAATAGTTACTACATATATTTCCTTCTGAGGTCAAATGCTGTGCTGAATGCCTTACATACATTGAATCTAACCTATTGTTATCTCCATTTTGCAGATGAGAAGACTAATAATGCTCAGAGATGTCAGATAACCACTCACTGTCCCTCAGTCATCGTGATTCAGAAGCGTATTCAAAACTGGGTATATCTGGCTCCAACAGGCATACTCTTCTAACTAGGCCAAATTGCCTCTCAGTTCCATGTAACTATCTCAGTATGCTTACTTGAATAAACAGCTATCTGAGTGTATCTATACTGAAAAGTATATTTTTTCTGCACTCACAATTACAGCAATATTCTCCCTTGAAGATTTTTAAACAACTAGTATTATACAGATCACTTAATTTAATCCTAAAGCAATTATAGAGATATTGTTGTGTCTCTCCATAATAATAACTCAGTTTAGTCCAAACTGTGTTTTCAAGTCTATGTCTAGAATATCCATGTCAGAGGGCTCAAGACATGATCCATGCCCACAAGGAGACTACCCCAATGCAGTGGACAATTTACTAATAGACCACCTGATCTCCCTTGCTCCCTAGGAGGCTAAGACCTGGAAGCTGGACACCTGGCCCTTAATGTCTGTGTAGATAACGGGGAGTAGGCCTCTCCTGGTGCAGATCCCTGTTCCTCCCACTAAGGTGTTATGCTTTCAGAAAAATGAAATTTTCCCCAATAGTAGCAGTGCCAAATTATTTCCAAATTCGAGTTGCAACTGAATAAAACTGTAGGTTAAGAAATGTTATTTTAGAATTAGATCTCTTTCTGGCATCTGAGTACTCAAATAAGATGTCCTCTACCATTGAAAGGACAAAAAAAAAAAAAAAAGAAGCCTGCCCTATCCCATTCCTCCAAGTCATCCAAGGTCATGGCCAGACCACTTCCCAGATAACAGAGCTGTTCCATCATCACACATCAGCGTGAAGGAGTATAGCCAATGGAACAGCTGCATTCCTAATAGCCCAACACACATTTTGCCTTGAAGGTACCAAGAAATCAGCCACAGCTAGTGTAAGCAGACTGGGGTAGTAGAGCAGACAATAAGGAGAAAGGAGGCAAAATGGAATCCTTCATTATGTTTTACATAACTCTCAGAAGAGATATGTAACATGAGACTGGTATTGCTATGGTTTACATGTGCCCCCGCCCCACAAAACACATGTTTGAAAAACATAACCCCCAATGCAACAGTGTTGGGAGGTGGGGCCTAGTGAGAGATGATGAGGCTGTGAAGGCTTCACTCTCCTGAATGAATTAGTCCTATTATCAGGGAAGTGGATTAATGATCACAGAAGTGGGGTCACTATAGAAGTGTAAGTTTGGTTCACTTTCTTTCTCTCTCTTTCCCTCTCTTTGCCCTTCCACATTCTACCATGAATTGAAGCAGTAAGAAGGCCTTTGCCAGACACTGGCCCCTCAATCTTGGACTTCCCAGCCTCCATAACTGTGAGTCAATAAATTTCTGTTCCTTATAAATCACTGGTCTAGTATTCTGTTATAGCAGCAAAAAACAAACTAAGACGGTACGAATGGTTATATGACAGAGGAATGCTAGGAGCCACATGCCATTTACATGTTGATATTTGTAAATATAAACACACATAAATATTAACTCAAAGTTCTCTTTGTCATAAATTTATCCGTGCCTAGCAATGCATATTAAACTTTCTATGCGGTTATTCTATCCATAGGTTTAGAGCCAATGATTAAAAATATTTCATTTATGTGGATTATTATTTGATAAGATAACTGACAATTGCAGTGGATGTGAAGAAAGAGTACTGAGAAAATATGAACTGAGGACAAATACATTGGGAAGGCATTTCAATTATTAACATAAATTGTTCTCTGCAAGTATCACATTTTATAGATTGGGGCCAACTGTTTAGTTGCTAAATACCTTACTTAGTGGGTAATTAAAAAAACTAACTGTGTCTATTTGTCATAAAACATCTGGTCAGCCTGGTAAAAAGAAGAAATTAGTCAGACCTTTTCCAAGTATAATATAGACACAGAAACTAAGTGTACTATTTATAGGAAACTATAAATTTTAACAGCAGTTAGCCTTTTATGAAAAGATGAAAGATGCAGTGTTGGAGGCATGAGTGAGATACAGTCTGACATTTATTTAGTAATATTATTAGACACTATGAAATCACAACATTGAAAAGACTTAAGGAAAAGAAAAACTCCTGTTTTCTTTTGTTTTGTTTTTTTCTTTCTTTGGACCAACATGGGTATATTTTCTAATTTTAATCCTCATCTCTAATGAAAATTTTTTTTATGCTACTGTTTGACATCTTGACTAGTTTAGGAACAAGCCAGGTACTGCTCAGCACTTTTCACAACCAGTATCCACCCAACGGCCTATCCCCTATGTCCGTAAAAGGCTTCTTTCCCCCATCGCCCCCATCCGTGGCCTTCCCGCAGGATGTTTCAACGCTCTTCCTTAGAAAACAGCTTTCTCTGTAATTTGTACCTCTCCCAAGCCCAGGCCCCAGCCCTTAGCATTTCACCAGCTCCTTTGACTCATGGTATAGGCCAAGGTGCCCTGGCCAACTCAAGGACAGAAGCAGGAGCTTCTCTTTGTTCTTCACTTTGAAATCTCAAATCAAAATAACCCTCTTCTTTAACCTGACCCTGGAAACCCAGTTTCACCCCAGTATCCTCCCATTGCTCTTTCAGGATTAGCACTCAACAGGACATTATAAGAAAGGATTGCTTATTAGGGAGAAAAATTAAGATTTAAATTTCTACAGATAAATTATTCAGATGAAAGTTATTCTTACTTAAATTTTTACAGTGAACTAGAATGTTTCTTTATCATTCAGAAAAGTTTCCTTTGTGAAAAAGGAGCCTGGAGTAGTCCTACCAAGGATCTCCTTGGTAATTCCACTAGACTCCATATAAAGCCATTCATGTATTTCCTCACACATGCATTCAGCAAGGACTTATTAAGCTCATGTTATGGTCTAGGCTTTATGCTAAGCATTGAGGAGCCAATAATAACCAAATAATTGCCACTGCTGCTGTTGTGGAGGTGACATTCTACTTGTGCAGCTAACTAATAGTCTAAAATAAGGACTGTGGGTGGAAACTTCTTGGAAGGTTTCAAAGAGAGAAGCAATAAATTTTGCCCATAAGAAAGATTATTATTACTGTTGTAGATAGATGAGACTGTGAGTGGGACCCAGGAGGGTTTGAGAGTAGAATGAGAGAGGCCAAATAGGAAGTAGTTTCATTAAATAATGGTGGCTTAAGTGAGTGTCGGGGTGGTGAGCAGTGGCAGAATTCAGAATTTAGTATAAGGTGTAGCCACCAGTATTTGCTGATAAACTGAATGGAAAGTTGCAGAAAACAAGAAAAGTCAAAGATAAAGGATTATAGATGGAAGATGAAGCATCCAAGTACATATTTTTGATATTTATCAAATCAGAAGAAAGCCAGAATGCTTGCCCAAGAACTGGAGAGGGAATCTAAAGCACAGTTATCCAATTGCTGCCAGTAATTTGTGGAGAAAGGTTGAGAGCATTGTTTCTGAGGAGGCCTGTCAGGAAATGTAATAAGGTTCTATAGTGGTAAATATATGTAGTCAAAATTTATAGCTACCTATCAATGCTAAAGCTACTTTTAAACTTCTGAGCTTACAGTTTAAATATAATGATTTTTAAAAATTATAATCCTGACTTCCCAGAAAAAAACAACATGTTGACTATAAAGCAAAACACATACACTTTGGATCCATGGTAGACTTCCATTGATAATGTTAAATAAACTTCAGCTCTAATCCTGGATCTTCTTCAATTTCAAAGGTCTACTCTTTTTGTCCGTTTCATCTAGTTCCTTGCAAATTTTACCTTAGATATTAAAAAGATAAACTTATAACTAATATAGTAAAATATATTAAAAGGTAAATACATATTAAACAACCCTCTCTAACCCCCAATCCCAATGAAATCAGCCTTCAGAATTATCTATCTACCTTTCTACCTACTTACCTCTCAAGGAGTGCAAAGGAAATCTTTAGACACGTATAGTAGACGTATGGTTCTTGGTTTAAGATATCAGAGTGGTGCTCAATAAAAATAAATGCATGCTGACAGTATTTGTGCCTGGGGCTTCTCCTCTCAGCTACCATCCTTTACCACCCAGTTCCTGCAGTGGGTCCCGCTTTCTCAATATCCTGCTTTGGCTGAAGCCTGTCCTGGCTTTAAGTACAGAACTAGTTAAAAAGCACTTGGGCAGATAGGGACCTTGACTTCCTTTACAGGTACTACATGGGAGCTAAATCCTCTGCAGCCACATATACCTGGTTTCTAGGATGGGTTCAAAAAGAAACAGAACCTGGTGCTCTATTTAACACTGTTTGTATGTGACAGAATGACCTAAAACCAGCAGTCAGAATCATTGCACTACTCAGATAATGCTAAATGCATTTAATTTAAAGGAGTAAAATGATTTTTAGTAATATTTTTACAACAGAAAATTTACCAGGGAGAAGGTCTTTTTATAGAACTGCAAAATATCTGAATGTTAAATTAACCATTTAGTTTCTTATGATTTTTTTTTAATGCCACCAAGAACCAAGCCTTCTGAGCACTGGTCAGTAACTTCCTTCCGGAAATACACAAAATATGTACATATCTCTATACCAAAAACCAGTGTAAAAATTTTCACAACATAAAAGAGCTGCTTTTTGTGTGTTTTCTGACCCCCAGAGAAATGCTAATAAATTCACATTCAAAGAATATTATGTTCATTCTACTTCTATAAAGTCTCCTTTGGTGCAGTTTGTCCCGGGGGAATTGTGCCAAACTATGAAAAAAATATTTAAAATATTGTCATTCTCATCTGCCACTTCACTTCAACTTTTACTGAGATATTCAGACATTGTTAAACGAAAAAAAGTTGTTTGGGGGTGTTTCTCTTGTTGGAAACAACACCTAGGTAAATGAATGCCATTAGTAAAGGTAAAAACTCTTCACAGGAACTTCATTCTCTAGCCTTATATGGCAATCGACTGCCATTTTAATTATTGCATACATTAAAGGTGCTGAGGCTTAATAGATAAATGATAATATAGCATGAATTAGTTTTAGAAACGGGTTAGGCTTCAGCAGAGCAGGGCGCTAGCCCTGCCGCCAACATCTAACCTCATCCACATGACATTTTCAGAGGGGTTGTATCATTTGCTAGATAGACTATAGCATCACTAACACACAAAGAACTTCCCAAACTTTCCATGTCTCAAATGGAAGTGTATTAAAAAGGAAAGAGAAAAGACTGACCACCCTGCTTCAAAGACAACTACAGGCCCTCATGCAAGAAAATCACTGTAAGGAACACTGACTTTCTTCATTGCCTCCAAAGGGTAAAATAGCAGCAGAGCCCAGAAACACTACAAGGACTGAAGTTTTGATCATGATTAACAATATACACAAATCCTTACATAAAATCTAAGTGGGTTATATTATATAGTACGTGTTAATGACCACTGAAAAATCATCAAATTAGTAAAAAACATATATTTTCCTATCACATTATTCTTAATGTAATGAATCATTTATGACGCTTATGAACTTTGGTGTTGGCATTTAATATATTAAAGTGGGGATAATTTAAAACATCATAGAAAAAAATATTCTATATTTAATCTTTTATCCTAAAGCTAACTATGTTTTTTATAGTACCTCTTATTATTCTGATAGCTCCAAATTATGATAGCTATTTATATATGAGAAAATATATGAGAAAAAAACAAATAGAATATATGAGAAAATGGGTTTGGGAGGGATGTTTTTCAAACGACTTTATAGTTTCCACAGTGCTTACTTTCATTTGCTAAGGCTTCAAACAAAGCTATTCCTGAAAATGACCAAACTCCAGCTGTGCCAGCAGTTTCCAGCCTTAGTCAAATGCTGTGTTTGTTAACAGCAGCTATGCTTAACAATTGAAGTTCTAGACTTGGCCATCCCTGGCTCCAGCTGCATGGTGAATTTCTCTTGGGAGTGATTTTTGCTCTCATTTTTGTTGAATGATCTCATTCATGAGTCTTGAAAATGGACATGTCTGAAACTCAACTACTTTTCTCTCAAAACATCCCTTGGCCCCACCCACAAAGGTGCCAAACCTCACTTTGGCAACTTTCAAGTTCTCCATGTCAAAGGCTGGGAGACATGGGGACCCCACCTCTGGCACTGCAGACCCCAGCCTATAATATCAGAGCCCTTTATTTCCCCCATGGGTATGTTGCTCAAGCTCTTCCCATCCATTGTCCATTCTGTCTTCTGTATCTTCAAACTTCTTTTCATTCATTCCAATACTGCCAGTTTCTATGCTGACACTCCCTAATTCTTAACACCTCCCTGACCTCTGAAGTTTACTCCCATCCAACTGTTGAAATTTCTTTTCCTGGAGTCACCAATAACAGCTAATGTGATGTCCAAATGATTCCTTTTGATACTCATTTTTGCCAACATTTTAGAGGCAGCTTGCTCCTGACAACACTACACCTTTAGTTTTGCTGACAACATTTCTTGGTCTTTTCCTGTCTCCTGAGCCACCCGCACAATCAACTACAGTGATCTCGTTTATTATTAAGGCTTAAATTACCTTCTGTCTGTAATATTTCCCAAATATATGTGTAATAGACTGTATACACACACAAACAAACACACCAGTCCAGATGTGTCTTTTGAGTTTCAGTCATGAAGACGTAACTATACTGAAAAGTCACACTTGGAGGTCACACCTATTCAAGATACAACCAATCATTTCTCCCTTCAAACTTTCTCATTCCCTTGAGTTTTAGCAAAAAAAAAAAAAAAAAAAATCCCATTTATCCACTTTTTAAACCAGATACCTGGAAACCACATCAGCTCTGACCCTCTTAGACATGCAATGAGTCTGCCTTCTACATAGCCCTTGAATTTGCACAGTTCTCTCCATTCAGACTGTTTATCCCTAGTGCTTGCACACACCATCTCTCTCATATACTGCAAAAGCTAACATGCCTCCCAACCTCCCTTCTTGCTTGTCATTAGTCCACTCTGTACCCTATGACATCATGCCACTCTCTGCTTGAGATTCTTCAACAATTTTTCATTGCTACTAAGATAAAATCCAACTTAGGGCCTTGAGTTGACTATATGGCCTCTACCTACAGATTCATCTCCAGGCTGATTTCTGGATACACTGACACATATTTTATTCTCAAAATGTACTGAAATTCTTTCACTCCCTTTATGTCCCTCATCTGTTCATGTTCTTGGCCAACAATTTCATTTCTGCCAAGAAACCTCCTCTTCACATCACCTTCTTCTGGCTAATTCAACTGCTCCTCCAAGTCTCAATTGAAGCATAAGCTTCTCAAGAAGAACTTTTCTAGCCCCCTGATGAACATAAACTCTTTAGTACATGGCTGAATACCACCCTGCATTCCCCCATTATAACACATTTTCCAGTTTACTATCATTATTTATTTACCATCTGTTTCCTTACTATATATAAATTCCATGAGAAAAATGATGATAGCTATCTTCCCACTGCAATTTACCCAAGACTCACTTTCACGCTTAATACAAAGTAGGCATTCAAAACATAATGAACAAATAATAAATATGGCAAATTGTATATCCTAAGGCTTTCTTGCCTTTTAATAAATAAGCATAGAAAAGACATATCATCAGCAGATTATACTGAGGGAATGTGTAAGCATAAATCCTATGGCCTAGTACCCTAGAAACTGGATGGTTATGGAGGGCTACTGGGATACAGATACCCCATCTGTGTTCTCACAACGAGAGTTGGATGTTTATTTGTTCCTCTTCTGTCTGCTTTCTTGTGTTGATCAGTGCAATATTTAGCTGACCCACATTAATCATTTTGAAAGTCTCTGGACATCAAAGAGCTGGGCTTATGTACAAATACATTTCGCTTAAATTGCTTCCAGATGATCATGCCAAAAGCAACCTATTTAAGAAGAATCGACTATGAGTAATGTGAGAATTAAAGTGAGGAAATGAAGACTTAAGCTAAACAGAGAGGAGGGTTTACAAGGGAATCAAGGTAAGATGCATTAGTCTGCTACAAGAGTTTTATTTTTCTTCTTAGTAAATGTAATGGCAGCCTAATAACAAACATTTAAATGGTTCTAAGTGCATAACTGAGGATACCAGTACTATTCATCTCACTTCTTTAACCACTGTCTGATCAGTTTCCGAAATAGGAAAGCTCTAATGGATTTAAATAGGTGTGCCTGAAAATCAGTTTTATGATTTCTGATCCTACTTTATTCCCCCTTTACATTAAACTGCCATTCTCTACACTAAAGAAAGTTCAATGAGCTAAGGAGTTATTGAATTGCTTATTTCCTCCGGATTTAACTGGTTTTTTTGTTGTTGTTGTTGTTTCCTTAACAGCGTGTCACCTGCCCCTTTAAGTATGTCTAGCTCTTTGATATTTCCCACCCCAAACTCTTTTTGACCTCATGACCTAATTAAACCATTGATGATGCTTACCGAGAATCAATGTCCCTGAATGCCATCCTGCTCCCTACCTCCCATTACAGCCTCACGTTGTGCACTGCTGTGCCTTCCTATAACCTGACCTGTAAGCAGTTAGACGCCACTGTGATTAAGGAATTGCTCTTGGGATGTTCTTTTCTCCCATTAGACTAAAAGCGCTGTGAGTAAAAGGAAAAGCAGAAATGCTGGGCAAGAACCTTAATTGTTCTATAGAATACAGGTACATAATTTCATAAAAATAAATAGGCAAACCCATGGCCTTGTTAAGAGACAGATCAAATTGAGTGCTTCTGCCTTTTAATTTTTATTGACAAAACAGAAGAAAATCCTCAAGATTTAGAATTAGATTTGACAAATAAAAGACAAAAGTCTTCTCATCATAGCTGAAACAGGCATTTCTGTTTTCTTCCTAATATTCTTGATCTTGTAATTCATATAAAATTATTTCAGGAGCCTCTTATTTGCACTTCCAGAAAGAGTTCATTTTGGCCCCAGTCTATTATATGTTTGCAAGATTAATCTTCTTAGTATAATACTTTATTGTGCCAGAGCAATGTTCATTTTTTTCAAATACACATATTGCCAACATTATAAGATTAAAGTATTTTTCCAGATATTAAAGGTCTTTCACAATCTGACTTAATCCTATCATCCATCCTTGCTTTGAATCATTCTGAAGATCTTTCTACTCTGGTCAAATTTATTTGCCCCTCCACACCTACTTGCACAAATTATTAATTTTTATCTTATTTTGTCACATATATTGAATATTAACCCTTACCTCAACTGATTCAAAGTCTACCCCATCTTTCTGGAGTTTCCAGTTAAAACCCCTATCTGCTAAAAAGGATATTTTAGAATATTCAGCTTGAAATAAACTCTTCATCTTTTCAGTTTTAAAAAACATTTGTGGCTTAAACAGAAAAGTTTATTTCTTGCTCAGAGAACAGTATTGAACAAGTTTACAGGTCATCAAGGTCAGTGAATTGTTCAGTGACCTGGGAGATAGAGTCAGGGCTCTTCAGTGCATGGCTTGTAAGGTGGCTTTGGCAGTGGGCTGCATTCCAGCTTACCAGAAGGGGACAGAGGGTAGAGGAGCACTAAGAAGAGAGCTAGCCAGAATTTGAGATGGAGAACATGACATTTACTCACAATTCCATTGGTGAGCACTCACAATTCCATTGCTGAGTCACATGCCATTTCTAACTTCATGGGAAATTTAAAATGTCATCTAGTCATGTGACCAGAAAGAAGAGGACATGGACATTTCTCCTTTAATTGCTATTTGTATCATTTTTACTATTTAACATTTTACACATGTATTTCTTACTTGCTTCAACCCACAGTTCTTTACAAATACCAAAGATCTTCAACAAGATTTTCCTAGATCCTGGCTTGTAGTCAGTTCCTTACTGAATTCACTAACAGGGGCTTCTAAGTGCAGATATTTTAAGATATGGTAAAGAGTGAGAACCATACATTTTAGGCACCAGATGTAAGGGGACAGAGCTGCCATGAGGTTGTAAAAATTGCAGAGAGAGAGTGGTGTTCTCAGCCAAACAGAGGGCTTATCAACTCCAGCAAGGAGGTGGGATGTAAGAGAGCAGGCAGGCAGAGCTACACTGTTATTCTTTTGAAGCATTTAAGCTGTCTCATTTATAGAGAAAAATAACATTATTACTTCTAAGAAACATCCTATTTTAAGAAAAATGGTGTATTCTCAGAGACCAGTACACATTATCAGTTTGAACAGGTGCATGAATTGAGGCCACTTGATAGAGGAAGTAGTTGAGACTGGTAGGAATGTAATTGATGGTGAATAGTTATTTATTTTGAGCTGAGGTTTGCTCCCCTTAGGGATGCCTGACCATGTAGAGCCAGACTGAGAATCAAGAAAACCACGAGAGTTAAACAGGAAACCAAGGAAGAGCCCAACAGGAAGCAATTAAAAAATTATTTAAAAGGCAAGTGGGGCCTAAATGAAATCTAATGGATGATAATCTGTGGTCTCCCAAGTATACATTATAGTTGATTTCAGGAGGAATCTGGAAATAACTAGTAAAATCTTAAAAATTGACATGTGTTCAGAGCTAACATTCCCACTGATATGGCTTGGCTCCGTGTCCCACCCAAATCTCATGTCGAATTGTAATCCCCAAGTGTCAGGGGAAGGACCTGGTGGGAGGTGACTGGATCTTGGGGGTGGTTTCCTCCATGCTGTTCTCATGATGGTGAGTGAGTTCTCATGAGATCTGATGCTCTCTCTCTCTCTCTCTCCTCTGCTCTGCCATGGTAAGCTGTGCTTACTACTCCTTCACCTTCTGCCATGATTGTAAGTTTCCTAAGGCCTCTCAGTCATGCTTGCTGTTAAGCCTACAGACTGTGAGTCAATTACACCTCTTTTCTTTATAAACTACTTAGTCTCAGGAGTTCTTTATATCAGTGTGAAAACAGACTAATACACCCTTCAAAAATGCTGGAAAATACAGTGCCAAGAGCTGGTCGGGTGGCAGGTACAAATTCCAAGACAGCAAAATGGGAAACTGCTGCAGATAGCAAATTAATGGAAATAGCTCTCCCCCTCCATATACAACTAATTTGGTATTGTTGATTCCATCTCTAGAAATGTCCTATCACCATGGCACAAGTCCAGTCTACACCACTATCTGCTTTCACCTGGAATATTAAATATCCTCCTTATTGGTCTTTCCATATTTACTCTTAATTTTCTCCAATTGACTTTCCATACTGCAACTAGAATGATCTTTAAAATTGCTGTATTTTTATGGATTACTCAAACAATAGACCCTAAATCAAGAACTTGGATGTAGGTAATCTGCTTGAGATGGGATCACAGAATGCACAGGTGAGGGGGTATTGGAAATGGGACAGGAAGTGGCAACAGGCCCAGAATGAGATACTACAATGGGCCATGGAGCTTAGTTCCAGTGGGCGCTGTCTAAGAAACCATGCAGAACACATATTAGAATGGTCTCAGCCAGGCGTGGTGGCTCACGCCTGTAATCCCAGCACTTTGGGAGACTGAGGTGGATGGATCATCTGAGGTCAGGAGTTCCAGACCAGCCTGACCAACATGGTGAAACCCCATCTTTACTAAAAATACAAAATTAACTGGGCATGGTGGCGCATGCCTGTAATCCCAGCTACTTGGGAGGCTGAGGCAGGAGAATTGCTTGAACTTAGGAGGCAGAGGTTGCAGTGAGCCAAGATGGCGCCATTGCACTCCAGCCTGGGCAACAAGAGCAAAACTGTTAAAAAGAGGGAGGGAGAGAGGGAGGGGGAGAGAGAGGAGAGAGAGAGAGAGAGAGAGGAGAGAGAGAGAGAGAGAGAGAGAGGATGGTGTCACTGAGGAATGGGAGCAACATCATTTGTGGAGTGTAACTCTAGTGGACATTTAACCTTTAACAAGGGCAAAGAAGCCTCTTCTGCCTACCCACAGAGTTCATAAGACTTTGGAGGGCTTAATATTACCATGCACCTACCCTCCAAAGTTCCCATTCTAGGCCTCAGAATCTTAATAACCAAATAGTATTAATGAGAAATTCTGTTACAAAACTGAGCTTCCTAATACCTTAAAATAATAAAGTATAATAAAGTATTAGGAACTCTGAGAATCATGAAGTGTTAGGACCCCAGTTTTTGCATAAGGGACCTGCCAGATTGTGTGTTTCATCTTCTTTCACGTTTTCGTCTCCTGTTATATTTTTAATACAGTCTGTCCTGTGGCTACAGAACATTTTCCAGTTTTTAAACTGTGCCCTGAATAATAGCTGTGAATCTGAGTCTGTTATTTTCTTTCATCAAGGATTCTAGGGATATGAACAAATGCCAGACAACTCCACAACACATATAATTAGCATTGCTCCCATATGTGTTCAAGTTTAAAAGTAGTTGCATAAGTTAATGGTTCTGCTTCAACCTTTACCTCAAACCAATTCACCACAGGGGAAACTGAGTAAATATGACGCTACAAGCTCCAGGGATTATCACTTCCCCCGCTTGTCATCACCAGCAATAGTTTTTGTTGCTATATGACCAGTGAATCCTTCAACTGGAAACCCCATTCTTAGAATCTGCTTTTTAATATAACTTCTGGTATTATCCCTCTTAGTTGGAGTTCCTTAAATAGAAAATCCTGAGATAAGGACTTCCGTGCAGGTAGTTTATTTAAGATATGATCCAAGAAGCACAAGAGAAACAGTAGAGGAAGTAGGCCAGAGAAATGGAGAAGCTAATAAACAGGTTACTCTGACTGCAATGGAAGCTTAATCCCCCTAGGGAATTCTGAAGGACCACATCAAAATTTCTCAGAGTTTTCCCACTGAGGGAAGAAAAATTCTACCAACTCATTTTTTTTTTTGCTGAAATCCGATGGTTATGACTTGAAATGTCTAACATTGCTCGCTCGTATGACAGCTGAGCAAGATATGGTGGCACAAAAAGAAAACTCAGGCAGGAAGGCTGAGAGGTGAGGGTGCTTGAAATTGGAAGTGGCCAGTGAGCCTGCAGATAGTCCATCTCAGCTGCATGTGAGGTTAGAGTTAGATGAGGAGACAGTGTCTGCCTCACTGACCATGCCTCTTCTCGCCTTAAAATTATTCAAAGATTTCCTACTGCCAAGCCCCAAAGCCGTTTTACAAGCAATAACTCCCCCTATCCCTGGACCCCCTACCTCTCTGCCCTTTAGTCATGCTGGTCTATTTTCTGTTCCTCAGACATACTCAGGCAATATCAGTGCCTTTCCATGCATTGCTCTGGCTAAAACACATTTGCCTTTACCTTTACTTTGGCTATATCCAACACATACGCCAGGTTTCTTGAATATCATTTCTCTAGAGGTTGCCACCCTGAAACGTCAGGTAAGGTGAGCTCCTACTGTGCTGTACTCCCACGACATCCTGCATGTCCACTTTTTTAACACTCTTTATCCTTGTTGGTCCACAGTCAATGTCTGATCTGATCTTGACCACTCGATTGTAAACTCCATGAGAAAAGTTTTGTCTCGCTTCTCTAACATCTAGCCAAAGTGTCACACAGTAACCTCTTAACTAATGCGTCTTGATAGAAGGGAGGGAGGGAAGGAGGGAGGGAGGGAGGGAGGGAGGGAGGCAACAAGAGTAAAACTCGGTCTTAAAAAAAGAAAGAGAGAGAGAATGGTCTCACTGAGGAATGGGAGCACCATCATTTGTGGAATGTAACCCTAGTGGACATTTAACCTTTAACAAGGGCAAAGAAGCCTCTTCTGCCTACCCACAGAGTTCATTCATAAGACTTTGGAGGGAGGGAGGGAGGGAGGGAGGTGAGGGAGGAAAAGAAAACTTAGAGCTAAGGTATGACAGAACAATTGGCAGAGGTATTTTGATCTGAAATATTGAACAAGTGGTTAGGGATTGATTTTAAAACAAGAGGTCAGACTCAGACAATAGGGGAGAGAAAGAGGTCTAGATAGAAAATAGAAGACAGCCAGACTTGGGGCAGGGCATAGCATACATTCCAGCAACCACCAGCCAACAGGTGCAACTGCTCATTATAATTTCTCTTCAGGGAAGACAATATTAACATGTCATTACACAATCAAGCACATTTTATATTCCCATTTGCTACAGCATTAATTCAACAGATGCTCATGGAGGGCCTGTCTGAAAGACTCAAAGTTCTTTGAGGAAACTTGTTAAGTTTGCAGTTCTCAAAGAGTTCGCCGTCTCATAACATGGAATTCAACCATACTATTACATAATTTGGATATGGAGAAAATAAGCAGTATTAGGATATAACTGCCTTTGTCATAATTCAACATAATTATGATATTTGTTATTTTTACCTGTCTCTTTTTTTGTAATTGAATTATGATAAATGCCTTAAAGAATTATTAGTAGACTAAGATGTATACTTGAATTTGTCATAGCATTTACAAACTGTAAATTTAAAGGCTTATGTAATTTTGACAAGAGAAACAAGACACTGTTTCTGAATCTTTTCAAAATAATATAGAAGGAAGTACACATGAAATTCCTTGTACAATAGCTGCTTCTGAAACTTTGCACTTTATCATTCAGTGCCCCAGGTGAGTAACAGCTGCTTTGGCTGCCTTCCCCTTCTCAGGCTCCCGTTTTAGGAGCAAATTCTTGTGGCTTGAGTATTTATAACACCAGGAACATGATTATTTAGAAGAACCAAGAATGACGGAACTGCAGAAAAGTTACAATTAGTTTAGCAGGTTAATTAAGTAAGCGAATACATAGAAAAGAACCCAGTATATAAAAAAATGTGCAGCAGGATTAACTTTCCATCCCTCCTCACATGAGTAGCGGTGAACACTTAGCTGAGCCTGCTTACTGCAGAGACTGTCATGGTTCCTATCTAGATCCAATCTTGTTGCCTTCCTGACCCTGAAGCTCTGACCCAAGGTGTACTAAGATGAAACTCCAGTATCAAAGCTAATGTGATCATTATTGACCATTCTGATAGATTTCTGCTGTCACCAGATGCATATCTGTTGTGCTGTTTTTTCTACTTCCATCTTGTTATTACAACAAATCAGGATGTATTAATATAAAGAAGGTATAGGAAAAAGTATATGTTTTGGCAACACACAGATCAGGACCCAAATCCTGGACCAGATACATGTTTGCTCAGTTATCTTTCTGATTCATCTGAGCTTTAGTTCCTCACCTGGAAACGAGGTAGGAACATAGCAGAAACACCCCTACTTCCACACAATGGCCCTTCATGCCTGTCCTGAACCTTCACTATGTTTTCATGCAAGAAACATGAAACATACTTCTCCTTATGAATGCTCACATCTGCTGTGAATTCGTTCTGATTTGTGCCTGTGGAGTAGAAAAACTGATCTTCCTGGGAACAAAAAATATATTTCAGAAAACCCAATCTTATGTTTTTATAGATAGGAAGAAAACATATAGCTAATATGGGAAGAAATTGAAACAGAGTAGTATTGATTCTTTTCTGGGGGGAAATAGATCTACAAAGATAACTAGGCCAAATAGTATAGAAAGGATTTGGGATCATCACTCAGGACAGGATCTCAGCAATTTTCATTACACACTTCTCTTTTTCCAATTTTGTGTGTGTCTTAGTCTGCTCAGGCTGCTATGATGAACTACCATAAACAGGATGGCTTATAAACAATAAAAATGTATTTCTTACAGCTCTGGAGGCTGGGAAGTCCAAGATCAAGGTAAATTCAGTGTCTGGAGAGGATAGGGCAGCTCTCTGAGGCCTCTTTAACAAGGAAGCTAATCCCATGCTTGTGGGTTACAGTTTCATAATCTAATTACCTCCCAAAGGCTCCATCTCTTAACATCATCACATCTGTAATTAGATTTCAACATATGAATGGGAGTATGGGGGCACAACATTCAGATCATAGCAGTGTATTTCAGAACACACACATTAGTGAATGGAGAAAATGAATCACAGCTGTCTTGACAACATGAGGTCAAAAACACTCCTCCCCTGTGCTGGAGCACATCCTACAGCGCAGTGTGCAGGACAATATGCAGCTGTCCTCAATTTGGGGACTGGAAACTGGGTCTAATGCAACTATACCACTACCTAGTTCTGGGTCTTTGGAGAGGTGGTTGTAGTGGTTTGGAATGGTGGATCTCAAAAGATTTGTTTACACCCTTACTTCCACACAATGAGGAACCTCAGATTGTGACGTTATTTGGGAAAAGGTTTTTTTAATTTTTTTTGTAAACGTGACTCAGTTAAGAATCTGATAATGAGATCTTACTGAATTTAGGGTGGGTTCTAAATCCAATGGCATGTGTCCTATAGAAGAGGAGAAATCTCAGAGAAACACTGAGAAGAAAGCCATGGAAAGACAGAGACAGAGATTAAAGTGGTACAGACCTAAGCCAGGCAAAGACTATAGTCATGAAAAGCTGTAAGAGACAAGGAAAGACTCTTTCCTACAGCTTTCATCTTTATCTCTTGACATCTTGATCTGAGACTTCTGGCCCAGAGAAGTATGAGAAAGTAAACTTCAGTGATTTTAAGTTGTCACGTATGGTAATTGCTTATGGTAGCCCCAGGAAGCCAAAACAGTGAGACTCAGTTTCCTAACATGTGAAACAATAGTGTTGGAGTACGTGATCTCTAAAGGGTTTTCTAACTTGGATACATTGACTATGATTAGCTGGCATATAGGCAGCCTGAAAAAAAATCCTGAGGCTAGAGGGAGGTTATTAAGGAATTTGAGAGATTCCCATTCATTTGCCAGCTTCCATATCCATATAATCTCACCACTCTGAGTGTATGCAAAGTCCAACCCAGAAATAAAACAAGTTTAAAGGCAGACAAAAAATATCAATCTTGTCATGATGCAGGATGCACATCTATAAATATCACAAGGGATTTATACAAACACTGTTTCCTAGCTGAGAAACTGTATTCTAAGGCCTGCCACTTAACACTTTATAGTTGTAGTGAAAATGAATTTAATCTGGTATTTTCCCTTTAGCTAAGTGATCACTTAAATTCATTTAATCATTCAAACAGCATTTATGGAACATTTATTCTGGCAGGATATTGTAGGATGTGCTGGAGATGCAGAAATAATCAATGACAGCTCTGCCCTCCAAAAACACGGAGTTTAGAGGGGGCACCAGGCAAGTAAACCAAATGTTTTCTTTGTAATAAACTGTAATAAGCATGATAACTTCTATTTTAGAGGTATCCTCAGAAAGATGGAACATAAGGGATGAGAATTTAATTCAACACACAGGAATCAGGAACAGCTGATGAGGGGATATATGAAGTGTCCTAAAAGATAAGTAGATGTAATCAGGAAAATGCATTACAGTGAAGTACAGTTACATGGAACGATCCTGAGACCCAGACGTTAGTAAGCTAAGCTGGGGCACAGTGTGCATGGGGTGGTGTGATGGGAAACAGAGATAGGCAAAGATCATCACATAATAATCAGATGTGTCTCAGCTGAGTTAAGGCAATGGGATAGACATGAAGAAGAAAGTTGACAGAACCTGGTGACTGAGTCTGGCTGGAAATAAAGAAAACAGAAGAATAGCTGTTGCTGACATGGCGACTTGTAGGACTAGTAGGATATGATAACTAGCAGCATCATTCCCCACGAGGCTGGAACAGATGGGGAAGAGGATATGGGATGTGGGGAATTCAGGCTATAAGTACTTGCAGGGTGTCTTCATTCAGTTGTCCAGTAGTGAGATAAATCTAGAGTAATAAATTTGAATTAAATATTGACTTTTCCATCATCAGTGGATGAGATTTCTTAGGGAGAGTATACAGAGTTAAAGAAACAACAGAGTAATTCTAGGGAATGTCAGCACTTGAGGAGAAAAAGCTGGGGGAGGAAAGTCCAAGAGGGAAAGAGGAGGTACTGATATACATGAAGGAGCAACACCAGAGTGTGTTGACTTGTAAGTCAATAAACGAGGCGATTCACAAGAGAGAAGATTCCAGCAGCACCAGATGCTCTGAAAGATAAAATAAGAAAGAAGAAAAGGAGTCCATTAGATATTGCAATTTGAAGACTGGCAAACATAGAATGAATCGTTTTAGTAGAGACATGGACAAAAAAAGAAATATCCAGATTACATAGTAATTCAGTGAAAAAATAGCCCAGGAAGCATAGTGCATGCTTGGCAGAAGTGTGGCTCTAAAGGGAAAGAAGCATAGTGGAATACAGAGACTGGGGATGTCAAGAGTCAGGAAGAAGAACATGAGAGCAGGGATGATATCCTTGAGTATGATAGAGCAATTGATGTTAAGAATGCAGGTTAAGGCCAGGTATGGCTCACACTCCCAGCAATTTGAGAGGCCGAGGTGGGTGGACCACCTGAGGTCAGGAGTTCCAGGCCAGCCTGGCCAACATGGTGAAAACCTGTCTCTACTAAAAATACAAAAATTAGCCAGGCGTGGTGGCAGGCACCTGTAATCCCAGCTACTCAGGAAGTTGAGTCAGGAGAATCACTTGAACCCAGAAGGCAGAGGGTGCAGTGGGCCGAGATTGCACCATTGCACTCCAGCCTGAGCAACAGACGACAGAGTGAGACTCTGTCTAAAAAGGAGTGCAGGTTAAGATCTAGGCAGGGAAAGAGCCATCTGCCAATAAAACAGAGAATGAGGGAACAGTGGCCAGAGATTAATATCTATTTCTAACAACTGTAATAATGTACACTGTGAGGAGAAGGCTCTTATTGTACCTTTGTTTCCTTCTTTGAAAAAATGAATAATGATAGTACCTATCTCACAGTTTTTAGTAAAAATTAAGTTAGAGAATACCAATAGATATTTCTCAAAGAAGTAATACAAACGGGCAACAGACATATTAAAAAATGCTTAACACCACTAGTCATCAGGGAAATGCAAATCAAACCCACGATAAGACATCATCTTACCCCAGTTACAAAGGCTATTATAAAACAGACAAAAAAGTAACAGATGCTGGTGAGGATGCAAAGAAGAGACTGTAACTTAGTACAACCATTTTGGAATATAGTATGGAAGTTCCTCAGAAAACTAAAAATAGAACTACCATATGATCCAGCAATCCCACTACTGGGTATTTCACCAAGGAAAGTAAATCAGTGACGGGGTACCTGCACCCCCACTTTTATCGCAGCACTACTCACAATAGCCAAGATATAGAGTCTACCTAATTGTCCATCAACAGATGAATGGATAAAGAAAATGTGGTACCTGTACACAATGCAGAACTATTCTGCCATAAAAAAGAAGAAAATCCTGTCATTTGCATCAACATGCATGGAAATGGAGGTCATTATGTTAAGTGAAATAAGCCAGGCTCAGAAAGATAAAAACAAATATCATATCATATATTCTAACTCATATGTGGGAGCTACAAATGTAGAACTCCTGGAGTAGAATGATGCTTACCAAAGGCTGGGAATGGAAATGGAGGAGAGAGGAAGAGAAGTTGGTTAACGGGTACAAATGTACAGTTAGATTAAAGAAATAAGTTCCAGTATTAAAAAGCACAATAGGGTGACTATGGCTAACAGCCATATTTTGTTTATTTCAAAGTAGCTAAAACAAAAGATTTGTAATGTTCTCAACACAAAGAAATGATAAATGTTTGAGGTGATGGATATCCCAGTTACGCTGATTTGATCATTACATATTATATGCTTGTATCAAAATATCACATGTACACCATAAACATGTACACATGTACTAATGACTTTTTATAACAACAGGTTACATAGAATATAGTACAATTGTGCTTAGCACATATTAAGCTTTCAAATGTTGACTATTATTATTATTGCTATTTTTGTTTTCTTAATAGCAGGAGGAAGAATATGAGTAGTAGTTTTTTTCTGGGAGTGTGTTGTTTGAGGAGGATGCAGCAACCAGACCAAATGATGAGTCTTAAATGGTAACTAGGAAAATAAGAAAGTCATCTGTCCTCAAAAAACACTAAAGAATCAACTGGAAACCTGTCATCCCACTTGGTGACTGGAAGTCATACATTTGTGATTTTCTAAATTGGAGAAAAGTAAGGCATGGAACGAAACAGGTTGGGATGATTTAGAGCTGGAATGAGGCAGTGTGAACACAGAAGAAGGACGAAAAGCAAACAAACTCAGAGGCTGGCACTAGAGTTTTTAGTTAATGAACCATGAAGCTCCCAGGTCGTGGAGAAGTAAATTGGGCTCCAGGTAGGTCTGGAATAAATTTTAGTTTTTAAAGGATTTTTTTTTTTTTTTGAGACAGAGTCTCGCTCCATCACCAGGCTGGAGTGCAGTGGGGCGATCTCAGCTCACTGCAACCTCCGCCCCCTGGGTTCAAGCAATTCTCCTGCCTCAGCCTCCCAAGTAGCTGGGACTACAGGCGCATACCACCACGCCCAGCTAACTTTTGTATTTTTAGTAGAGACGGGGTTCCACCGTGTTGGCCAGGATGGTCTCGAACTCTTGACCTTGTGATCCGCCTGCCTCGGCCTCCCAAAGTGCTGGGATTACAGGTGTGAGCCACCGTGCCTGGCCCTAAAGGATTTTAAATGTATATCTTTTAGAAAAACAGATAAAGTATCAAACAAACAATCTTGAAATCTGAGATTTTAAGATTAGATTTAAAACTGTAGAGGTGTAGTTATGAAAATTATTGTTGAGGCAAAGGGAAAACAAAGCCCACTGAGGCTAAAGGTAGCGACTGTGAGACTAAGTTTCCTACGGATTGGGTGTTCTCCATGCTAGATGCACATTTGAATCTAGCATGAAAAATGAGAAATGGATTTGAAGTCAACATCCATTTTCCACTCCCAGAGAATCTGCTTTACTTTTTCTGAAGATGGGATCCAGCTCTCGGTATATTTGGAACTTTCCCCAGGTTGATTCTTATTTTCTGTTAAAGTTGCAAACCATTTTAATAAACACAGCCTTGAAAAGCAAAATTAATTCTGGCGAAATCATGCTGCCAATTGATGATGTTGGTGATGATGATGATAATGGTAGTAATAATACCATAATTATGGTAGTAACAGAGCAGCAGTAGTAGTAGCTGATACTGAACCTATACTGATACTCCAGGCATTCTAAACATTTTAAAATCCAGTTTGAGGTAATCCCTATTTTGCAGGTTAGAAAATTGAGCCACAAATACAATCATTAACTTCCCCTAGGTCATAGAGCTCGTTAGTGGAGAGCATGAACTCAGGCGTTGTACTTAAGAACTGTCATTCTTAACCATTATGCCACACTTTGACAACTTAACACTCAAAATTGCCAGTCCTTAAAGACATCTTCAAGGTTAATGTGCAAGTTGGCATTAAAAAGCAGATTAGTTTTCTCAGGAAGCTAAAATGAGCTAAAGTGAGACAGACATATAAATATACAGTCATGCGCTGCATAACGATGCTTTACTCAATGACGGGATGTGTATAGAACAGTAGTCCCATAAGATGAAAATGGAGCTGAAAAATTCCTAAGTTTAGATATGCTCAGATACACAAATATTACTCTTTGTCACAACTGCCTACAGTATCCAGTACAGTAACATGCTGTACAGGTCTGTAGTCTAGGAGCAGCAGGCTATACCATACAGCCTAGACGTGTAGTAAGCTGTACCATCTAGATTTGTGTAGGTGCACTCTAGGAAACATTTCTCAGAACTCATGGCTGTCATTAAGCAATGCATGACTGTATTACACCAAGGATGATCTACTAGTATCTACTAGAAATAAAAATGAAGATTTCAGTCTGTCTGATCTCAAACTATTTAAGTATTGGTTTTCTTTGAAAGAACACAGTTCACCACACATAATATTAAATAGGTGAAAAAATAACACTGTGAAATTATCATATAAAGATTTCACTGAGAGCTAAGATGTGACATGAAGATTAAAAGGTACACACATCCAGAAGCCAACAGAATGTTCAGAGTTTCTGTGGGTAATTTTTAAAGTGATGCTTCCATTTACAACTAAGGCCTTAAAAGCAATTGCAATGAAAACAAAAATTGACAAGTGGAACCTAATTAAACCAAAGAGATCTGGCTCGGGTGCGGTGGCTCACATCTGTAATCCCAGCACTTTGGGGAGGCTGAGGTGGGTGGATCACGAGGTCAAGAGATCAAGGCCATCCCAGCCAACATGATGAAACCCCGTCTCTACTAAAAATACAAAAATTAGCTGGGTGTGGTGGCACATACATGTAGTCCTAGCTACTCAGGAAACTGAGGCAGGAGAATCGCTTGAACCAGGGAGGTGGAAGTTGCAGTGAGCCAAGATCTCACCACTGCACTCCAGCCTGGTGACAGAGAAAGATTCTGTCTCAGGAAAAAAAAAAAAAAAAAAAAAAAAACTAAAAAAACTAAAAAGCTAAAAAGCTTCTATACAGCAAAGGAAGCTATCAACAAATAGCCAACCTATAGAATGAGAAAAAATATTCACAAACTATGCATCTCACAAAGATCAAATATCCAGATCTATAAGAAACTTAATTTGACAAACAATAAACCAATAACTCCATTAAAAAAGGAGCAGAAGACATGGACAGATACTTCTCAAAAGAAGTCATACAAGGAATCAACAAACATGTGAAAAAATGTTCTACATCACTAATAACCAGAGAAATGCAAATCAAAACCACAATGCACAATGAGATACCATCTCTCACCAGTCAGAATGGCTATTATTAAAAATTCAAGCCAGTCGCAGTGGCTCACTCCTGTAATATCAACACTTTAGAAGGCTGACACAGGCAGATCACAAGGTCAGGAGTTCGAGACCAGCCTGGCCAATATGGTGAAACCCTGTCTCTACTAAAAACACAAAAATTATCCAGGTGTGGTGGCAGGTACCTGTAGTCCCAGCTACTTGGGAGGCTGATGCAGGAGAATCACTTGAACCCAGGAGGTGGAGGTTGCAGTGAGCTGAGATTGTGCCACTGCACTCTAGCCTGGGTAACAGAGCAAGACTCCGCCTAAAAAAAAATCAAAAAACAACAGATGCTGTCCAGGCTGTGAAGAAAAGGGAATGCTTATACACTATTGTGGGAATGTAAATTAGTTTAGTCACTGTGCAGAGTGGTTTGGAAATTTCTCAAAGAATTTCAAACAGAACTACCATTTGACCCAGCAATTCCATTACTCGGTATACATCCAAAAGAAAACAAATCATTCTACCAAAAAGATACATGTACTTGCATGTTCTTCTCAGCACTATTCAAATTAGCAAAGACATGAATCAACCTAGGTGCCTGTATTAGTTCATTTTCACACTGCTATAAGGACATACATGAGACTGGGTAATTTATAAAGGAAAGAGGTTTAATTGATTCACACTTCCAAATGGCAGGGGAGGCCTCAGGTAACTTAGTATCATGGCAGAAGGAGAAGCAAAGACATCCTTCTTCACATGGTGGAAGGAAGGAGAAGAATGAGAGCCAAGCGAAGGGGAAAGCCCCTTATAAAACCACCAAATCTTATAAGAACTTACTCATGATCACAAGTATAGCATGGGGGAAACTGCCCCCTGATTCAAGTACTTCCCACCAGGTCCCTCCCACCACATTTAAGGATTATGGGAGCTACAATTCAAGATGAGATTTGGGTGGGGACACCACCAAACTTTATTGTGCCCATCAGTGGTGGACTAGATAAACCAAATGTGGTACACGTACACCATAGGCTACAATGAAGCCATAAAAAAGAATGAAATCATATCATTTGCAGTACCATGGATGCATCTGGAGGCCATCACTCTAAGCAAACTAATGCAGAAATAGAAAACCAAATACCATTGAGTTTATATATATTTAGACATACCTGTATATGTATATATAATAGATAACATATAATAGATATGATTAATATATAATTATATAATGTATATATGTTTATATATACTTTCACACTGTATATAATATATAGTATACAACATAGACTGTGTATAGTCTCAGTGAGTGAGTGGTATAAATGTGCTAAATATACAATGGTTAAACTCATATAGTTAGCATAATTTCACTGAACTTTTAAATACTGTTATTATAGGAGTCAAGCCTTGGACCTACAATACCAAGGAGCAAGATTTTTTAAATGAAAACTTTGAAACCAGATCCTCATTTAAATATTGATGAAGAATCTCCAAACAGATGAATATGCATAAGAAATAACAGCATATATGGTCATGAATATACATGTACTTTTCTTTCTTGGTAGTTCTCATCCTTGTAGCTTCTATTTCCATCATTGTATTTACCTCATTCATACTCCAAACATATTTGGCTTAACTTTATCTTCAAAGAAATACGTAATTGTTAACTCTGGCTTATCTTTATCTTCAAAGAAATACATAATTGTTCATGACACATCAAAATCAGGAAAATATACAGATTGAATAAAAAGAGATGGATTTTTATTAAGTATGAAATCCTGTATCTAAGAATAGTAAGACAGGCATGTATCTATTCTTAGTTGTTACAATAAACTATCTCATTGTCTAAACTAGGAAATTGGATGAAGTATATTTGAATTCACTAGAGGCTGAAAAAAAGGAAATGATATTCTCAAGTTTCATGGGTAGTTTAGATCTTAAAAGTCAACTTGGTGTTGCATCATTCAACTGCAGTGCTTTCTTTAGGTTGAAACAACCCTTTATTATCCAAAATAAAGCACTATTCAGAGGCTCACAATTTGTCTTGATAATAAAGCTGACTGTGTCATCAATTACAATCACATGGAATATGGTGATTTTAAGAAGTCTGATCAACAATTCAGTCCTTCACATTAAAATGAGACAAATTACGGAACACATAAATAAAATTTGTTTTCTCTTTTTGATGTCCAGCCAGCTGATGATTAAACCATTATGCTTGCTGATTAAATATGTATAAGAAAGTCTGTAGGGTATTTTTTTTTTATTTCAAAATAGTTACTAATTTTCTAGGTAAATATTTGTGCTGAATTGAAACTCCTATTGAATAATCATTAGTCATCGCCAAATTTACTTCAACTTAGAAACCTGTGTTTACATTTTCTTATATTCTTCCAAGGAGTTATCTCTCACCTAATTCAAGTATGTTTAATGCAACCTTACAAATAATATAATAAAATGGTAATGCTAACCAACATTTTCATAGACCTGAAAATTGGCATAATTGATGCTCACTTTATAGTCTGTTTCTGCACAACAGTCATCCACAATCTCATATACAGACACATGTATTAATTTATTCAATGAAGATTTATTCTATTAATTATGTTTTAGGTACACTGCTGAGTATTAAGAAAACAACATTCAACAAGATACAAGGGTTCCATATCTTCCTGGAGTTTAAATTCACAAACCTGCTGGTGTTAGAGTTTTCACAACAGTAGGACTAATTTGCTGAATTCACCAATTTAGTGATTTGCCAAGAATATAAAGAAGTGCATTTCGCCTTTAGTAAACTGAATATTCTTATTAAAGTTGTCGAAACATTGTTTTTAAGTTAGTAACAATCTTGTTAAAGTGATTAAAAATAACTTTTTGTTAAGTCAGTACATTTTGTAAATTTGGTGATTGGGCCATTTGACAACTTTGTCATTCAGTGCATCATTTTTGGAACATTCAGTGTTACTGAATTCACCTAGAGATGCTTCTTCCTACCCGTGTTGATGTCCAAGTCCCAGGACTAGCTTGTTAGTGCATCTCACTGAACCTCACCACAAAATTGTGAGGCTACTGCAGAAGGAATTTAGATCTGCTTTGTGGATGATGATACAGAGTCTCAAATATCTGACAAAAGCATAACTTTATGCAAATAAAGTTAGTATCGCACATGGCTATGCACTTAGATCTTTCAACTCAGCATGCAGCTCTTTTAACAAGACTCTCTGCCATGAATTTTTTTTTTCTTGGTGTTCAACTGACATTATGTGGATTAATCATGCTGATAGTCTCTAAGAGATAACAGGAAGCAGTCACCCCCCAGAAAGACTCTACATGCAGCCCATATGGTTGGAAATTTCAGAGCTGAAACCCGACACCATTTTGGTGCTTAGGCCACCTTTGGATTCACAACACTGGGAACAGAGTGAAGAAGGGCAGTAGGTGCTTTGCAACCCTGACTCATTCTGGCAAGTCAGGTGTAAAGTTTACACAGCAGCAATGCTCACTGACTTTATATAAAATTGTGAGGATGGAGCTGCTGTCAGACAATCCATCTGGCTTAGAGTTTTCATTTATCCAGCAAATATGAGAGTTACACAAAGTTTAATTATCAAACTTTAACAGGGCACAGCCACTGCCTTCAAAATTTCAAATGTCTGGAGAAAAAAAATGTTATATGACCCTAGGCAGATTTTAAACTTTTGTGCCTCAGTTTCTTCAACTACTGGAAATTGGAAATTACAGTGATAATTATCCCATCCAGTAGTGATGAAAATGAAATGAGATAAAACAGATTAAATGCCTAGAATCTCCTTCTCAGAGCTGACACCTGGATTATATGTAGAATGAGAATAGGGGTAAACAGATATTGAGAATGGCATTTGCCCAGGTAAAGAGAGGTGCAACCAGGGAGCTTCCAGAGGCTTGAGATATCTGGGTCAGTGTCCTTATGGAGGAGTGAGTGGAGAGTTAGGCAAGAATCAGATCACACAGGGCTTCCAGAAAAACTGAGGATTCCAAGTTTTATCCTCTAGGCTTTGAAGAGATACTTGAGAGTTTTTAAGTAGGGAAATGCTATAATGAGAAGTACATTTTAGATGGATCATCCTAGTAATGGTGTGGATGGTTAGGTATAAGCATAGACAGAGACAGAAAGAGAGACAGAGACAGAGAAAGACAGAGATAGAGACAGAGAGAGATAGAGATAGAGATCAAGTTAGACAGAGATAGAGAAAGAGATAGAGAGATGGCATTTCATAAATGGCAGAAATTTCTTCCTTGTACCAGGCTCAGTTCTAGGTATTTCCCACATATTATTTCAGAATTTCACAAGACAGCCTCCTGGCTCTCAAGGAGCTCATCTTCAAGAATGAGGGAGGTTTATCTCATGAGACACTTCAGAGGAACGATATTGAAACTGAGCCTTGGGAGGCGCAGGAGGGGAGCGAGGGTGGCAAATGCAGGAGCAGCATGGGCATCCCCAGGGTTGAACAGCACATTCTGCAGTGTGCACCGCGCAAGGGGGCTGGTAGTTTTGCCACACTGATAAAAATGCACCTTTATTACTTGGCAGGCATTAATTACATCACTACCTAATAGAATGCCCACAGCCAATATTCAGGGAAGCTAGCAAGGAAATGTTATAGATGAGGAAACTACCAGCAATGGGAGGCATTACATTAACTTAAGACAAAGAATCACATATTCTGATTTTCTTTTTGGATTAAAAAAATTTTCCAGCAAGAGTAATCTGAGTGTATCTCACTCACTTTTCTTTAAAAAGGTAAGTGTACAGATTTTAGGAATATGACCTTGAAGTCAAGGAGACCAAACCAAAAACAATTGTGCTGGTTCAATGCCAAATGGCAGGAGGTTGAATTAAGGCAATTGAGATGGAAAGGCCCATACGGTGCTAGAATGAGGCAGGGAGGAGTCAAGAGAGAGAAAGCAAGCTAGAATGACTTTGAGACAACTCTTCATAGGCTGGGTAAAGAGGTAAATAGGGAGCAAAGAAGAAAGAGCAGGTTTGGTGGAGGTCACAGTAGAGATGATTTCAGAATATTTTCAGAATGAGACCTATCTGTTACTCTCATGGAGGAACCATCTGGAGAAATGGGTCCAGAGCACATGGGTCATCATCGTACAGCTGGCAGTTGAAGCTGCAATGAGGTCCCATGTAGAGAAGCCCAACGAAAATTAAGTAGTGATGAGGAAGGTGTGAACTGATATCTGAACACATGTACCACCTTTTCTCTTGGAGTGCACCTGCAATGACAGAGCCTGGCAGGATTGCACAGGCTCCAGGTGGCAAAGACATGAAACTGGCTAGAAAAGAAAGCTCTTATTATGATAGGCAGCTCCACACAGCCCCTGACACCATGAACCAAACCAACCGAATGTACTGTGATTTTCATGAGACTGATATCTAAGGGATAAGTTACTCCATTAAAATGAGGCTTGGAAAGTCTGCTTTGCCACAATCATGAAGTCTTTGGGAGGGCACACAAATTGCCAGCAGCAGCTACAGGTGATAAGTAAAGCCAACCATATGAAGGCTGCTGTCCAGCTGGTCTTTCTACATCCATGCTTTGTAATCAGCATAAACAGACAGCTTTAACCAAGATCAACAGCTTTACACAAAATTTTCCAGTATTCTGTCTTCTCTGAATCATCCAAATAATATACTTTACTAAGAAACAGGCTAATACATCATTTTGCCTTACTGTGAAAATATAGCATCTGTGTCTTGAATATCCTGCATTACAAAATCATTAAATAAAAAATATTCTAAACCCATCATAGTAAAGTCTGTTAAATTAAGACAAACTATGTTCAAATTAGAACAGCAGTTGATGACCACTTTTATTTAAGAAGTTAACATTTTTTTCTTTTAGTTTAAAACACTTGGAAAACAAAACCAGCATGCTGCCCATAACAAAATAGGATCCTCCTGGTGCAGAATGTATTAAGAACTTCTGAGAATAGATTATTACTATGTTTTGGAACCTTAATTCAAAGCATGCCTAAATGCTTTGAGGCTTACAGGCAGATTTTCATGATTATGTAGAGGACTGTATAAAGAAAGATTAAAAATATGAAATAAACAAAACTACCTCTGTGAGTGAGGGGCAATGTACAACCACCAGCCTCAGGAAGAAAACTAGTGAAAACACAGAGAATGACAGATCAATGGCCTAAAGCCAGTAGAAAAGAAAACGGTTATAATTCCCACTGTCATGCAACTCCAAATTCCCCTGGAGTTACCAGTTGTTAAGGCCATTCAAAATGCAGGTTAATTTTTAAAACAAACCAAATATTGATCAACTTAACTACCTTTACCATGAGTTTCCTTAGTATTTTTGTAAATATCTTTACTGTATTCTATTGAAAGCTTATGAGACATTTTTAATAACATTAATCTATGTCCTGCTAACAATTGCTTTCTATTTGTAAAGCTACTTTCTTATGTACCATATGTTCCTCTACCCAGACTCTCCATTCCTATACACACACCCACACAAATATACAAACATATTCACAAACACACATACTATTATATAGTTTGGTAACAGGTTCTAGATGAATCTTTTCAATCTGATAAAAGTATAACTTTAGCCTGACTAAGGGTAGTATTGACTCTGGTCAATAACATTAGACCATAACATTACTTGTCAGTAACATTAGAAAGATATTTTTAAATAATAGAAATAATTTTTGGTGTAGAAAACCATGTGAAGTTCAGCAAGGAAGCTCGATGCTCTTTGGTCATGTGACTTCATCTGTTTTCCTAGATGGTATGGTAAGCAAAGAAATATTTTTAAAAACTAAAATTTTAAGGTGATAATAGGCCACATCTACAAGTCCAGCACTTACTCAAGATGCGACTGAGTCCCAAAAGCTCCTTCTATTTATGCTCTGTTATACATCTCTCCAAAACAGCAAGTGTTATTCCGGAAGCTGACGCTTCTAGACACTTCTAGAAATTGACAATCTATTACTTTAACTAAAAGGTGACTAGGATTTCTTCAGACTTAGATGACATTTGGGTTGTGTGTTTGGTATACACTGAATTATTTTAGAATAAAACTGTTTCAAGTCTACTACTCAGTGCTGGATGATAGATCAATATGAGAAAAATCTAAATATTTTCTTTGACTATATAAATACCAATCTCAATGTACATATATTCCTCTAATTCTAGTTGGTCGGTCTTAGAGCTTTTAAATAAAAAGTGTAGTTACTTATTATCATTAGCATGAGTTCTTAAAGGAGTTATGGACATCACGATCCAGTTGTATTATTAACTGCTCCTCAATCCAACACACTAACAGACACAAGTAAACAATGTATATGTTAAGAAACAACAGAATATCACTCCATGGCAAAAACATGCTGAGAAGTAATCTTTACGTACACACATAAAAAATGGTGTTAACGTTTTTAAATGCTTAAAAAATTCTACAACAATAAATGTAAAAGAAATTATTTAATAGCTCTTATGAAATTGCAAAGTTCAAAACATTCACTTGTCTGTATATGTGTGTGTGCATGTGCATACACATAACACATATATGCACATATATACTTGTTATAGATACACATACATACTTGTTATATATACACACATACATATAAATACAAATTTGTATATAGATATATATACACACATACATCTATATACACACACATATGCTCAAGTATATATAACGTTTGTATAAGACATTCAAGATTTAGTCACAGTTATTTGGCATTTTATAGACAAAACAAAAAGGAGCAAGTAGGTTTGAGACCTAGTACAGTGAGAACTCTGTCACCCCTTATTGTTCTTGCTTCTTGTCTTAGCTAAGACTGCTATAGTAAATTACCATAGACTGGGTGGCTTAAGCAACAGACATTTTTTTTTTCTCACAGTTCTGAAGGCTGGAAGCCTAAGATCAAGATGCTAGCAGATTAGATTCCTGATAAGGGCTCTTTTCCTGACTTAGAGACTGTTGCTTCTTACTGTGTCCTCACATGGCAGAGAGAGAGAGAGAGAGAGAGAGAGAGAGAGAGAGAGAGAGAGAGAGAATGTGTTCTTGTTCTTCTTATAAAGCCACCAATCTCATGATCTGATCTAACTCAAATTACCTCCCAATTTTCCCCACCTTCAAATGCCATCAAATTGAGGGGTGGGGCTTTTGGTGGGGTGGGAAAGAGACACAATTCAGCCCAGGCACTTCTTGTTTCTTCTTCCCCCATTACTCCTTTTATCTTTCAAAAATATTTCACAACAGATGTGAAAATCTTCGTTGACTAAAGGTGTGAATGTGTGTGGCAGGTGATGCCCAAGTTAAGTATATTTAGACAGAAAGATATAAGATTCTGTGAGTGAAAGATGCCATGAATTAATAGTGACTGTCTAGGAAAAGTGTTTCTCATTTATAGTGAAAGTTGGTTTTGCAATACTAATAGTGCTGTGTGTCCCGTTATATGTTATACATTAAATTAGTAGAGCTACATGCACAAAATGTATTAAAAACATGCACAGAATGCACATAAGTGGTAGCAGTTATAAGCACACCCCAGAGCCAAACAGTTTGGGCTTGAACCCCCATTCTGCCACATATTAGCTGGATGACTTTGGGCAAGTAAATTGATTTTCTATGCCTCAGTTTCCTGACCTATACAATAAAAACAGTATTCACCCCATTTGATGGCTGTAAAGATTAAACATATAAAATTATATATATACATATGTATAGACATATAGATACAGAATAATGTCTGGCTTTTAGAAAGTACTATGCATTTATTATTATTCTCAATGAATGAAAGTACTAAATATAAAGATGAAACCCAATACATGCTTTCAGAGGAGTTTCAATTACAAATAAGACTGAAAAGAAACATAGGATTTACTACCAAATCATGAAACAATAACCCCGAAAACACAGAAAGTTTCTGAATTGGTAGCCTCGTGTCATTTTATACCAAGGTTAAATTTTTATGATGACAACCAGAGCATCCCTCAATCAAATGGGGAATGTAGGAGGACGCCTTTGATTCACTACTGAATCCTAGAACTCAACCAATACCTGTTGAACATAGTTATAAAGGAATATAAGTTCCAAAGGGGATAATGCATGCATGAAAAATATTCAACATAAATGGCGACAACAAATTAGACCAGGCAGAGTTTCAAGGAAGCATACCAGGTATCCGATCAAAAATAAGAAGAGGGATGTAGTCCTCCCATTTGTGAACTCTGGATTTTTACCATTAAAGAATGTAACTCAGGCCAGGCGCTGTAGCTCACGCCTGTAATCTCAGCACTTTGGGAGGCCGAGGTGGGTAGATCACGAGGTCAGGAGTTTGAGATCAGCCTGGCCAACATGGTGAAACCCCGATTCAACTAAAAATACAAAAATTAGCTAGCTTTGGTGGCAGGTGTCTGTAATCCCAGATACTGGGGAAGCTGAGGCAGGAGAATAGTTTTGAACCTGGGAGGCAGAGGTTGCAGTGAGCCAAGATCACGCCATTGCACTCTAGCCTGGGTGACAGGGTGAGACTCCATCCCAGCCTCCAAAAAAAAAAAAAAGGAACTCAAAACCAAACCCTGGATACGTATATCAAAGAAAATGATACTTAAATGTCTTGAATTCACCTACATAGAACTACCTAAAAGCCAGGTGTCAAAGACATTGTGAGAAGTCCAGGAATAGGTAATAAGTAACCACACGCTCCAACAATGCAGGCAAGAGACCTGTTAGATATATGCCTGCTGCTTGTTCAGCTATTAAAGCCATTTCTTTTAGAAACATGACATGATTCATCTCTGAATAAAATAAAGTCTTCCAAAATTAAGGGAATCCCAGCTTGAAAAGATATCAGACAAAAAGTTGGACCTGCGTTGGAAGCACTATAGCAAGAGGACTTTGCTTTGCTAAGAACCAGCTCTGCCTTTCACTGTTGCAAATCACTATCTAGAACTGGCAACCATATGTCTGGCCTGTTTTGGTTTTTGTCACAGTGTGACTTTAATGCATAAATAGCTACAATTCCAAAATCTACAGGTGCTTGGCCATACCATTCAAAGTCTCTAACAGCCTTTTAAAATTATACTCCCAGAGTAGTTAAATGATGGAAAGTTTAGTAAACATTTATGCAGATATAGTTTTGGCTCTTTCAAAGTCTTCTGAATATCCATCTTCTCAAAATATTAATATTACCAAGTTTTCAAATTTTAACACATTTTTAAATTTTTCTAACATCATAATTAATGTCTGAAAAATTCCTGTTGATTGTCTCAGGAAAATTGCTAAAAAAAAAGACAAAGTTTGAGTGAGCAGATTTACTGAGGAATGAATGGGAATTGAGAACTAGAGATAGTGACAGCTGATTTAATATATCAGTTGCATTTAGAATCACTGAGTATATTAATAAAAGGGAGATTATTAATCCTTACATAATTTCCACTGAATCTGAATTTCTAATCATGGAGCTAGACAAAATATGTTTTGAAGAGTCTTCACAGGCGGCCCCAATGTTCCAGAAACACCAGGATAGACAACACTGGTGGGTGTGCAAGGAAGGAAAGATATAAGCAGATTTAAAAATAAAAACTGGAAAGAGCAAGCTGACAGTGAAACAATAAAAAAAGAAATAAAGGGATAATCATTGCAAACAAGATCTCTCTGGGGAAAGGATGAGAAATGCAGAGAGAGGTGCTAGGTTTACAGAGAAGAAAAAACCAACTTCCACATCAAAGCAGAAGACACAAAGGAAAGATAGAAAGGAGATGCAATTCAGTCCATATGTTATGTGGCATGAAGTTGACGTTTTCAGGCTCTTCTCAAGCCCAAGCCATCTCCAGAGAATGAGGGAAGACGCAATGAGGATTGAGGTTCATTGCAAGTGCAGAAAGCTTGAAGTCCCTGGTTGCTTTGTAAATTAAGATACTATATATGTTCCTTGTTTTAGAGAGGTAAAAGAATGAGAGATTCACTAGCAATCTCTCATTAGTATTTCTTAGGTGCTTTAACCAGTTATAACTACCACCAATTCAAATATGACTTCTAGGAGTGATGAATTGGTCTCGGTAATTAGAATAGCAGAAAAAGCATACTGAAAGGAATTTATCAATTTCTACCGAGGCAGGTTTTTTGTTGTTGTTGTTATTGTTGTTTTTTGTTTTTTTGTTTTTTTTCTGCAGCAGCCTTTGTTAGTTTCAGTTATCATATCATCTATGATCACCATCATCTATAATAAATCATCTTGATTTCCACATCACAGCTTACTTTTAAAACAAGAAAAGATTGGTAAAAAAATTATTGCCTCTTCACAGTCAACGTATTTTTGTTGAATTAACCCAACTTTTTTTTTCTAGGTGAATTTTGGTAAAAAGAAGATGAATTTGAAGAAGGATGCCAAAATGAGGCAAGGAAGGAGAGACTCATTATCCTTCAGTGTTTATATGGTATATTTATTGTTCCTTTATGTTTTCTGAAAAATGCAGATGCATTTAAATTCATTAGTGAGTCAGACATATCTATAAACCACAGGAAATTTTATGCTCAAGTCTAACTACCACCAAAATCAGAATACAGAACTTCTTCAGACGCCAGGGAAACACTGATATGATTTCTGTAACTATGGATTTGATTTGTCCTCTCTACAATTTCATACGATGCAATCATACTGGATGTACTCTTTCATATCTAACTACTTCAGCATAGATTTGTGATTCTCCCATATTGTTATCTG
Source organism: Sapajus apella (assembly GCF_009761245.1). NCBI lineage: Eukaryota > Metazoa > Chordata > Mammalia > Primates > Cebidae > Sapajus > Sapajus apella. The sequence continues at coordinate 16,090,789 of NW_022436970.1, read as the reverse complement.
TACTCTGCTTTTTAATGCTGAGTAGTGTTCCATTGTATGGAAATGCCACAATTTGTTTATTTATTTGCCATTTCATAAATATTTACGTGTTTAAAGTTCCAAACAACAAGAAACAGGAGCTCCATTTGCTTCATAGCCTCACCTCCAATTTGGATTGTCAGTTTAAGAATTTTAGCTGTTCAAGCGAGTGAATATTGTCAAACTGTGTTTATTGTAAAATTTTCATTTCCCTAATGACCAAATGATAGTATATTTCATGTACTTACTAGCCACTTACGTATCTTATCTAATGAATTGTTGAAATATTTTCCTCATTTTCAATGGTGCTATTTGTCATATTATTGAATTGTAAATGTGGACATAGAGATAGATATAGACAAAGATATAAAAATGACATATATCCAGTATAGACAGATTTTAGAGCCAACTCCTTTATCAACTAAGTGTATTCCAAATATTTTCTTACAGTCTGTAACTTGTTTTTCCATTGCTTTAATGATTGATGTCTTTCAGAGAGCGGTTTTTAACTTTGAGAAAGGCTAATAGTATTAGTTTACTTTTGCTGTGGTAACAAATGACCAAAACATAGTAGCTTACAACAACATAAATGTATCATGTTCTACAGGTTAGCCATCTGGCATGGACGCAGTGTTCTAAAATCAGGGTGTTGGCAGGGCTGTGTTTCTTTGTGAAGGCTCTAGGGACTTTTCCTGCCTCCAGAAGTGGCCAGCATTCCTTGGTTCACAGTCCCCTTCCTCCATCTTCAAAGCCAGCATCTTGATATCTCTCAAATCATTCTTTTCCAGTCACATGTCCTCCTGCTTTTAAGGATTTCCATGATTAGATTAAGCCCATCGGGATAATTGAAAATAATCTCTCCCAGCTGAAAATTCTTAATGTAATCACATCTACAAAGTTCCTTTTGCCATGTATGGTAACATATTTAGAAGTTCTAGGGATAAAAATGTGTACGGCTTGTGGAAGGGAGGAAATTATTTTGCCCAGCACACTAATTTATCATTTCTCTTATGGTAAGTACTTTTGGTGTGCATTCTAAGAAACCTTTACCTAACCCAAGTTTGCAAATATGTCTTTTCTGGTAGGTGGTTTGTAGCTTTAGCCCTGATATTTAGATCTAGCATCTATTTGAATTTAAATCTTATCTGTGGTGTGAGGTAAGGGTTGGTATTTTATTTGTCCCATTGATAATTAGTTGTTATACCATTGTAGAAATGATTATTTCCTATTTGAATTACCTTGGAACTTTGTCAGAAATCAACTTTGACTACATGTGTCTGGGTATATTTCTGGATTTTATATTCTGTTCTATTGATTTGTATGTCTAATCTTATGTTGATAATTCTCTTTTGATTATTGTACCTTTTTAGCAAATCTTGAAATCTCTGGAGCTTTCTCAGGAACCATGGCACAAATATAATAATATTCTTTTATAATTTAAAAATGAAAAACAGAATTGACCTGGTAGTGATAATAATGAATTGCTGCCAATTTGGCACTTTGTCTCTATAGAACTGTTAATATATATGCTGTCAAAATCTCTCCATTTTGACTAAAAGAATTCTAGTTCAACATTTCAAAAATGTACAAAATATGCCCACTATGGTCTCAGATATGGTACAGTAGAAAAATAAAGCACATGTGCAGTGTGGTGAAAGACAGACACATGTGGTAGCACAGTGCAATTGTTGTTGCTGGGGACTTAGACACCAAGCCCAGCTCACTCACAGGACCAAGAGCCCCTGTCCATCTGAGGAGTCAGTGGTAGCTCCACAGAGAGTGAAGCCAAAAGCTGTGGGACTTCAAAGACAAGTAGGACTTCCCAGCAGATAATAAAAATGAAAGGAAACATTCTTGAGTTCCAGCACTTAGACTCAAAGTTCTTCATAGTCATCCTTAATAAATGTAGTATCATTTGTTTTGATGATTTTTCAGGCTATCGGGTGTTTTTTTAAAAAATTCTTGGCCAGGCACAGTGGCTCACACCTGTAATTCCAGCACTTTAGGAGGCTGAGGCAGGTGGATCACCTGAGGTCATGAGTTCAAGACCAGCCTGACCAACATGGTGAAAGCCGGTCTCAACTAAAAATACAAAAATTAGCTGGGTGTGGTGGTGGGTGCCTGTAATGACAGCTATTTGGGAGGCTGAGGCAGGAGAATCGCTTAAACCTGGGAGGTGGAGGTTGCAGTGAGCTGAGATTGCACCACTGCACTCCAGCCTGGGAGCCTGGGTGACAGGAAGCCTCCATCTCAAAGAAAAAAAAAAAAAAGACAAGAAAAGAAAAGAAAAAGAAAAAAAGAATTCTTGATATATTACACAAACACATTGGTGTGAGGTCATTTGTGGAAGTGATATGCACTTGAGATATTAGATTGGACAAGCCAACGGCTACCAGGAGGGCTGTCTTTGTTAAAACATGACCACAGGAAACAAGAGGTGTTGGTTGGGTGCTGACTAGGTACTAGTAACGTCTCAGGGTGTCATAGAGAAAACAAATACAAGTTTCCAGCTGCTGAGAGTGCTAATTACTAACTTCTATAAATAGTTGGTAGAGGGAGGAATATTGCAAATAAAATATGACCGCCACATAAGAAGGGGGTGAAAGACTGCTATTGTGACCTTGTTGCCTGTTGTATTCATTTCCTAGAGCTGCCGTACCAAATTACAAGAACTGAGCAGCTTAAATCAACGTTTGTTTCTTATTAGTTCCAGTGGTTAGAAGTCCCAAATGAAAGTGCTGGCAGGGTCACGCTCTCTTTGACAGTGCTAAAGAAGAATCCTTCCTTGCCTCTTCTATCTTCTAGCGTTTGCAGGCAATCCTTGACATTCCTCGGTATGTAGATGCTTCGGTCCAGCCACTCAGCTGTCTTCTTCCCAAGCCTGTACATCGTTTCCCTTCTGTGCATATCTATATATGCTCCAACGTTCCCCTTCTTAAGGACCATCAGTTATATTGGATTACGGCCCACCCTCAGGACCTCCTTTTAGCTTAATTACCTCTGTAAAGACTATTTCCAAATAAGGTTACATTCTAGGGCACTAGGAGCTAATGACATCAACAGATTTTTTTGAGACAGACACAATGCAGTCTATAACACATGCCTTACTAAAATATAAACAGATACACTGTTTACAACACTATATTCATCTACAGGGGAAATAAGCTTAATTTGGGGAGACTGCTATTGAATAGCTCCAAAACAGTTCAGAGTGGTCATTTTTTTTTCAATAATTACACAGAAATCCTATGTTTAATAACCTGCTTAAGATCACATTTACAATCTTATATTTGATGATTCATATCCTATTTGCTGATGTAGAAACATCTGACAGTTTCCAAAGATAATAGAGTGCCTGTTAATTCCTCATTTCCACTTTCTGATAGCTAATAATTTTTCTCATTTATACCTTCTGTACTTCATGGCACCTGGTTATACATAGCAGTTTTAACTTTTTCTCATTTCTGTTCAAATTACCATTTTTAAATCTCTTGATAAGGATTAGGACTCTTTATTTCTAAACCAGTGTTTGGAATTTTCATAGTGGGCATGTTTTTAAAAATCCATTTATTTTAAAATAAAATAAATGGTGTTTTTAAACAAAGTAAAATAGACTTGTTTATTCTAAAACACTTCAGTCATTTGTATACAAGTATATATTGAAAGTAAAGGGTATAATAGGCAATGCTGAACATATTTGTTTGCCCATGGAATACTTTTATCATATCGTACATGAGAAACACACTTAAGTCACTGCCCATAAGCCACAGACCTACAATAAATAAATAAATTATAAAATTCTAGTCCTTAAAATCATCTGTGTGTTCAGATGTTCACTCTTCTTGTTGTCCTTTCTCTTTGGTGTCATGACCTTCAACCCAGAAGAAGGGATTAAAATATTTTCTTTATTTTCTGTTAATACCATCTTCTACCTAGTAAAAAAATTCACCAAAGTTTTCTTTCTTTCTTCTAGTTAATCAATTAAATGTTGGTGTACTTAAGTAGACATGTATCTGTCTACTTAAATCACTTTCTTTGGGTAGTTTCCCAAATACTGCTCAGCCAATTAGGTTTGGTCAGGGCTAACCCTACCCAAGAGAGAGCAAAGTAAAAGTACTCCACCAAGTGGGAGAAGGAGAAGAAAAAGAAAGGAAAAGAAAGAGGAAAGGAAAGGAGAGGAAAGGAGAAAAAGGAAAAAGGAAAAGGGGGAGGGGAGGGGAGGGAAGGGACTCTTGGTTTGTCTGAAACTTCAAGTTGTAAAAATCATATCAGTGTTTCATTTCCAGAACCATTATGCTCCTATCTTTTTTGCTTAGGGAACTTTGAGTTAACTTTCTGTCTCAGGCCACTGAGAAAGTCATAATAAATGCTTTTTCGTTGCTAACAAGTCATCGATGACTCTTATAGTTCATACTTATCCAAGTGATACTCAATATAATTGAATGTTTCCCCATTTAGAAGTGACCCCAGTTTCACACAGAAATGAATGATAATTAACTTTCTTCTCTAGTCCCATTTGTTTCCTTTAGGATCTGTGCTTGCCATTGATTAACATTAAACAATAATATTTGTTAAAGTTTATGTTAATTGAATCTTAGGGTGAAATAAGATCTTTCTATTATAATACAGTGGAAATATATTGGCACAAAAGGTCATCTTGGTCCTACAGTTCCTTTTTAAAAAAAAATTTTCACCATTGATCAGATCCTGTAGTTTTTGTAGGAATACTGTTCCCTAGTATTTCAAGAAAAAAATCAAAGCTTTATGGGGATGTTCTCAATATTATTCAGAAAGCTTATTATGGTTCTATTATTTAACATGAAGAAAACAAGTCTCTTTCTTCAGAGAGTGGGTTTCCTAAGGGAAGAGAAGATGCATTGCCTTTTTTTTTTTTTTTTTGCATTTTTCAAAAATCTAAGGCAAGTGTTCAATAAATGTCTTTTAAATTATTTTTTGATATCTTAGATAATGTATCATAGAATTTATTGATTATAATTAATTGCTCCATCCCCAATTAAAATTTGTTCACTGTAACTCAAATAGCATACCCACCTTAAGATGTTTTATATAAATTATATTCCAAATTGAATATCATGTTAAAGGATTTCCTTTGCCCTTGCTTCTAGCAGCCTGCTTTCCCTTAATGTGAAATATTAGCCTCCAAAGACTACTTTCCTTTGAGCAGGTTATCAAGATTAACAGTCATTCTGCACTTTGTATTCTACAAGCAAAGCTTTTTGTTCAATTTCTTTAAGAAAACAAATGCACTCACTACTCTTTCTGATTTGTTGGGTTAGCTTATGTTATTTTGTTATTGGTGTTGCTGTTGTTGTTTTTCTTGTTATATTGTTCAATTTTTGGAGTTAAGCTTTCTGAATAATATTGAGAACATCCCCATAAAGCTTTGATTTTTTTCTTGAAATACTAGTGAACAGTATTCCTACAGAAACTATAGGATCTGATCAATGGTGAAAATTTTTTTAAAAAAGGAACTGTAGGACCAAGATGACCTTTTGATGCCTATATATTTCCACTGTATTATAATATAAAGATCTTATTTCACCCTAAGATTCAATTAACATAAACTTTAACAGACATTATTGTTTAATGTTAAGTTATTAACCTTAACATTATTTAGTGTTCTATTATTTAACATGAAACTTAATAACAGAAACAGATGTTCTATTATTACAGGAAAAATGAGAAAATTATCGGGGATAAATATTGGTATCAATACTCAACAGAAGGTATATACCCTCTTTTTGATTTGCATTCTGACACAATTCACTGGGTACATGGTTATTAATGAGTTTCTTTAGAAATTATAATATATTCTACCTATAACAAAAGTTTATCCTTGGTTACAGAATAGGTTATTAGTTGTTAAGAACCACAACTTAAGATAAGGTTTTACAGTTAAATTTCCTTTAATCACTAGCAAATAACTTCTATTAAAGCCAACTCTCTGCTGCAGTTATCTTAACCAGCTGCCCAGGGACCTCCCAGGAGGTATGAATTTAGGTATTTTCCTCATTAATTGAGCAGATCTTCATATGGGAAGTAATCCAGCTTTGGAATCCAGAGGTTATAACAGACACCTATAAATTCTATGTAAAGTGGTAAAGTGTTATCTCCTTTTTTTTACACCCATAAATACTTACTGTGCCTCAATGGGAAAATAGAAGAAACACAGTTCTGTGATAACAATGTAATTGTAGCACAATTTGTTCTGCTCATTTCAATACTGCCTTTATTATTAATGCCCTCTCATTAATTTTCACTTAACAAGTGATAAGACTAAAGAAAAGAAATTATTATGGGATATGATTGAGATTTTTTTTCATGTACTCATACAAAGGTGATATCAAAAAGGGACCACTTGTTCAAAAGATGTTAGAGTAGACTTTAGGGAAAGAAAGTGAAATAATTATCAGCAGCCAAGAAAAAAGAAAGATAGGAATTGTTTAATGTTCACAGGATATCCCAAATAGCAGTGAAAAATCAGGATGTAAAACTGGTTTTGCATAGCAAATGTGTTTTATGAAACAGAGTATTGCTTTGAAATGAAGGTGCAAGGTACATCAGCTCTAAGTGCCTTATCCATCACATATAAAGCTTCCACAGTCGGGCAGCATTAATTCTATGGTTTTGTATTTCAAGTCAGGCCACAAGATACATATTATTTTACAGGGAAATATTGGAAATGGTCGGAGGTGCTTGTAAACATATACTAGAGATGGAATAATGATGCATAGCACATTTACTGTACACACAGAATTTAGATAAGTGGAAGGAGAAGCCTTGTTCATCTTACAGACTCAGCTCACCAGTCCTTAGGTAAGGTTTATGCACTGGTTCAACACATTTACATCATGTAGGAGGAGAGGAATGTACACGAAACAATTAATTTGAAACCTTGAAGAACATGAGCATCCAGTTAATGGCCTATAAACAAGAAAGCCTTCTTTCACCATGGTAACCAGGAAGAGCTGTCAGAGTTTTCACAGTTGAGGCTTCTGTTGTTGCTCAAGGGGATCCTGTGGATGCCTTAATTTCCTCTGCTTCTAGACATGTTTTCTAAAGGTTAAGGCACTTTTCTGAGGGTCATGCTTAAGGTTCTTTTTTAGTATCAAGAATAAAATCAAATAAAGTGAACCTAACTGAGCACTCTATGCAATGTATTAGAACTTGCTAAACAACGTGGCTTCTGCAATCTAAAGCTCTGGTGCAAGGCGTGAAAAAACGGCATGGTGCCCTAGAAGGCAAGAATAGGTAGGGATATGTGAGTGCACAGGAACTCCAGGAAGCCCATACTTGAATTTGTTATACAGATGTCATTTCCATTTTCTGAGAGAAAAGATGGCTAAGAATTGAAAGTGCTATATGATTCTAATGGAGAGGCCATCTCAAAAACGAATGTGCAAATCTCCAATTTCAGCCCAAATGGTCAATGAGGAATCATGGATTGTCCATTAAAGAAAGATTGGGTCATACGTATGCATGGCATATATGGTCAGGAGATGACACTGACTGCTTCTCACATGATCCAGGTATGAATAAATTTCCTTTCTCAGAAAGAGCTGCTCTCATTTATACCTGCTGGACTTGCTGTCTATGCTCAATCTCAACTCACTAACTCCTTGTGTTTATCTTTTCAGTATTAATCCTTAAGTCTTATTATATGTGTTATGCATGTTCTCTGCTTGGGCAATTGATATTTTCAAGCATCTATCATGGTGACAACAGGGGCCAGTGGTCTTATATCTAAAGGGTCTGTTACTTTATGGTCAATGTTATGTGTCAATAGGACTAGGTTAAGGAATGCCTAATATAATAGCTGGTAAAACATGAATTCTGAGTGTGTCCATGAGGGTGTTTCTGGAAGAGATTAGCATTTGAAGCGGTAGACTAGTAAAGGACTGAATGACACCTACTGAATACTGCCCTTACCAAGATGGGTGGGCAGTATTCGACCCACTGAAGGCCTGCATAGGAAAATAAGGCAGAAGAAGTGTGGATTCACCCTTTCCTTATGCTGGAACACCTATCCTCCTGCCATGGAACATCGAAGATCTTGGTTTTAGGCCTTCAGACTGTAGACCTCGAAATTACACCAGCAGCCCCACGCCCTTCTCCCATCCCTTTACACACCAACCTCCCTCCCACCCCCATTCTCGGGTCTTTGGTCTCAGACTTGGAGTGACACCATCAGCTCCCTTCGTTCTCAGGTCTTAGGACTCAGACTGAATTACGCTACAGAATTCCTAGTTCTGAATTACACCACAGACTTCCTAGCTCTCTTGCAGACGTCATATTGTGGGAATTCTCAGCATCCATAATTGAATGAGCCAAGTCTCATACTTAATTTCCTCTTGTAGATCTATAAATATCCTATTGTTTCTGTTTCTTTGGAAAACTGTAATGCAAAGCCCCAGGAAATACGCTCCAGAACCAAACAATGAGAGATGGTTACAGAGCCTCAAGAAGGAAGACATGCCAGCCAGTTATCTTAGACTCCTCTCTTCAATAATCTTATAATAACCGTATTTATAACTTCAATATTTGAACATATAGACATATTATGTCTCAGTTCCCATAGGACATATGAAAAAAAAATTTTTTATAATACACTGATTGAACATGCCTAATCCGAAAATCTGAAATCCAAAATGCTTCAAAATTCAAAGCCTTTTGAAATCTGACATGATCCCACAAGTAAAAAATTCCACACGTAAGTACTTCACACAATTTTTATGCACAAATCAAAAATATTCTATAAAATTACCTTTAGACTATGTTTATAAGGTACATATGAAACATAAATGAGCTTTATGCTTAGACATGGGTACCATCCCTAAGATATCTCATTATATATATATGCAAATATTCCAAAATCTGAAATACAAAACACTTTGGTCTCAAGCATTTCAGATAAGGGATACTCAACCTGTATTGATAAATATATACTGGAGTCAATAGAGTTACATATACACATAGCAGGGTATATAGCCAGCCATAAAAATGTTAATCAGTGGGTTGATATATAAATATTTTAAAAGAGAAAGAAAAATGTTTTAGAAATATTTCAGAGTTTCATCCTTGGCTTATTCTGTTTAACACAGAGATATAACAGATTTTTTTCTAGAATTTGGATGTCAGATAGATTTCAGAATGGTAGGAAATTGATCAGATGATATAATTATCATTCAATATTATCCTTTTAATGTGGAATAATGGCTTGAAATATGGAATATTGAGCTACCAAAATAGAAAGACATTTGACATTCGTCCATATGGAAGAGGGCCAATATAAATCAACAGAGGAATATAATATATAAACAGTAAATGTGAAATAAGGCTCGAGTGATGGAAACGAAGCAGTAAAATCAAGAAATATTATTCACTCACTAGAATTCAAAAATCCTTTTATGTACCTAGGCACTGTGAACATGATCAAGATTTAACATGTGAATGAGGCCTAGACATCAGGAAACTTTCAGCATGACAAGTCTGGTGGGAGAGACAGACTTGTAAACACAAATGTCAGGGAGTGTGTATGCAGAGCTGACATTCAACAGTGCTTCCCAGCAACATACAGGCTTGCATTAGCTCAGACTAGTGGTAGATACCATGTCACACTGATTAAAACATATTTTTAATGTCACCTGAGTCGGGTGATAAGGTTCCATAACACTGTTGTGCCTAAAGATAGGCAGAATTTCTAAGAAGAAAGAAGCCATGAAATGACGCTGGAGACTGAGGGCACATCATGGAGCCTAGAAACATAAAACTTATGGTAGTGGCTGTGACCGGACAATGTACATCGGTGAAAAGGCTTTGATGGGAGGCAGGCCTAGAAGCGTAGGAAGTGAGCCCAGGGATGGATTTTGGAACCACTCACATGGGCATGGTAGTTACAATAACAAAGGTAAATGCCATCTTCAAGGAAAGGAATGCAAATGAAAAAACAGTAGAAGGCTCTATTAAGTGGAAATAGGATTTATATTCCAAGAGAAATTTAAAAACAATCATTGAAGCTTGGTAATGTAGAAAAGCTAGGCTTTTCTAGAAAACTAGAGGATAAAAAGCTCAGAAGGCACAGTTCTGCCCTGTCCTCTATATCTGAGTCCTGGAACACAACCACATGCAGAGGAGATCATCAGATCAAGTAGAACATAGTAATCAGAGGATTTCCTTTGTCCTATTAAAATCTCCAATGCTGTTCACGTTGGAATATATGACCCCATATATTCCACCTAGAAACTTCAAGATTCAGCTTGCTGTTGATGTGTCTCCAAATCGTAAGTTAGCCTAATTCATTCTTTCTGAGGGCTTTTGCACTTAGTAAAGACAACCTGAAAGCATAGATCCTCTCACTCCTAGGTGTTAGCAACCCTCTTATCCTAACTTCATCTTTGGTAAGCTTGATAATGTTGGAGGAGAAAATGAAGAAATGAAGAAAAATCTGTGATAAGATTTATCACAGAAGTACCCTAAATTATAAATTATGATTTTCACAGGCATTCAAAACAGTCATCTGATAGGAGTTTCATGCCTGGAAAATGAAAAGGTCCGTTTCTGATACATCTCCCTGGGCTGTCCTGCAGCATTCCTTGATCTTCCCTTCAATATGTTACCACTCACGCAGTAGCACTCTGTCACCTAATTTAATGGTGCATCTGAGAGAAACTGCGTCTGCCTTCCACAGACAGAACATTAGCAATAACGGGAAACCACAAGTCTGTTAGGAGGTCACAGTCAGGCAATTTTATTGTTATTATTGAGGATGGTGATCACAGGCTCAGCAGTGAACATCACCCTTGACAGAGATTGTTCTGGAACAACCACAATTTCATTTTATGGCTTCTTTTTCAAAGGTGCATATATTTATGAAATCGCTCTTATGAAGTTCAGCACAATTTTGATGGAACGCCTCTGCATTGTGTGATTTGGTACAGTGGCAGAGGCTGAAAATATCCTTAAATCAAAAATAGTGATGCCAGCTGAAATTTTTTAGTTAAAAAAGAAATGCTTCCCAAGAATAATCCCTTATGCCAAACCAACTGTTAGAGCAGAGATTACTATCCTTACCGCTGTTACAGTATGCTTGGGGAATCTGCTCCAAGCACAAGTAACAGCTGCCACTCCCATACGTGGGGTGGGTGAGAGCCCAGCGGTGCCGCGCTGCCAATCCCATTGCATGTCTTGGTGTGCATGCTCATGTCTGATTCGGGTTCACATAAACTGAAGGTGTGTGCCACACAGGTGCCACACTTTCCTGGTGGCATACACTACAAGGCCCAGTCATGTCTGTGTGACAGCCCACAGGTTGAAAATGCAGGTTGTGCTATTTGCAGAGAGCTTATTTTGAATGGATTTTGCCTCCTCTAAAGATATTGCTCCAGCATTATGTGAAGTCAGAAAGTCCTTCAATTCATGGACACAGAACCCTGAGGCTACAGAGACTCACAAAACTTTCATCAAAAACAATTCTCAGTTCTCAATTTATTATAGAGATCACCTGTGTATAGGTTTTGACAGTTATTTATGGAATTCATGGTAGTTAAACCTAAAGTTCTATACCTTATTTTAAGTGGTTCTTTAAGATACCTCTCCACTAGACATCTTTATGACATATATTGTTGGTGGTGAACAAAGAAGTGTAAAATTACATTTCATTAGAGATATAACCTGATCTAACATCCAACCTGGTTACTTCAAAGATGAAGAAACGTAGTTAATATTTTATTATTTTTGTTTATATCTTTATTAGGCCATTGGATTTTTGTTCTTCAAAACCTTACTGCCTTTTTGTGACTCCCTGTCTCCTGGAAAATTCGAGGTTTATGTAAGGTTTTTAAAATTAAGTCAGCTTCACTCTCATGGATGTTCTTATTATGACGTTCTTTTTGTATCTACTCTATAATCTGAGAAAAGGCACAAATGAAATGTTAGCTCTCCTTTCTCTCATGGATCAAGTTATTTTAAATTGGAGAAACTGTGCAACAGGGAATATCACGGTGTAAAATTTACATACATATTTTTCCACTTTATATTACCTGCTTGGGGGAAATATAAAGAGGAGGATTCATGGACAAATTTTAGAAGCATAGAGTCTTCCAAATCACTATTTTAAAAAGGATTTTTTAAGTCTCCGATTTACATACAAGTTTAGAGCTAAGCGATGAATACTAAAGGCATTGACCTCACTGGAAAAGGACTTCTTAGATGGAAATGTTATAAAATACTCTAGGAATTGCACTATCAGCTTAGTACAAGGTCTGAATTAAAAACCTAAGTAGTTACAAGCCCAGGGCCGTGACCAGAATCTAATCCCAGAACAGTCAAATGAATAGAGTTGGGTCATTTAACTTTGTGAACTACGCTGTCCACTGTAAAACAAATAGAATGAGACCAGGTGATTGAAAAGGGCATCTGGGGGGTTCACAATCATCCATGTAGCTGAAGCCTCAGAAGGGACAGAGAGTCCATGTGATGAAGCTGAGTTCAAAGACAAATGTTAAACACTCTTCCTGATTCAGCTGAACAACACTGGGTGTGGGCATTGTTTACCTGGGAACTAAGTTGAAAGCATATACAACCTTAAATTCATGGTGTCCTTTAAGGATTCCCCTGTAATTCAAATTCTGTTTCTAGAATACTCATTGAGAAAGATGATATTCACCTAGTGCAAGGAGTAGAGATCACACTCCAAGCTTATTGAAGGTGTTCTTTCTATTACATAAAATTTCCCTCAATAGAATGAGCTCTAAGTGTGATAGCTGAATTTAGTGGTAGCCTTGATCTTATTTGTTTTTTATTTTCATGAACAATGCTGTGAACTCCACACTGTAAGTTGTATGACATAGACCAAACTGTCCTTAGCTCTGTTTCCAATGAAGTTTATTATTTTCATCCTATTCATTTTCAGAGCAATTAAGAGAGCAAAACAATACAGACAACAAAGCCTCCACCTCTTGGCATTTTTAAAGAATAATTAAGAGAGACAAAGACGGAAAAATTGGCAGTCCCCAGCCATCATCCATCTACAGAAACAACAATTTTCCAGCCACCCATGGACAAAAGTGCTATTGTGAGAGTCTTGGGATCCAGGTAGGAGGCTGTGAATACCTGATAAAGCCCAAGAGTAAGAAAGACCACTTTGAAAGGGCTGGACCATGCCCTGGTGATAGGCCTGCTATCAGTAGTCCTGGCTATAGATTCAAAAATAGCCCATTCCCCTGTGGATTTGGCTGCAGCCCCACTTGTAGTTCAACCACTACATAGCCAGGCATGCTGTCTATGGCAAGGCAGGAAGATCCAGGTGCCAGCACATGTTCTAGCTCCTTACAAAGCTGCAACTGGTCCAGGCGTACCACAAGCAGCTTCCACAGGTAGTACCAGGGAATGGAGTGACACCCAGAAGCTTGGAGGTGCCAGGAACTGCAGGCTCTGAGAGCTGCTAGGTCTGAGCTCTCTGGAGGGCTGCAGCTCTTCTCTCTTCTCTCCTTCTTGTCATCTGCAACGTGGTGAGCAATGGGCATGTTTCAGTCCATGTTACAATTCTTTTAGACCTGCCATGTGGTGGCTCCTAAGTTTGTCTCCTGTGTCCAGGAAGAATGAGGTATGCAGACAAGTGGAGGGTGAGCAAGGTGAAGGGGAGCTTTATTGAGTGATAGAGCAGCTCAGAGGAGACCTAAATTGGGTAGCTCCTCTCCACAAGCAGGGTGTCTGTGGAGTATTCAGCTCACAGCAGAGAGGAGACCCTGGAGTGGGTAACTACTCTACCCAGCTGGTTGTCCCAATATCTGCTCAGCTCTTAGCAGAAAAGAGAGCTTGGAGATGGTAGCTTCTCTCTACAGCTAGTCATCCCATCATCTCCTCAAGTCTGGCTGAGTCCAGGGTGTTTATGTGCCTCAGAGGGGAGGAAGTACATGCCAATTTGTCCATGGGCTGCCATGGATGGGCCTGGAAAAAGCACCACAAGTTCCTACTCCGGTCTGTGGGACTGGAAGCCCAGGCTTCAGGGCCTACCCAGCTTGAAGGTGGGGCTTCATTGAGAACCTGCCCCTGTCTACCCAGGCACCTGTCTGCCTCCTGCCCCTATTCATGGAGACCAGGCTGTTCATAAAAAGGGGTTCCTATAGGCCAGCACTGAACTCCCCTTAGTCCCTGTTTAGCCTCCCTCTCATGCCCCTTAGTGTTCAAAGTCAGAAGGGGGCTGAGGCAGCAGGGGCTGGTGTGTCAGCACTGCCCTGAGCATGTGCATACCTAGCTAGGTTGTAACAGTACCTGGGCTCAGCTCCAATCTTGCTCTGAGATCAGAGAAGGAGCCAGGAGCTAGGAAAGGCAAGGCAGCAGACACCTCTGAGCCTGCAGGGGCAGTGTGGCCCTTCCCAGGACCCTGAGAGTGCAAACATGCCTGATTTTATAGCTGTGGCTGCACCTGGGAGGGAAGGGCTCTTGTCTGCTCCCAGCCCCCAAGTGCACAAGGAAGTGCAGGCCACAGCTGCAACTTGGGCAGCTGCAGGTGCACCCAGGAGAACAGGACTCCTGCCTGCTCCATGGAGCACACAGCCCCATTACACCTCCCCTACTGCAGTCGCTGTCATAGCAGCAGCCACTCCAGATGGGCCACCACTGGCACTAATAACACAACCAAAGGAAACTAGTAAAGCTCCAGTAGTTAACCCCAAGAAAATGAATATCTACAAACTGCCTGAGACATAAATCAAAATAACAAGCTTAAACAAGCTCAATGAACTACAGGATAACAACTAAATAAAGTAAGCAAAGCAATACAAGAATAAAATGTTAACAAATATTAACAAAATATTTCTTAATAAAGAAATAGAAAACACAAACTAAAACTGAGCAGACATCCTGGAATTGAAGAAATCAATGGAAAAATACTGAAAGCTTCTCCTCTAAGATTTGAATGAAAGAAGGATGTCCCCTCTCACCACTTCTATTAACCAGAGCAAATAAGCAAGACAATAATTTAAAATTATTTAGTATTAGTAATTTAAAGTTATTTTGTATTATTAATAGTCCCAGCTCCTCAGGAGGCTGAGGTGAAAAGATCACTTGAGTCCAGGAGTTTGAGTCTGAAACGAGCTATAATTGTGTCACTGCATTGCAGCCTGGGCAACAGAGCAAGACCTCATCTTTTGAAGAGGAGGAGGGAGGGAGGGCAAAAGGACGGAAGGGAGGGAGGGAGGGAGAAAAATATTAATAGGTGATTAAATTGGAAAGGAAAAAGTAAAATTATCTCTCTTTACAGATGAGATGATATGATCATATACAGAGAAAATTCTGAAGCCTGTAAAGACAACAAAAAAATTATTGTCTTAATAAATTCAGTAAAGTTGCAGAACACAAAGTCAACATACAAAAATTCAGTGGAAACTTTATGAACAAATAAAAAATTATCTGAAAAGAAAAATTTTAAAATAACACCATCTACAATAGCAATAAAATATTTAGGAATAAACTTAACCATGGAGTTAAAAGAATTGTACACTGGAAAATAGAAAACATTGATGAAGAAAATTACAGAAGACGCAGCAAAATGGAAAAGAATCCCATATTCATGAACTGAAAGAATTAATATTGTTAAAATGTCCATACTAACCAAAGAACTCTATAGATTTAATGAAATCCCTAGGAAAATTCCAATTGAATTTTTCTCAGAAATAAACAAATCAATTAAAAGGTGTATGTAGAACCACAAAAGACCCCCAAATGGCCAAAGAAATCTTGATCAAGAAGGACAAGCCTGAAGACATCATACTACCTGACTTCAAAATATAATACAAAGCTATAATAAGACAGTATGGTGTTGGCATAAAAGCAGACACATAAACAAATGGAACATAATAGAGAGCCCAGAAATAAATCCATGCATTTACAGCCAACTGATTTTCAACAAGGGTGGCAAAAACACACAACAGGAAAGAACAGACCTTTCAATAAATGATTCTAGGAAAACTGAATATTCACACACAGAACAATGAAATGGGATCCTTTCCTCATACCATATGCAAAAAATTTACCAAAAATAAACTCAAGACTTAAATACAAGAACTTAAACTGTAAAACTACTAGAAGAAAACACAGGGATAAAGCTCCATGACCATTTTTTTTTTAGATTGATTAAAAGCACATGCCACAAAAGCAAAAATTAAAAGTGATTGCATCAAACCAAAATTCTTCTGCAAAGCAAATGAAAAGTGAACAGAGTGAAAAGGCAGCCTACAGAATAAGAATATTTCCAAATTGTTGTGTGTCCATATATGGATATACTATGTATATAATGTATATATGTACACACACATACATATACATATGTATATATACATGTATGTACATAGTATTATATATCTGTATATCTGAGAAGAGGTGAATATCCAAAATATATAAGAAACTTAACTCCATAGCCAAAAAAATCACCTGATTTAAAAACAGGCAAAAGACCTGAATGCATATTTCTCAAAAGAAGACATACAAAAAACTAACATATATATGAAAAGGTGCTGAACATCACTAAGCATCACAAAAATACAAATCAAAACCACAATAACACATTACCTCACACTATTAGAATGGCTATTATAAAAAACCCAAGAGATACCAAGTGTTGGTGAAAATGTGGAGAAACGGTGAACTCTCATATACTACTGGTGGGGATGTAAATTGACACAGCCATTAATTTTAAAAGTATAGAGATTCTTCAAAAAATAAAAAATAGAACTGCCATTTGACCCATCAATCCCACTTCTGAGTATTCATCAAAAGATAATAAAATCAGCATATTGGAGAAACATCTGGACTTTAATGTCCTTTGAAGCATTAATTACAATAGCCAAGATACAGAATCAACCTATGTTCATCAAAGATGAATGGATAAAGAAAATGTGGGAGATATATATATATGGGAAATTATTCAGCCTTTATAAAAAGAAATTCCTGCCATTTGCAACAACATGGATGAACCTGGAGAACATTATGCTAAGTGAAACAAGACAGACATGGAAAGACAAATAATACATGACCTCACTTGTACCTGGAATCTAACATAGTTAAATTCAAAGAAACAGAGAGTAATATGGTGCTTGTCAGAGTTGGGGAAGGAGAAGGAGGGGGAAATGGAGAGATGTTGGTCTAAAGGTATAAAATTTGAGCTATTCAAGATGACTAAGCTCTGAGATCTAACGGACAACATGGTGACCATAGTTAATGGTAGTGTACTGTACACTTGAAATTTGATGAGAGAATAAATCTCAGGTGTTCTCACCACAAAAACAAAAAACAAAAAAACAGGTAGCTATGTGAGGCGATAGATATATTAATTAGCTTGACTGTGGTAATTATTTCACAATGAAGATGTATATTAAAACATCAAATTACATACCTTAAATATTTATAATTTGTGTGAGTTATATCTCAATAAACCTACAAATAGTAGTTAACAGACCAGTGATACTTGACCGCATTCCAAATTAGAGGTAAAAAGCTTCATATGTGTCAAAATACTATCACTGAATTTATTCACTGTCTCAGATCAGCAGTAGATGGGTAACTGCAGAATTGAAGAAGTACAAATGAATGCCAGGCCCTATGCCAAGTATTTTATCAACATGATCTTACTTAACTCTTAAAACACATCTTTAAGCAAAGCTGTAAAAGAGTAACAAATTTTTCCTGTCACAAACGTAGTAAAAGGCAGTTTAAAATTCTAACTCACATTTGTCTCACTTACAACTCTATAATGTTTTGAGTATATCGTTATTTTGAAATATATATTCTTAAATATAATAAAACATTGAAATATAGAGAGAGGTTGCAAATTTAGATACCTGCTCACTATTCTGTGGCCACTCAACTACATTAAGAAAGGAAGATCACACAAATTTGTCATCTGTACGAAAAAGGATGAAAATTTTCCTTTGTTAAACTGGAAGTATTGGTGCTTTTGCTACAACTAAATCCACAGAACCACCCTGCCCAAATAACAGTCAACTCCTCTGTAACTTGTCATATATTCCCATGCATCAAGTAAGGCCCACTCTCCACATTAAACAAAATACTGAACTAACAAGATTAGCAGTTTTTTTCCACTTAATTATTCTTTATTCATTTTTTGTCATTGCATATGAAAAAGGATCTGCTGTGATTTAGAAAAAAAAACTTTTGAAATCAAATAACATAGTATTTCAAGAGAGCCAAGAAGGTTAACAATCTATACTTTCAAAGCACTAGCTCAGTTAAAGTTTATAATAACCCTTTGAAGACAGCAGAACTAGCTATCATTTTACCATTTTGCAGGTGAGGTAACTAAGGCCTAAAAATTTTAGTTGCTTGGTCAAAGTCAGAAGCTAATGAATATAGCCAGTGTTGCTTTGAGGGAGGAGATAAATAAATAAATAATAAATAATACCAATCTATTTTTTTGGCCTCAATAAACTCCTCTCTACTAGTGTCTTTCAATTGTCCAACTATTCTTCAAAGGAAAGACAATTTCTTTTATCTTTCTTGTATTTAGCAATTCATTTCATTTTACTGCACTTCAGTTATCTCATCTGTGACATAAGAATAATAATTTCTATGAATTCTATAACACGTCGTCTTAATGCAAAGCTAGGTAAAGTATGACCCGGTCTTCCCACTATGTTCACATGGTCATTACTGGCTGTGTTTTTGCCCTTCTCCTCACACCTTTCCCAAACCTGTGTGGGGACATTTCTCACTGCTGGGTGCTCTCGCTGGGGGTTGGTCCTGGATATTTTCCTGTGGCCCCTCTACACCTACTTACTCTCTGCCCTTCTCTGCCTTGCGCTGTCCCCTAGGAGTCTGACCTTTATGGGCTGCAAGGGATGCTGCCACCCTCTGGCTTCTGATAGGGCTTGGCCAGTGGGAGGTGTCAGTAGGAGCTGGGAGCAAGCAAGTGAGGTCTCTTAGGCCACGCAGTATGGGGTCCAGTACCTGGGCTCCTGGCCACAGCTCTCCTTCAGGGGTCCAGCTATGTTCCCTTCTTCACCTGTCAGGCTGCTTCCGGATGGTAGGCTACCCACTGTTGCTTCACCAGTGCTTGCTGGGTTTTCCTGCATTATAAATTCTCCTTTTATGAAACTCTTCTGCCCTACCTGTGACTTTGCTGTGTCCTTCCTGATCTATCTGAGAAAGTGGGAGCAATTGAAGGAATGTCTCTGCCTCTCGGTTTTTTGCTGTAATTTGATGGAAATATCTAGACTCCACAGGCATCATAACTACACAAATGCATTCTAATAGCTGTTCCGAATTCTCAAATTTAGTGTACAGTATAACAGCCTAGACCTGTAAAGCAATCTGTTTCCCAAGACTGCAGTGAAGTGGATAGAGTTATTTATTTCTGAAAAGTTTCTTTTGAAGTTTAATGAGAACTTTCTCTAACATTTTATAAGCAAGGAGTCAGTTATCAGAAAGCAAAAACAACACAAAACCAGAACTGGTAGAATAATGGATGTGCTCTGATAATTTTTGTATGTGCTGCCAAAATAGATGGTGATGTATCTGATTCAATTATTTCAATTTTCTTCTTGGATAGAAGAAATTAAGAATTAACTGAGAGCAGTTACAAGCTTAATTTGTGGCAAATAGTAATTTTTATAGCCAAGTGGGTCATGCAATGTCCTATACTTATAAACAAATATACTTTAATATGTTTTTTCATTATTCTTTTTTGATAATTAATCATATGAATTAAATTTAATCTTGAAAGAAAAATAGACCAAATTAATGAAATGTGAGCAATAGAGTTGATTGTTTAATGCCAAATTTACCTCTATCTACAATTGATTTAAAATTTAAGAAACAACCAAAAGCAGTTACAAGCTTAATCTGAAATCATCTATATTTGGTTTCTTGACAGATCTGTTAGGTGTTTTTAGAATTTTTTTAACGGTAAGACGAAAGTTAGCATGTAGCTCCTGACAATGCACCAACTAATGTTTAGGGAATCGACCAGCTCCCAGTGTGATATTAAACAATTATCACTATTAACTCATCAAACACAAATTTCTACTGGACTGATTTTAATTACGGCAGAGTCAAAGCTGATCCTGACTCACAGATTGTTGAAGCAAGAAGACGTTCTCCTCTCTCAAAGCAACACTGGCTATACCCATTAGCCTCTGACTTTGGCCAAGCAACTAAAATTTTTAGGCCTCAGTTTCCTCACCTGCAAAATGGTAAAATGATAGCTAGTTCTGCTGTCTTCAAAGGGTTATTTTAAACTTCAACTGAGCTAGAGCTTTGAAAGTATAGATTGTTAGCCTGCTTGGCTCTCTTGAGATACTATGTTATTTGATTTCAAAAGTTTTTTCTAAATTGCAGCAGATACTTTTTCATATGTAACGAGACAAAATGAATAAAGAATAAATAAGTGAGAAAAATAAAACTCTTGCTAATCTAGTAAGTTCAGCACTTTGTTTAATGTGGAGAATGGGCCTTACTTGCTGCATGGGAATACATGACAAGTCACAGAAGAGTTGACTGTTATTGGAACAGGGTGGTTCTGTGGATTTAACTGTAGTAAAAGCACCAACACTTCCAGTTTAACAAAGGAAGATTTTCATCCTTTTTGGTGCCGATGATAGATTTGTAAGTGGCAAAATTGAGATTTAAATTGATGCTTTTTGATATAAAATCATACGCTTTTCAAGTAGAGAACCCACAGCCCTAGCAATACGTGAGGAGCCGTTTGATTTCCCACTGGTCCGAGAGGTAGTCCTAGTAAGAAAAATCAGGTGTTATTCAATGCTGCTTGCATTTAGATTAGAAGTAACTGGAGGTCCTTGAGAGCTGGGTATCCAAGAAATCCATTAAATAACATGAAGAACAAGACTAGTTATGGAAAGTTTGTTTTTTGCCTTTCTTTGAAAGAAAATTTGCCACTGAGGCATTTTTTCTCTTTGCCAGAGGCATTTCTAGCACTTGAGAGAAAAGACTGTCATTTAGACAATCCTGGAGTGGTTAATATTTATGATTAGTTGCCTGCTACCCTCTTCCCCAGGACAACTTGAGCTAATTTTTAGAGCATAATTCACAGAATGCTTTCTAAAAATAAGAAAAATAAGAAAAAACAATTCGTGTCATCAATCTGTTTTTTATTTGGCCTCAATAAACTCCTCTCCACTAATATCTTTCTGTTGTCCAACTATTCGTCAAAGAAAGACAATTTCTTTTATCTCTTTTATCTTAAGGAAAACATTCATATTAAGTGGATCTATCACTTTGTGATCAGACCATATAATCTGAATTGGGAAACTATTTGGCAGACAATTAAAATAATTGTTTTTTGTTGTAATTTGATGGAAATAGCGCTGTGGAAATTCCTTTCTATCTAGCATAAGAAGAAGGTCACCTACTGAGACTCCAGTACTCATATGTCATTTGCCTGAGATTATACACATTAAATATCTCAATCTTAAATTTTGGGTTGATTCTATTAACTCTTTCTATAGTCATGAAGGAACAACATGGATATATAATACTATTTATCTCTACAATAGACTTATGTTAAAATATTGACTATGCAATGGTCATTGGCTAGGTACTGCTGGGAGGTGAGGATGGAGAAGACATGGGGAATAAAATAATGAAATGCATGCACATGAATTCACACACATATGAATTCACATATGTAACACATAGGGCACACAGGTAATCACACATGCATATGAGTACTTATGGACTCGCGCACAAATCGTCTTTGAACTAAAGGACTTCACCATCTGACAGGGTGAGTGACTTCCTCCTACAGGCTAATAGACAAGTCACATACACAATCATTAATTTGCAGAACAACACATGCACCGTTATGTCATTTCTGTAACTCACACAAAAGATAACACTGTCCATTTTATGTGGGGGCATATATATGCGTATAGAAATGGAAGTGGCCTGGTGGGATATTCCCACATTGAGAACAGTGGTTAATCCAAAGAGTATGGAATGGAAGAATGTAAAGTAGTGATCACAGAAATTTTACTCTTATCAATGCTACTTCACCTTTTATAAGAAGCACATATTTTCTTAATTTTTGTGTATTTTTGAAAACCTTTAAGTATTCTCTTTTTTTTAGAGACAGAGTCTCACTGTGTCACCCAGGATGGAGTGCAGTGGCACCATCTTGGCTCATGGCAACCTCCGTCTCACAGGTTCTAGCAATTCTCCTGCCTCAGCCTCCCAAGTAGCTGGGATTACAGATGCACTCTGCCATGCCTGGCTAATTTTTTGTATTTTAGTAGAGACGGGGTTTTACCGTGTTGCCCAGGCTGGTCTCAAACTCATGAGCTCAGGCAATCCACCCACCTCGGTCTCCCAAAATGCTAGGATTATAGGCGTGAGCCACTGTGCCTGGCCAGCCAAGTCTCCTAATAGTGGTTAGCACAGATGAAGGAAAGGTTAAATGTGTTTAGGCATCCTTGGAAGCCATCTTAGAGGAGGTGCTATTTGAATTCAGTCTTAAAGATAAATAGGAAATTTCTTTTAAGAAATATGAAGGTGGGGGCATATCCAAAGAAAAGCAATAAAGTATTGAAAGACAAAGAAATGGGACAAAACATGGTGTATCCCCATTTTGGTGTGGTTCACAAGGAGAGTGTGTATGCAGGGGAAATGAACTGGTGGAAGACGAGTTACTGTATTTGAAAGAGGCCTGCCTGTCAGATGAGATTTTAGAATCACTTTTCACCCATGAACCCTTAGATAAACAGAAATATCTCCTGCCTTCTTTAAATGTTAATTGAAATTGCACAAATAATGCAAATACTGCAAACCAAAAATGAAACAAAGGGATAGATTTATAATCACATCACACCAACACACACATAATCATATAATCTGCTTTTGCTAGCTATGAGTTTTCTATTCTATGCATCACAAAAGAAAGAGAGAAGAGACAGCTGACATGCACTATTGAGCCATTTCTACTGCTTTATTTCCATAGGGGCACAGAGCAACTTTCCAATTACATACGAATTAAAATATCAAGATAATACCCAAAGCCTGCCAGAGCACACCATTTTACCTCCTCATCAAATCCTAAAGAGATTTTCTAGAAGTTAACTATATCAAATGAATCAAACATTAATTTTTAAAAAGTAAACTTCTCTGGGATATTGACAAAAACTGGGCATCTCTCAGGTGAGTTTTGCACAAGCTTCCTTCTTGGCCAGAGCACACAAGGTCATGGACTCATTCTCTGGATTTCACCTTCCCCACCTGAGCTGTGTTTTTCTCCCTTTCAACCATTGTGAAGCCGGGTGTTCTTTGAGATCTTCACTGAGGGATGAGACATTTGGTGTTGTGATTTTGTTAGCTGGGCTGGAGCTTATATATGGATGCTTAAGGGCTTTTGCCCATCAGTTTCAGTTTCAGCATATTTGAAGCTCGAATGTATTTGCCAATTTGCTAAGCTCTTTTGAAAATTATCATTTTCGGAAGTTTGAAGCATTTGGTACTTTTTCCCTTGTGTTCTGAAACCAGAGCAACTTCAGGTCACAAATCTGGGCAGGCATATTTCCATTTGACAAGATTGCAGCGTGTTTTCCATGAGCTAATTTCAATAATATATAAGCAGTCTATTCCAAGTCCCCTGAGCCAAGCTTTGTGGTTCACCAAATTAAATATATATGTGTGTGTGTATAATTTATACACACACACACACACACACACACACACATATATATATATATAAACATTAGATCTTTACAAAAGAAAAAGAAGCCAGTGCATAGAATGGATGGACCAAAAGCAAGGATCCTGGAATAGTTCTGCCACCTAGTTCCTTCATAGTCTCATCCACACTTGGTCGTCACAAGCCTGGGTGAACATTTGTTCTGGAGGAGTCCGTGTTAATATCTCCTCCTAGAACACAGCTCAGCTGTGCAGATGTTGTCTTAACAACCACAAGCAAACATGGGTGTAGGGAGCTGTGTATGAGTGAATCCTGCTCATGGGAAAACTGTTATATCAGCCACAGTAGTATGTAGCAGGGCTGCATTTTTTTTTTAATAGTGCCTGCCCTTCTTGACTGTCTAAAAAAGCAGAAACAATTTTCACTGTCAGTAAACTAGCCACGGAAGAGTGTGTCAATCACATTGATGATTTATTTCTAAGACTCTTGCAGAATACAAATGCTGTAAGTACCACTGGTTAAACTATTACTTAGAGGGAATAGCTAAATAAATCAGAATATTCTTCTTAAGGAGTTATCTTTTGATTTATAACATATGGGACATAATATATTCATCACCTCTACTCTAAAAATGAGTAAGTTAGAACACTGAAACCATCTTCAGAAGAAATTCCCAAATACAGTGGAAAAATAGCTTCATTTTTAAAATATTTCGGTCCAGTGAGACGATACTCATAATCTGAAATTTTTAAATTCAAATGGCATCATTGTTCCATTTGTCATTCAAGATCCTAACATTGCAATTTGAACAATCTACTAATCAACAGCAGTTTTTAATTAACTGCATTACTTGCAATGGACTCTCACCCTGGATCACTAAACAGGGTTTTCAAAGATAAAATGTGGTTAAAAAAAAAATGATCTAATACGTTCCAGACAGAAGAACTTGTTTCCTTCCTTTGACTTTCCACCAGAAATCCCTATTGCAAAGCCAGCGTAGCTGGCATTTTACCAGCTCATGCTCCAATCAGTTTTTTTCTAAATTAATTCATTACATCAAAGAATTTTATTCAGCTGCAAAGCTATCATCAGCTTTATTGTGATCTTCAAGACTTGAGAAAAATTCAGATATTTTTCTACATATTTTTTAACCACCTATGCTATACATACACTAGTAGTTAGGAAAAAATTGCTTTGCTCTAAAATTCATCACAATAAGTAACATAAGACTAATAATGTCATTCCCGGCATATCTTACATTTTGATATGATACATTATTAATTCAGTGCTCAATATTGTGATGGTTGATTTTATGTGTCAACTTGGCTCAGCCTTGGTACCCAGATAATTGGTCAAAAATTATCCAAGGCCAGACGTGGCAGTTCACACCTGTAATCCCAGCACTTTGGGAGGCTGAGGTGGGAGGATTCCTTGAGTACAGGATTTAAGACCAGCCTCTGCAACATGGCAAGCCCCCATCTTTACAAAAAAAAAAAAAATTGAAAATTAGTTGGGCATAGTGGTCCATGCCTATGGTCCCAGCTACTCAGGCTGAGGCAGGAGGATTGCCTGAACCCAGGAGTTTGAGACATTTAACCAGTAGAAACAGAACCAAAAAGGGTGTGTGTATGTGTGTGTGTGTGTGTGTGTGTGTGTGTGTGTGTGTGTGTGTGTTTCTGTGCATCTGTATGTCTATATATAAATTTTGATCTTTTTTAAGAAAATTGGCTTGCAATTTTGGAATTTGGCAAGTCTAAAATACGCAGAGTAGACTGGCAGCTAGAGGCCCAGAAAGAGTTGATAACGCAGTTTGAGCCTGAAGGCCATCTGCTGCCCAAATTCCCTCTTTTCTTTGAGGGAAGTTAGTCTTTGTTCTATTCAGGCCTTTAGCTGATTATATGAGGCCTATCTACTTTATAAAGAGTAATCCGCTTTACTCAGTCTACCGGTTAAATGTTAGCCTCGTCTAAAACATACCTTACAAAGACGTCTAAGATTTTATCTTTTTTTTGAGATAGGGTCTCATTCTGTTGCCAAGGCTGGAGTGCAGTAATGTGATCATCGCTCATGCAGTCTCAAACTCCCTGACTAACACAACTATATATCCAGATAAATTCATATTCTGAAATTTCTTCTCAATTTCCACTCCAGGTAAAATTTCGAAGGCACTATAATCAATGTTTTTGTGAGGTTTCATCAGAAACATGGCATTTAAAAATTATTTGTAATTAGAAGTATAAGTTCTCAAATTACACTTTTAAATGGGGTTTGCACAAGTATGGCTTGAATATTATTCAAGTAGTCCAAAGGGTGATGCAATATTATTGTCTAGAATTTTTAGACTAAAATATTCCCAAAAACACAATCCTTTTCTTTTCAATACATGTGAATCAATTCGGAATATAAGCTTTGAAAGTTTTTGAATTGTATATTTCCATTATCAGCTACCTAAAAGAAAAGGGGGAAAATAAGAATAATGACCCATCACTCTTACAGAAAAGAAATCATGCTAGCTGTTGCCAGTGATAGGTAGAAGTCTTCCAAACATGCACTGTTTACTGACCCACAGAAAAGAAACTTTGTATTTACTTTTAGTATATACCTAAAACCACATTCTATTACTAAGCAACAATTGGGAATGCCCAAAATTAAATATAAATTTTTTTATGTTGACAGTCTTCTGGAATTTGCTAACAAAGCCAAGGATGAAAACTAACTCCTGAGGAAGATGGAATAAAATACAGTATGCTTCTCAGGATTAAAAGATGCCTTATGTGTATATAATTAGAATAGAAATATTAAATTTTAACAGAAATAATAAAAGACTTGATTAATGGTGGTTATGTCATAATATTTATAATTTGCTAAAAAGGAGTCATTTGATTGGCAGTCATAGAGTTGATTCAATAGTTCAAGGCCATCAAACCTAGGCTCCTTCAACCTTCTGTTTCAGGGTGTTGGCTTTGTCCTCAGGCTTGAATCCTCATTGTCACAAGACAGCTGCCATAGCTCTGGCCATCATTCCCAACACGGGAAGCAAAGGGGCAGTCAAAAGAACAGATTTTCTCATTACAGAATTATAATATTTCTCACACACAGAAATATTTTTATAGAGAAGCCCAGAGGACTTCACTTCATAGATCAGTGCCCAGAACTTGGTCATATGGCCCCCTAGGACAATCGCTGTCAAAGGGAACTAGAATTACTATCATTATATAAGACTCATCATGATTTATCTACCAAACTAAAACACTTTGCCACATGAGCAAAACTGGAATTTTGTTAGCAAGAAAGAATTGTAGCATAAACATTGGGTGGGCAGCGAATGGACCAACAGTCACTGCCTGCCTTAAATCAGTCAACTTGTACGTGCATAAGATCCTTATCCATAATGAACAAGCATGACGCACTTTGTAATAGTAGGGTTTATATCAAATATTTTCTCATTCTACACTCAGCATATTTCCACTTGCCATGAAAATGTTGCCAAGCATTACTTCTTTTGTTTTTATTTAGCATTGTTTTAATTTGCATAATGAAATCACATAAGATTTCACATGTATAAAATATAAATTAATCCAATTGAGTAAAATTTCTTAAGCTTCTCTATACCTTTATTCAGACATGCATTTTCCTTGCCAGGAATCATTATCTCAGAATGCCCCTAATGTGATGCCATCTGAGGGTTCTGAGTGGGAAATGGCAAAGAGTGAGCCGCAGACACGTGGGAAGACCCGGAGTTAGAAAGCTTATTCCACCAAGGAACAGATAATGCAGGACAAGGCAGCTGCAATAAAAATAGGGGGAAGGTCAGGCGTAGTCACTCCTACCTTTAATCCCAGCACCTTGGGAGGCCGAGGCAGGCAGATCACCTGAGGTCAAAAGTCGGTGACAATCCTGGCCAACACAGTAAAACCCGACTCTACTAAAAATACAGAAAGTAGCTGGAGTGGTGACACATGCCTGTAGTCCCAGCTACTCGGGAGGCTGAAGCAGGAAAATCGTTTGAGCCCAGGGGGCATAGGTTGCAGTGAGCTGAGATCGCACCACTGCACTTCAGCCTGGGCAACAGAGTGAGACTGAATCTCAAAAAAAAAAAAAGAAAGAAAGAAAAAAAAAATAGGGGGAAAAAGCCCAGAAAGAAAGATATTTCGGAGCTCAAGTGACATAAACTTTTGACCAGGTAGGAACAAATTACTGCACAATACAAGGCCTCGGCTTTGGGCGAGGTATACCTGAGTCTGAGTCATGGTCTTTCTGTTCACTAACTGAGGTTTTGAGAAAGTGATTTTTCCTTCCTAAACCTGAGTTTCATCCAATATGAAATAGGAATAAATAATAATGCTCAGTAGTAGTAGTTGTAAATATTAAATGATATAACATATAACATGTCTGTTACATATCCTCACCTGTTGGGTATTGAATAAATAAAATAGTAGCTAGATACGATGGTGATCATGATGCTTGTTTCTAGGATAGAAGAGAAGTAGATGATATTCAACGAAGATATGAAATACAGTGGAAGATGAGGCTGGGAGGGAACTGTAACAAGTTCAGTTTTAGACTGCATTGTATTTCATTTGTGTTTATTACATCCCTGAAAAATGTAGAACACAATGTTGGACACAGAGGATTCTCTGTCCAGTGCACCTCCCTGACTCCTGCCGACATGGGTCACTCTCAAATTCACCCAAGTTATAACAAGAGTACTTGGCCACCCTAAGCCTCAGTTTCTTCACCTGAGATGGAGAAAATGCCACCCAACCCACAATATAAATAGAAAATATATCTAAAACACATAACTACCAGCTGCATAGATAATCAATTTTTTTAAATTCTTGCCTTTCTTTCATCTTAAATGCACACCCCAAAATTCCCAGTAGATTTTGAAGGAGGATTTCTGGTTGATTCTGTTTACAGACCAGTAAAAGTTCTAATTCCAGAAGTTTAAGAATTCTAATTCCAGTTATTTATACAGGACCTCTATAAATCAAGGTCCATATGGATTGAAATACAGCTAATGTTACTTTGTTAACACGATTAATAGTTTTTTTTTCTACTACTTATTAAAATTGATATCATGGCTTTTAGCTATCCCTTACATTACATAACTTGTGGGTCAGTTCTCTCACCAGGCTTGGTAAAGCAGCTTATTGTGATCAGGTTCACTTACTGTAAATATCCACCAAATTTGGTGTAAGAGGAAGCCTGAAATACCTTACCTTGCTGATAAACCAATGGAGAGGACTCATATCTTCTTATCCATGTTTTTCCCTACCTAGTGCCTCACTTATAATAAACATTCAGCAAATGCTTTGCAAATAAGTGAGGCAGATAACTTTTAGAAGAAACTTTACCCCCCAAAACTCAGTTCACATGAGGAGCAATATTTCAAAGACCTAAATGCAATCTAGGATAAAGGGAATTAATCCTACTATATCACTTCCAGCAAAATGATTCACTATTATGAGACCATCCAAATGTAATTAACTAATTTAAAAAATACATGCATCTTTCCAATTTTCCATTTTTTAACCAGTAATACAAGATGGTAAATCAAAACCATTGATCATTCCCAGGTCACATTTTGACTTGCTAAAACAGCAGTCCTTCATATTTTCAAAGGATAAAACTCCTTTCATGAAAGGAAATTCTTCTATGCCACAAAATTCTGAAGAAAACAGTAGAGAGGCTATAAAAAATTGTATAGAATATTTCCATATCCCTTTATTCAATATTGATTTAATTAATGCTGACACTCATGGCTAAATAAAGAAAAAAAAATTTAAAGAATGCTGTGGCTATTCTGCATGTAGGAGTGGCTATTAAAATAGTTGCAAAAAATAATGAAGCATAAATGATAATAGGTATTGATAATTAACATACAAAAAAGAACAAATATATCACTGTCGCTGTCCACATGAGCCTTAATTCCTGAAAGCACTGAAAGCAAGAGCCAAAGCTACCTACTGAAGAGGCCAAAAAATGATTGTCAAGTCAGGAATAACTTCCCATGTCCTGCTGATGTTTAAGATTCTAAATACTAAAGAATACATTAATAATGTACTGTCTTGGTTCATCTAGTTTAGCAAATTTACTCTCTAGAATATGAAATCCTACTGATTATAACAGCACCAAAATATATAAAAGTGATTGAGAATGAAGCTTTAAGATAGCCTCCCAGCAATATGTATCTGATTGTGATATGCCACATCTCACTTTCCAACCCACATCTCTATAAAGACAAAATCTGAATCACATGGAAAAGCAAACTATTAGCAAACACTTTGCAAGAGTCTGAGAAAATTTCTAACTATAGAGTAGATAACATTTCAGTTTTAAACATAATCAGTGACCTATACCTGTCCTCAGAAATGTCATCTTATAAGTTGGTATAACTAACCTAGTTCAGAAATACTGTATGGAGTACACAACTTACAGGAAAATGGTCAGCCATACCCATCTCTTTGCACCCAGCCATGCTCTACCCTCTTAACCACAGGATAGGCACTATTTTCTGAAAACTGGATCACTACCCATTTATCAAAATCTGTTCTATGACTGAAAGCTCTTAAAGACAGCAATGCAGAAAATGTAGAAGCTGGACTTCTGCATATGGGCTCTTCCATAAGTCAGTGTGAAGAAGGACAATATAATCTCTTATCTTGCTGAAAATTAATGAGCAAGGTCCATGTCATATTTACATTGTGCCCTACTTAGTATCTCACTCATAATAAACACAACAAATGCTTTACAAATGAAAAAGATAACTTCTATAAATCAGTGTGATCAAGGGCAGAGACACTAGTCATAGTGACTGGAATTTCATTGGAAAAATTACAGCATGACTCCAATTATTTGAAAAATAAAATGGCCCACTAATATTCAGTAAAGACTGAATATTAGTCAGAAGGCCCACATTAGACATATGCATTCTAGAACTAATTTGGACCAGACATGTGCTCATTAGTGTGTAATTCAGCTTCAGATCTGGGGCAGGGGGTTGCAGGGCAGGCAATTCTTCTTTTACTCAGATGTACTGTGCAAAAGGCAAAATCCAATCCATACAGTACTCTCAGTCATCTGAACACATAAAATCCCAGGAAAGTAAGGCCAGCTTGCCTCTCCTTACCATCTGTTCACTCTTCCAGCTTCAGGGAACTTCAGGGAGTAGTTAGACCAGGTACCTCACAAACATTTGACCTCCACCTAGATCTCTTCTCTGAGGTAGGATTTGAATATCACACTGTTCGTAGGACATAGTAGTTCCAAAACTAAATTTTTGATCTTCCCTCAACCACTTCTTCTCCCAGTGTTAGCTACCTCTGTGAATGCCACCAGCATCCAATAAATAGCTGAATATAAAGACCTAGAAGTTATCTAAGACTCCTCCACTGCCGTGGGTTACATATCTAACCTTTATCAATCTTATCCATTTTACCTCCCAAATATCCCTCATTTTTCTCCATCTCCATTATTCCCGCAGTACCAAGCTAAGGTCATCTTTCTCCACTAACATGCCATCACTTCCCAACTGATCAAGCAATAACCACACTGCAAACCTCCTTCATACAACTTACTCTTCCCTGCATAGCCAGAGTGGTCTTTTCAAAATTCAAATCCAGTGGCATTACCCTGATATGGTTTGGCTCTGTGTCCCCACCCAAATCTCATCTCGAATTGTAGCCCCCACGTGTTGAGGAAGGGACCTGTAATCCCCAAGTGTCAAGGGAAGCAGCTGATTGGATCATGGGAGCAGTCCTCCATGCTGCTCTCATGACAGTAAGTGAGTTCTCATGAGACCTGATGGTTTTATAAGTGTTTGACTGTTCCTCCTTCACATGCTGTCTCACCTGCCACCCATGTAAGACATCCTTCCTTCCCCTTTTGCCATATTGTAAGTTTCCTGAGGCCTCACCAGCCATGCAGAATTGTGAGTCAACTAAACCTGTTTTCTTTATAAATTACCCAATCTCAGGCAGTTCTTTACAGTGTGAAAGTGGACTAATTGCACTATCCTATCTCTGTCCCACTGCCATCCTCCCTAAAGCCCTACAGTACATTGCCGTTGCCCTTAGAATCAAGATCAGACTGCTTCCAGGGTCCACATTACCTTCTGGGATTTTGTCCCCAGCTAGTTTACATCACACACCCCTCCTCTTCCTTTCCCCTCCTCTCCATCACATTTCACATTTACTTTTTTTTTTTTTTCATTTCAACCTGCCTTTACTTTTACCCTCTTATGCTCCCTCACCCCACAAAGCTTTTGTACATTCTGTGTCTCCTTCCTGGAACATTTTAACTCCCTCTGCATCTAGGTCTTTGCCTGAGCTCAGGTTCCCTAAAAAGCCTGGTCCGAGGCAATGAGTAAAAATGCTCCCATTTTGTTTAAGGAAGTGCAAACTCACGGCAAGAAGGTGATGAAAACAGCAAAGAAGGGAGGGCTGAGAAGCAATGCAAAGTGAGTTAGGCCCTTTGCCGGGTGCGCCCATGTGGCCATGAGGGACATCTCAGAGGGGCTGCAGAGGTATGTAAGATCTCTTGCCTGAAACAGTTTGTTCATCAGAGGAAGGGAGAAAAGGAAATGAATCTTTCCAGCTCTTCCAAGGTCTTTTATCCTAATTACTCAATTTTCCCCCAACAAGGAATTAATTCATTCATAGTTTCAGATTATGACTTCCAGCCTCATTATTTGGGGAGACAGGCTGCAACCATAGTTAATTGTTTTATCCAAACTGTGAAATAAAGGGTAAAAACATAAAAAAACAACAACAACAGAAACTCAGGGT
This sequence comes from Sapajus apella, assembly GCF_009761245.1. Taxonomy (NCBI): domain Eukaryota; kingdom Metazoa; phylum Chordata; class Mammalia; order Primates; family Cebidae; genus Sapajus; species Sapajus apella. The sequence continues at coordinate 16,058,302 of NW_022436970.1, read as the reverse complement.
GCGTGGCTGGTTAGACTAGCTGTAGGAGGCAGCCAAGGGGAGAGCCTGATCTTCTGAGGTAGAAGCTGGTCACCTTTAGGCAGGAGCACAGCCAAGGCTGAGGCCTAATTAGAGGATACAGTGGAGCATTAAGTCAACAGTGATGCACTCTTAGAATGTGGCTACACCCCTTGTAACCACAATAATGGTATTAACAGGCATTCTAAGGACACAGAAAACATGTTCATAGTATTAAGACAAAGTGGTATATAAAACTGTGTATAAACTATGTTTCAATTATAATCTTCAATTCTGTTACAATTTTTTTCCCAAGAGTATGCATTAACTTTACAGTTAAAAAACAAAATAGAAGAAAACAGTATCTCAAGAAGAAGGGTCAACAGATTGCACAGTAATGACTCAGGAAAGTGCAAGCTTTGCAGGGACCAGGAACACCCAGGCTAGCAAGAAGCCAAAACAGGAGGGAGCAGGAAGGGGCACAGCCCGGAAGCAACATCAGGAGGCTCTGATCACTTTCTGAAGAATCTTGTATCTCCAATGCCTTAGCTTCTCTATCTGTAAATTTCAAACAAGATCTTCATTTGGGTATGATGAAGAGAAAGTGAAGACATGCATCTGGAAGCTGACTCAGAAACCCTGACGTTCTTCCTACATTTTCTTTCTAACCAGTGCCACATGGAAACATGTCCTACGGCTTTTCATCACAGGGACTATGGTCTTTTACAAATTTATCTTCTTTTCTGAAACTTCCCTCTAACTTTATTTGACATTGCAGTACTAAATAATAGATATGAAAATTTTCACATCTGTACTGGAAAAAGTACATTACAAAATAAAGTTGTATAATGCCTCCAGCTATCATTATAACTGAACAGCAGAGAATAGTTCAAAATATTTTCAAAAAAGATTGTTAGGAAAAATTTGCACTTCAACACTGGTTTTTCTTTTAGTGTTGGGATGTTTTTGCACTTTCCAAATTTTCTACAACCAGCATATTTTTCATAATTCAAGAATTATCTATTCTAATATTTATAATAAAATGATCTATTAATTTAAGATATGTTTTTAAATGGAGATAGGCAATACTAATAATATGAGGTGGCTCTGGCATTCTCATAAGATTAGAAAATATATCCAGTCTATTTGGGAAACAATTAAATCTACTTGGGAAACAACTGTAAAAGTGCATATCACTTTTAAATCATTACTCTCATTGGTGCAGTAATTTTTTTTTCTTTTGTAAACAGATTCTCACTCTGTCGCCCAGCCTGGAGTGTAATGGCACAATCTCAGTCCATTGCAACCTCCACATGCTGGGTTCAAGCAATTCTCGTGCCTCAGCCTCCCAAGTAGCTGGGACTACAGGTGTGTGCTACCATGTCCAGCTAATTTTTGTATTTTGTAGTAGAGATGGGGGTTTTTCCATGTTGGCCAGGCTGGTCACAAACTCCTGGTCTCAAGTAATCCACCCATTTCGGCCTCCCAAAGCGCTGGGATTACAGGTGTGAACCACTGCACCTGGCCTGGTGCAGTAATATTATACTACCAAAATTCTCCCCCCAAAATAATTTTAAATGTTGGTAAAGTTTTATGCACAGAGAAATGTGGATTACCATTTCTTGTATGATCTTGAAAATAAAAAAAATTATAAAATATCCCCAATAGCAAAGACCTGGAACCAACCCAAATGCCCATCGACGATACACTGGATAGGAAAAATGTGGCACATATACACCATGGAATATTATGCAGCCATCAAAAACGATGAGTTTGGGTCCTTTGTAGGGACATGGATGAACCTGGAAACCATCATTCTCAGCAAACTGACAGAAGAGCAGAAGATCAAACACCGCATGTTCTCACTCATAGGTGGGTGTTGAACAATGAGAACACATGGACACAGGGAGGGGAGCACTACACACTGGGGTCAGTTGTGGGGAAATAGGGGAGGGAGGGTGGGGGGTGGGAAGCTGGGGAGAGATAGCAAGGGAAGAAATGTCAGATGTAGGTGATGGGGAGGAAGGCAGCAAATCACACTGCCATGTGTGTTCCTATGCAACAATTTTGCATGTTCTTCACATGTACCCCAAAACCTAAAATGCAATAAAATAAATGGGAAAAAAATAAAAATAAAAAAAAAATAAAATATCCCCAAACTGTATAATATAAATGATTACATAAATATAACCTTATTTTCACCATCAAAAAGCCACTAGAAATTAAATTTATTTAAAAAGAATTTTAAGTTTTAATCATGGAAATGTTTACATATTTGCAAAATACAGCAAACAGAATAAATTTCATAGTTTCCATCAGCTAGCTTCAACAATTATTAACACAGTACCACACTTACTTCATTGATACTCCCCTTACTTTGCCCCTCTCAAGTACATATTTTAAAGTAAAATCCTGACATATTATTACATCTATAAATTCCTCAGCATGTGTGATTCCAAGATAAAACTTTCAGAATATGACAATATTATTATACTGAAAATTAATCATTATTAACATAAAATATCTAGTCAACATTACAAATGGCTTTTATTTTTCTCTGTGACAGAGAAATTTTAATTCTTCTAATGACATGGAAATGCATATAAGGGAAAATGCCAGATACAAATCTGTATATACAACATTATTCAAATACACACAAACAAGTATGCAAAAAGATTAGACACATGCCTTCATTAATTGAATATCTGTAACTTCAGCGGTTCATGAGCCCCCTTGTCTTCTCACATTTCTGATCTGTCACATGTACTACCTGGAGTCCCACCCCTATAAGTGTATATGTGAGTATGGGAACATGAGTGGGCACTCAGTGGGTTAACCAAGCCCATCTTTCAGCATGTGCTTTCCAAATGAGTTTTGCTGTTCTCAAAATCATTGTATGTGTACTTTATGGAAAGACATATATATAGATTTGGGGATTTCCAAAATCTTTGTAAAATTTTCTTCTCAAATGTCATAGACCTAGCACAGCAAAATGTTTAATAAAGTTTATTTTCTGTTAAAGAGATCATGCTTTCCAATTTATTTATCAAATGCTTATTTTTTCTTCTATTTAATAAACCAGAGCCAACATATTATTGCCACATTAATTTTTTATCAACAAAATTAGCCAATGCTTGCCAGTCACCTATTATCATGCCTGCAGCACAGAGAACACACTAGAAATGGAGGTAATTATGGGGCCATGTATTATGTTTATCCCTGGACTAAAAAAAGAATATATGTTACCAGCTTTCCATCTAAGAGAAATGGATTGAGTAAATTGTATTTATTTTCCCTACTTTACCACATATCTGAGCGTTACTTTTTAGATATCAAACTACATGATCTAATTATAAGCCACATGTAAATAACCTGTTTTTTTACCCAAGCCTGTGTACTCCTTCCTTATATTGTTTTGAACTTAACCCTCTTAAATCCTCCACATTTCTCAACTACTAAAAGGTATTATTTCACCATTCCATATAACATCCAAGGAGGAAATCTCTAATATTGTGCGTATTTTCAAAATTGAATTAAAAGGCAAGTAAAGAAAATTAGTAATGAGTGACTAGACACCTTGTTAAGCTATAATCCAGGCTTCTCCAATTGAACCTAAATGATAGATGTGTTGCCTGCAAATAATTATTTTAGATGAAGATATTCTAAAGATCTATATTTACATGTATCTAGCTATAATATATTCTATTAGTGAATATATCATGGAAGGCTGCTTAGATTTTGAGTTTGAATTTTTTTTTAAATCTATTATTATAACAGAAGGAGGAAATCAAAGGTCATGTCCCAGCTTTTGTTTCACCTGTATGACAGAGCGATTCCCATGAGCCAATCTTCCCTTCGGGGCCTTATGACTCAACCGTGATTGAGAAGGACATCGCTATCTATTAAATATACTATATTTGGATCATGAAGCAAGTAGTGTAAGCTGTCAAATATAATTTAGAAAATGCTAGTGGTTTGTAAATATGACTTTTTAAAATAGTACAAAATAAGTATATTCTTAACAGTGCTTGTCAAGAGGGAAAAGAAATTGCCAGCCTGCTGTCTTTAGAAAGCATATGTGTCACAATGACTCTCAATAGGTGATGTGCTTATATGCACAAATGTGGTGTGTGTGTGCGTGTGTGTGTGTATGTGCGAGCACACGTGTGTGTTGTAGAAGGAGAGGAAAAGGAGTACTTAGCAGAATCATCTGGAGACATTTCAAAATATACCTTCCTTCTTTCAATTAGGGCTTCATCCTACAAACATTTATCAAGTGTCCATTAGGAATAGACATATTTTGGTACACGCAACACCCCTATCCTTTAATATCACCCCTTCAATAAAACACATATTTGTGGATGTACTGGCACATCTCTGGAGGTGAGAAATAGTGTATGCTGTGCTTAATCTGTTTTATCTCTACAAAAGTCTTCCTTATCTTCAACTAATTAAAGACTCTTCCATGCAATATCCAAGGAGGCAATCTATTAACATATCTACTTTCAAGCTAGAAAACAAAAAAGTGAGACGCCAAAAATTTGAGACATTTCTTCAAGATTACACAGCTAGTCATTAGTAAAGGTAAAGATTTGGGCTCCAAAGAGCAGATGAAAATGCGTGCTGTGGACAGGCAGATGACCCTGGGGGAGAGAGAAAAAGGAAGCCGGCAGGACTGAGCCAAGCATGGCCAGTTCTTCCTTCTCATCAGTCAGGGAAGGGACATGCCATCCTGGAGGAATGTCCAGGATGAGGGGCAGAGGGCAGTGTTACCCAAATACAAGTCCCTCCAAAGGGAAACACCAGCCCATGATTTAAGATTTCCCTAACAGCAAATACTTGTTTGGAGGGGAAACAAATACCTGGATGAGCACCAGAGCAGTGCGCAAAGCAAGGTTCGGTTTGTGGGCTCTTCTTGAAAGATGGAATGCATATTTCCTCTAGCCTCCCTGTTTAATCATGCTTTATTATGCCAAGTTTACTTGATACTTAAGAGAGAAAAAACTTTAGAAACCCAAATTAGCACACTTAGCACAGCCTAAGGAAGAAAATTCAGTGTGTCCACATGGCTGTGCTCCCAACTCCTTCCTGTTGATTGTATACAGTGTACGTATAATCTCTCCATCTCTCTCCTCATGCCAGCACATAGCAAAGCACTCTGGCTCTCTCCAGTGGGATTCTCACAGCCATGACAAGGTCATCCTCCTTCTCTCAAGACTAATTTTAAAATTCCAGTGTGTGTATGTTTGTGTGCATGTGTATGTTCTATTCTGCATGTACCATTACCTCATTACCTCCTTCTTGTTTTCTTATTCCTAATTTTTTTTTTTTTTTTTTTTGGAGAGGGAGTCTCACTGTGTCTCCCAGGCTGGAGTGCACGGGCGCGATCTTGGCTCACTGCAACCTCCGTCTCCCAGGTTCAAGCAATTCTGACTCTGTCTCCCAAGTATCTGGGATTACAGGTGCATGCCACCACACCAGGCTAATTTTTGTATTTTTAGTAGAGATGAGGTTTTGCCACATTGGCCAGGCTGGTCTCCAACTCCTGACTTCAAGTGATCCGCCAGCCTGGGCCTCCCAAAGTGCTGGGATTACAGGTGCGAGCCACCGCGCCTGGCCTCCTCTTTAATTATTATCAGCACTTCCTACACCAGATTTCACACTACAAATCTGTTTTGTTCTCCTTAAAAAATGTGTAAATAGGCCTGTTCAGAGATCCAAAGAAAACTGAAATCTTCCACAAAGGTTAATAAAATAGTTGTTACGACATATAAAATATATGGGGATTATCCATTGATTTTGCATGTAATATCCATGGCAGTTAGCTCCAGAATTCTGGAATTGGCTTCTCAATTACTTTCAGGCTAATTTTGAAATCTAAAAGGAAGGAAAAAAATTAAAATTGTCATCCTCCAACTAAGAAAAAGCTCCAGGAGTCCCAATGCCCCCAAACACTCACTCTCATTTAGGTATTATAAAGTACATTGAATGGGTGACTTAAATGAAAAATAGTAATAATTCCACAATTACAAAATAATAGAGACTGTATGCAAATTTTTGTAGGCTCTTTTCCCCCCATATTCCAGAGCAAAACTGAGCCACTGTCTAAACTCTATTGGTTTTCTCCTCCCCTGAGACAATGTACAACATCACAGCGTGAATCCAGCAGGGTGCAGGACATCACACACAGAGATCGTTGCTTCTGAAGGGTTTTCAGGTGCCCAAAGACAGGCTGCAGGTGGTGCAGTAAAATTCAGAAAAGCACCAGAGTATCATACATCCTGATTCAACCATTCTATCTGTACAAAGAAAATGGGATCCTCGCATAGCATAAATTGATTTGTTTCTATGCTGACTCTTATTTTATCAATGGCCTGTGGGCATGTGCAAATATTTTTAGATAGGTCAGTATCACATGCATACACACCACACATGGCAGACAAAAATTGCCACCTACCAACCTTCTTTAAATAAACAAATTCGAACAAGTCAAAACTAAAGACGGTCAAGGAAAATGAATGTGTTGTTATAATTAGGTAATGCTTTCGTAATTCCATTTGGATATTTTCCACAAACTGCAAGTAGGTTAAATCCCAAAGCAAGATCTGCATTTCTCCCAAATGCAGGTGTAGCTGCAGCCTGAGGGAGAGGCATCTTGCTGCTGCAGCCAGTTCCCGGGAGGTCTGCATTACACTCTGAGCCAGGTCTCCCTCTACTATTCCAAGAAATCCCCAGTTGACCTCAGAAAGAATCACACAGCCTCTTTTCAGAGAAAATAACAAGCCAAACCATTAAATTAGATGACGGCGCATTTATCTTAATTTTAATCTGAACGTGAATTATCAAGTTGTCTAACAGAGTAAAGCTTTCGTGTTTGCATCCCTAAGTTATCCTCATTGATTTTACTCTTGTCATTAGTATATTGCTTGAAGGACTGAGCCAAAACATCTGGAAAAACGCATAAGAGTAAATATGGATCTCCTCTAAATTTTTGTTTACATCTCACAATTATTTTTTTTTAAAAAGCAAATTCATCAACACAAAATCTTGTAACAAATATTACACAATAAATTCAATGTTAAACGTGGACTACTTTCAATTAGAACTATATTAATGCAACTCAGTTCACAGTCCTCATTTTACTTTGTCAGATCAGAACCACCCATCAAAATGGAGGCCTGCAAGTAAGAGGAGGAAGGGGGAGGAGACAGAACACAGACATCTTCTGAATGGCTTTGGTGACAGGCGGGTAGGAGTCACTACCTGCCATTTGCATGTAAGTGTTTTTGTTCCTCTTGTTTATTGCTCGTATTTACTCATGTGTGCCCAGGTATGTATTAAGTACATCAGAATTTAATTTTCTATATATAATCAACACATCCCACAAAAGGTTTGAAGTAGGTGCCATTCACATTAAAGAATGTACATAATTCACTCTTAAAAGCTGAAAACTTTTTCAAACTATACTACAAGGCTACAGTAATCAAAACAGCATGATACTGGTACCAAAACAGAGATATAGACCAATGGAACAGAACAGAGGTCTCGGAGGCAACACAACGTATCTACAACCATCTGATCTTTGACAAACCAGACAAAAACAAGCAATGGGGAAAGGATTCCCTGTTCAATAAATGGTGTTGGGAAAGCTGGCTAGCCATGTGCAGAAAGCAGAAACTGGACCCCTTCCTGACACCTTACACTAAAATTAACTCCAGATGGATTAAAGACTTAAACATAAGACCTAACACCATAAAAACCCTAGAAGAAAATCTAGGCAAAACCATTCAGGATGTAGGTGTAGGCAAGGACTTCATGACCAAAACACCAAAAGCATTGACAACAAAAGCCAAAATAGACAAATGGGACCTAATCAAACTCCACAGCTTCTGCACAGCAAAAGAAACAATCATTAGAGTGAATCGGCAACCAACAGATTGGGAAAAAATTTTTGCAGTTTACCCATCTGACAAAGGGCTGATATCCAAAATTTACAAAGAACTAAAGCAGATTTACAAGAAAAAAACTAACAAGCCCATTCAAAAGTGGGCAAAGGATATGAACAGACACTTTACAAAAGAAGACATACGTGAGGCCACAAACATATGAAAAAATGCTCATCATCACTGGTCATCAGAGAAATGCAAATCAAAACTACATTGAGATACCATCTCACGCCTGTTAGAATGGCGATCATTAAAAAATCGGGAGACAACAGATGCTGGAGAGGATGTGGAGAAATAGGAACACTTTTACACTGTTGGTGGGAGTGTAAATTAGTTCAACCATTGTGGAAGACAGTGTGGCGATTCCTCAAGGACATAGAAATAGAAATTCCATTTGACCCAGCAATCCCATTACTGGGTATATATCCAAAGGATTACAAATCGTCCTACTATAAGGACACGTGTACACGAATGTTCATTGCAGCACTGTTTACAATAGCAAAGACCTGAAACCAACCCAAATGCCCATCGACGATAGACTGGATAGGGAAAATGTGGCACATATACACCATGGAATATTATGCAGCCATCAAAAACGATGAGTTTGGGTCCTTTGTAGGGACATGGATGAACCTGGAAACCATCATTCTCAGCAAATTGACAGAAGAGCAGAAGATCAAACACCGCATGTTCTCACTCATAGGCGGGTGTTGAACAATGAGAACACATGGACACAGGGAGGGGAGCACTACACACTGGGGTCAGTTGGGGGGAAATGGGGGAGGGACGGTGGGGGGTGGGAAGCTGGGGAGAGATAGCAAGGGGAGAAATGCCAGATGTAGGTGATGGGGAGGAAGGCAGCAAATCGCACTGCCACGTGTGTTCCTGTGCAACAATTTTGCATGTTCTTCACATGTACCCCAAAACGTAAAATGCAATAAAATAAATAAATGGGAAAAAAAAAAAAGCTGAAAACTTTCTAAACACACACACACACACACACACACACAAGGTACCTGGTTGCAGAAGTTGCCCAAAATGTGGTCACCAATGATTAGACAGTAAGAATCAAAGTAGCTCAGGAAAGACAGTTTATTTATAGCCACAGTGGTCCAGAAAGCATAACAGACAAAAGGGAGCTGAGAGGACCCTGACGTCATGTTAGCATAGGTGAAGAAATGTGTAGAAAGAAGACAAATGACAAATAGTTGAAAGACAGGAAAAAAAGTACATGATTCAAACACTTCAATGTGGTCACCATTATTTGTACTACTTCTACTACTATTTGTGTTATTTACGTACATTAAAGACCAGTTTTCGAACACATTCAATGTAAAAACTTAAAGCAGCAAATAAGAAAGTTAGTGTGATTGGAGCAAATGGTTTGTGAAAGGAGTACTAATCAAAAATAAGACTAAAAATAAAAACTGGACCCAAACTTTGGAGAATTGGAAATCCAAAAATAATAATGTGTTTAGATCTTAACCTATAGGTAACAGGAGTCATTAAAGGGTTTTATGCTGTAACGTGTGTAAAAGAGATGTTTCCAAAGTGTTGAATTTGTAGTGGTGTTAGAGGAATAAAACTGGGAAAAGGAGACAACTTCAATCAGATAAGTGAGGTGTGTTCATTCCAATGCAAGACAAATAAAATTTTTATGAAATTCTCTACTTCAGTTTTGAAAAAGACAAATGGATGTTGACAAATCAAGGCATAAAACAAAATCTGAGGCATCAGGGTCAGAAATATGTCTGTGGTATTTCTTTTAGTCAGGCAGTTCAGAGGCAGGGCCCTGTTCAATAATTAAACATCTGTTCTCAATGCACTCTATTGTGTCACTCCAGAGTATCCAGGAAGCAAAAAAGACAATTGTAGGTCACTCAGTTTCAATTGGAAAAGAATTTTGACCAATGAAGTAAGCACACAAGTAATCTCTCCCAAAATTTTTGCAGAGTAGCTGGAGTCAGCGCTGTGAGTGCGGCAGAGAGCAGTAAGGGGACACACTGCGGTGGCATGTGCTGGCAGGTGCTTGGGCCTGCATGCTGCTGCAAAGTCAGGATTGCAAATCACACACTTGGGAGGGAGCTGACACTTTATCCTGAGATGCCACGGCCAGCATGGCCAAGGTTTCTCTTGCATGGCTGTGACCCAGAAGACACATCTGGTCAGGCACAAAGCTGAGATTTCTGCTAAGGTCGGTCAGACCAGGAAATACTGTTTTACTCCATGGTGTTGAGGGCCTCAAAGAGCCTCATGCTTATCCAGCTTTGCTTAATACCTCCCATGCTCCAGAATGATCAGGCGACTCTCCCACTCATACCCCAGCCATGATGTCATCCCCACCTCCACCTGACTATAACCTTTCAGGTATTAGAAAGGAAACAACCTATTTATTTTCAATTAATTATGAAAAATACTTAATTTGTTATTTGTATCATCATCTCATTACATGAAGGACTTGAGCCAGAATTCAGAGATATGTATAAGAAAATGGGATAATAAATAAGTTGGAAATTTTAAGAAAAAAATGAAGGAAGGAAAATAAGACAATAGAAATAAAAGTCATAAAAAGATGATATTACAATATAAAGTATGGGTTGAAGATCCATTGAGTCAGGCTCATTGGAAGAGATTGGATATTAAAGCTTTAGAAACAAGTAAATGCGAGATTGGTTGATAAATCTATGGACCTGTATTCACTGCAGGTCATTGGAAGAACTGAACTGAAAGTAAAACGTAAGTCAGTAAAATACCCAGAATAGAAAGAGATAAGTAAGCTAAGCAGAGCCTGCTATGGTGATTGCTGAGAAAGAGGAATCATGACACCGTGCATTCTCGTGGGGACAGGGACCCAGCAGGAACAGCCCTGCCACAGTTCACAAAGCAGGTGGGGTGAAGTGGAATTTGAAATTTTTCCAACACATCTATGGCTACCTTGTCCAGGTCGCAGGCTGGGGAATGTAAGTCTAAAATTTTCCAAATCTCTCTCTCAGCCTCTTGGCAACCAAAGCAAAGTAAAGAGGAAAATCATGACACTGCAGCAGTATTTCACAAACTGGTATCTGACTGATGCTGTTCTGCCAGACATTAATTATCATGTCCCATATACCACACACACGATGTAAGAAATATTGGCAAATTCAGGATTTAAATAAAGTGAATGTTTGTTTCTTCTTAACTGTTCAACTACACATAGCCATCAATGTGATGGTTACCAAAAAAGGGGCCAGCAAGCTTTTTCCATGTGCCAGTTAGTGGTCTGCTTAGAAAAGGACGCTGCAGAACACAGTTTGGGAAGTAATGACTTAAAAAACTAATGATGGGAAACCCTCAAAAAACTGTGTATAAAAGAAACATACCTCAACAAAATAAAAGTTATAGATGACAGACCCATAGCTAATATCATACCGGATGGGGGAAAACTAAAAACGTTTTCTCTGATAGCTGAAACATGACAAGGATGCCCGCTTCCACCACAGTTATTCAACATAGTACTAGAAGTTTTAGCTATAGTAATCAGACAAGAGAAAGAAATAAAAGGAATCCAAACTGGAAAGGGAGATGTCAAATTATCCTTGTTAGCAGATGATATGATCTTGCATTTAGAAAAACCTAAAGATTCCACCAAAAACCTATTAGAATTGAATAACAAATCCATAAAGTTGCAGGATACAAAGTCAGCACACAACGATCAGCATCATTTCTCTATGCCAACAGTGAACAATCTGAAAAAGAAATCAAGAAAGTAATCCCATTTATGATATCTACAAATACAAAAATTAGCCAGGTGTGGTGGCTGGTGCCTGTAATCACAGCTAGTGGGGAGGCCGAGGCATAAGAATTGTTTGAACCCGGGAGGCAGAGGTTGCAGTGAGCTGAGATCATGCCATCATACTCCAGCCTGGGGAATAGAGCCAGACTCTTGTCTGCAAAAAAAAAGAAAAAAAAATAGGCCAAAACTATTGTCTGATTCTCTAAATATGTGGTTTTATAGTGGTCTAACTTGATCTAAGACTTCCAAAATTTAGAACAATAAGAATAGATTATTACATGCACTTCAAACTTCAAGTCATCTTGAAGAAATATGTTAGCCTGATATCTAAGCTAAGATATCCTACAGCTAAGAGTTAAAGCTCTTTGGAAAGCATTTGCAGATAATCTACACCACTAATTAAAGACAGATTGATTTATTTTGTGCCTAAACAAAGAAAAAGACTAGGATTTTAACCCCTTAATAAAATTTATGGATTTATGCTTTAATAGGAAGCTCTGAAACTTACCCATCAGGTAGGTAAAGGAAACGTTGGCAGAAAAGTCATGTATCTCAACAGCAATATCAGATCCACTTAAATAAAAGGTCTCAAAGTTTTGCATTATCAAGCTTATAAATAAGTATTTTCTACTAGAGAATTTTAAAGCAGTTGTTATATACTGTCTATTTAAACCATTTAAAACTTCTTTCCAGCTTGCAGTCAAAGGACATCTAATTTTAATGAAGGTAACTTCTTGGTCTACCTCCAAGATAAATTGAATTAAAAATGTAATCCCAAGTAACTAAATTAGTTAACCTGCTACATTGAATTTTTGTGATAAGCCAATTATATTTAGAGAATGCCTGCCAAAAAATAATGACTAGATTTTCAGAGAAATTGATCTTGGGCCATTCTTACTGATGCAACTTTGAGAGCGGGGCCACATGCCTACTGAGGAACGGCCAGGTTTTGACAGTCACACTTTGTTGTCAGCACCAGAAGAGTCTCCCTTTTTATTCTTATGTTGATAGAGCATCCAGCATTCAGAACAGTATTATGTCATTGAGAAATAAGGTAAACACAGAACCCGAATATGGTTCTATTTGCCCCTTCTAAAATTGTTATTATCAAAGAGAGTGTGGAGGTTTCTATCTGAGCCTAAAGAGCTGACCAGGGCCCAGAATAGCAGCTATTATGAGTTCTTATAGCCAAGCTCATTCCTTCCTGATGCAGAGTCAAAGACTTACCTACCATCTGCAAGAAACAGTCCTATCTGTCTTACATTATCCTCACACTTTGTGTGTTGTCTAGTGTCAATATTGGTGTCCACACTTAACAGGGAGCCCAGGCTAAGGTAGAGCCAATGGCTAGAATCACAGTCCATATGAGCTCCCTGCCTACCTCGGCAGAGCTTTTCATGAAACTATGCCCATGCCTCCCGGCATCACATGAGATGGAGGAGCATCAATCACTTCTTCTGAGTGAGCATAACCAATTTCCCCATTCTGCTGCAACTGTCAGAGTCTTTTGGCCTCATTCTGTGATTCAGGGCCCTGCTATTTTTATTCCAGGAATCAAACGGTGACAAGAAAAATAACCAAAAATTTATTTTGGTTTTTAACAAAGTAAGAATAAAATCATGTAGCAAAAGACAACCTACAATAATGTTAGCACTCTGAAATGGGTTTTTTTGCAAGTTGATACTCTGAAATATGTCCTGAGGCTTTTCTTGGATAAGATTACATACTGGTCTCTGGCCAAGTTGCTATGAATCATTGCAGGAGGCATTGAGGTCTAGGTTCTAATCTTCCAATACCTCTCTGTAAAAGCAGCCTATCACACAGTGCTCTTGGGTTCTCTGAGCTTCCGAAGCAAGTGAAAAGGAGACACTGTTGCACTGATACTCTCTAGGGAGTGAACTGCCACCCCCAACATGCTGTCTTCCTTCTTATTCATCAATGCCTTCTGTACAAAATAAGCCAATGATAAATCCACATATATTGAGCTCCTGTTAAATTCAAAGTGCTCTGCCAAGAAAGAAGGATAAGCCATTTTTCCCACACTCAGGAAGCTAAAAGGCAAAGTTGGGGTAATAGATATATATTTACATATTATGGTGTATGTTATATATAATTATACATTATACATATTTAAAATATATTATAAATATATCTAAATATATTTTATAATATATACAATATATATTATTACCCCATATATATGATAATAAACCTATAGGTTTTGGATTGAGTCTTGGGCTTAAAGCTAGGCTTCATCACATGCTGCCTTAGTCACTTGGCTTAACATTAAAGTACAGAGGGTGTTCAGCACAATGTTTGGCCCAAAGTAATTCCCTAACAAACTGTAATTATTATTCATAATATATCCAGAAAGTGAGAGGTCTTTGAGGAGCATTGTTGGGCTAACATATATCAGTAACTCTTGTAGACACATAATTTAGACATTGACTCCTTCATAAGTCTACTTAGGCTGCAGAGGGGTGTGTGTGTGTGTGTGTGTGTGTGTGTGTGCGCACGTGTGTGTGTGTGTGAAGTCATCCCCTGAAACGTGGCAAAATTCCCATAACTTATAAATATTATAGCAGGACTGGGTTCAAACCCTGATGCTATCTGGCCCAAAGCCAGATACCACCACAGAACACTGGTGCTACAGTCTGGAGTTACCCTGGCCAATATGGGAGCCACTAGCCAATATGGCTATTTAAATTTAAATTTTAATTAAGTTAAAAATCAAGTTCCTCAGTTGCACTGGCCACATGACAAAGGCTCAAAAGCCACACGTGGCTTATGACCACAGTGTTGGATAATAGAGATATTATAACATACCTATCAGCACCGAAAATTCTAGTGGTAGCACCAATCTAGATATAAAGATGAAAAGAATAAACCATTTTTTACAGGCCAGAAAAATAATGGTATCTGTTAAGTTAAAGCAATGATAGAATGAAGAAAGTGATCAATCTGTATCCCTGAGTAAGGCTGTGATAATTACTATGAGCATAATTAAATAAAACACTCACTTTCACCTTTAGGTCTCTATTATGCAGGAGTTAGGAAGCAACTAAATTCCTAGAAGTTGCTGTTATCTGTCTAGTTAACATGCTTTCATCAAGCTCAGAGAAGTGTTCTGTTAATGTAAGTTTGCCTCCATTTCTTTAGTAAAATGCTACCAGTAAAATAAAATTGTGTGGAACAGTCAAACAAGGTGTTAGAAATATCACCATGGATGCAAGCCAGTATCAACTCCTTTGCAGGTTTACTTAAGCTGTTAGCTCTTTTCTTTGGTGCTCAGTTAGATACTTGTTTGTGTTTTTTTTACTTAAAACAATTGAGTAGAAATGACCAAGTGTTTGAATTAGCCTCCTTTTCAAGAGTTCAGTTTAACCAGCTTTAAGAAAAAAATTACTTGTAGAATAGAACCATCATTTCATTTTTATTCATTTGCTTAATCAAGAAATATTTGCAAAAAAAAAAAAGAGAGAGAAATATTTGCTTATCACCTGCTCTGTATCTATCTGCTGCTGGGCTGGATGCTAAGGCTGCAAAAATGACCCAAAATAACCTGGGCCCCTAATGCCATGGCATTTATAGCTTCCAGTCTTCTCTCACCATGGAATATTTAGATTTTACTGCAAAAGATTAAAAAATGTATAGGAAATAATTTAACTGATATCTAGCAAATAATGACATATCTCAAATACAACAAATTAATCACCACTGGAATATAAATTCTTGCTCACCATTCTCTCTTTCCTCTTCCTTACTATGTCTCTGCCTTATACTACAAGCCCTGTAAATATTATACTTATTCTCTGAAAAAATTCAGGTATAAAGTTCTTATTTTTTTTTCATGGATGGGGAAAAAAGTACCAAAAAACCCCACAATTGTTGGTTCAAGTTTATACACTATGTAGAGATCCTAGAAATAGAAGTATTGCCTGGCAAGGAAAGCCAGAACCGGACACAGGTTAAGTTTGAAGTCGTGAACACAAATTTTATTCAGGAACAATTACAAAGGAGAAAGAAAACCAGGTTCAATTTCAAATATAGCAAGGACAAGTGGGGATTTATAGCCAAGGATGATGGTGACGTCAGAGGATGGAAAGTTACTGAGAGAAAACATCAGGTATAATGGGGATTCTGACTCAATCAGCTTCACAGGATTCTTGGTGAAGGTGGGCCAGGATGATCACATACCAAAGGTTATGGGGATGAAGAGTTTGACTGAAAAACCACATTCAGATATTTGAAAGTCTGCTTCCTATTTCACTACATTTAAATTATAAATGCAAGTGAGTTGATACCAATGCAGCATGCCAAAGCTGAGTTAAGTAGCCAGAAAGACTCTAAAAGTAAGAATCCTTTCATTTTGTCAAATTTTGCCAATAAGAATTCTTAAAACAGTGAGCCTACAAAAGCCAATATGATTGAACACTGTTTCATGGTCTATGCAGTCAATTTGCATCTTCCTTATGGCCTGAAGACAAGTGGCCATGAGCAGTGAGCATTTTTAACTACAGTCTAAGAAACCATACTGTTTCTAAATGCAATATAATGGAAAATTCCACTGAGAAAGAAAATCACAAGTCAACCTAAACCAGTAAGATAATATTAAAAGGACAGAGAATAGACAATATCAGTAACTTCATTTTTATGTAACACATCTCTATCATGAAGAAGCAAATTATCTTGGTATTATCTGAAAAACTGGGAAGACTAAGGACACATGCTAAGCAAGAACTAGTCCTGTTAAGAACATTCAGAATAGAAGCTGCTAATCTTAATAGCAACTGTTCTTTTTAAAAGCTGTATATTCAACATTCTGTGTGTTTGACTTTGGTTAGAAGAGGTAAGAAAATAAGAAGATGACTAACTATTTAAATATGAAATAAAATAATGCAACAATTGTGCATATCTTTCTTTCCCAGGACTTCACACAATCACTTCAAATGCTGCCACAAAAAAGGAGAACATTTTGGTATAGAAAGAAGATTCATTTGTAAAGAAAGAGCAGGATGCAGTTTCCAAGAGATATAGGCAATACATTCGTTTTTCTATGAGAAAAATACAAGTTATGTTGCATTGACTATAGATGGCAAGACAACTAAGGGACCCACCAGACTTCTCCTAATGAGTCTCATTTTACCCTCAATTTTTCCTCTTCTAAATATGAAACTTGAATTTTTGTCTTCTTCCTTTAAACACTTTTGGTCATACATTAGTGGTTTCCAGTCAAAACTTTGCCTTCTTAATCTCAAATTCATCAAGCTTTAAGTTTATTTTGAAAACATTTCCCATCAAATAAATGTTTTAAGCTCTCTCTGGCCAGCTAACTTTGTTTGCTCCCAAACAGTTCTTACTAAAGTAGCCTTTCTTATTCATCTAATCATCCTGTCATCATAAAGTTCCAGTATTATTTTCTAACAGTTGAGTACAGTGCGTATTCCTTCCCCCAAAGAATTCCTAATTGACCTTAAAAGGTAAATAATATACACAAGTTATGGTAAATAACAATAGAAATCAGTAAATTACACAATCACCAAAGTCCTTTTTCTGGATAGCCAAGGTAATCAGAAAAGTCTATTTTTAGAAAAAGTGGCATTTAATTAGGTTCTCAACAAAGGAAAGACTAGAGAGGGAAGACATTCTATACACAATAAAAAGAGAAATGATAACTGTTAGGACCAAAGGCAGAAATGACATGCACATGTTATATTTCAGAAGGCAGTGATAAGCCAAATTGGCTTATATACTCAAAGTATATTTATATGTCATACTTGGCTGGCTTATCAATGCCTTCTGATGGCTGCAGGGAAAGGTTTTCAAAACTTTCTTAATGACTGAGTTTTACTGGCCTTCTTTCTAGAATGTTTAGGACTGGCAATAACTTCCCTTCAGTGATATAAGTACATTCATGTAAAAAAATTATTAGACCCAGGGAAATGTTATTGTTTCTAAACAACATTCTATATTTCAGGATCTTCAAAATCCAGGTAAGAAACACAGTGAAGGACTCATTCACTGCAAGTTTGGCCCCATCCGTCAGTACCAATGAAGAGAGACAAATCAAGATAGAAAGACATCATTACCGTCTCTATTGATAGTGGTATTATGTAGTAATGAATAAAAATAACTCCTTTACACAGTGCTCTACAGCTATTTCATATACTCGTTTCATTCTTGCAATGACCCAAATTTAAGTGTCGTGTTTAAACCTAAGTTGGCACACGTTAATAACTCTACTTTACTAATGAAAAAACCCGAGGTTAAGTTACTTATCCTTGGTCGCCTTGCTGTCCAAGGCTGAGCCACACTTCTTAAACCTGGCCTTTGGAAACCACAAGTGCTCTGCCACCAATGCCCCTAAGACCAGCAAAGATCCTAGAACTGTTTAGTACTAGCCAATGAAGTCACAAGATTCTTTTGTTCAGATTCTTCCCTAAATGACATCACCCATGGCTATAATGCAGAACTATGTTAATCATCCCAATCAACTGCACAGCCAATTAAATAAGAATATTAGAATATCATACTTGACTGTCCTATAATCCATGCCATCACTATGCACTTCTGCCTGGTCAATTACACAGCTCATTCATAACATCACTCGCAAGGGGCTGGATCGCCGTAATTCCTCACCATTGCAGGGAGATGAAGTTTTCCTGACTTATAATAGGTAAGTTGTTTTTAATAAAATTACCTGAAGATACAAATGTAAATATATTTCCACCTAGAAACATGTTCTATTATGATCTTGTACACGTACAAAAGACCTCACTTTGTTGTATATTTCTTCCATTAACTGTCCAATATACAACATTTACAGAAATAGTGGTTAGGGAACCACTCAAGTTGCTGCTACTTTGCAAAATGATTAAACAACTTCAGGTTTTGGAAAGATGCACCCAGCACACATTAGATCTCCTCTGAGTGCTTACCTTGCACACAGCAAGGTTAACTCTCCACATAAAATTAGAGGGTTGAAATACACCTGTCTTGACATTGTAGTCACCTACTGAGCCACATCTACAGAGTGTATACTGAAAACAATGGCCGAGGAAAATCAGGGTGTCTCCCCCTGGAAAAATCCATACAATATAAGAGGGAGAAAGAGAGAGGGAATGGTAGACTCCTAATCAAAGTTTGAAAGGTTTCTTAACTTTCTTAGAGACTAATAGCACAGCAGAGATTGATTTTCAAAAGGGATCATTAATTTTCCTTAATTTTAAACTAAATCTCAAAGTATATTTTATTCATATTCAGAATAAGGATAAATGTGAGATCAAAAAGCAATAATGCAGACCTCACCAGTGCCTAGCCCCTGAGGGAACCATTGCATTGCATTTTTTATGTCAGCCGACCTTTTCTTTTTAGTATTCATGAAAACTTAGCAAATAATCACATTGAATTGATTTCAGGGACATGTATCCATTGCTTCCTGCCTGAAATGTGAAGCTCAAGCATGGTTATCTGACACAGGAATGCCCTTTCATTCTGTCTTCAGTAAGAGCAACTGTATAGAACAAGTAAATGAGCAACCCGATGAAATCTCCCATCCCACAATCTGCTCTTGCCTTGCTATTCAATTCATCTCTCTTCATCTGCACAGGGCTCTTGTTCTACTTCAAAGCAAGCTCTGGGGCTATGGAGGAAAATTCAGGTACAATGAACAGAAACCACTTCACTTGTTAGCCAAGAGGATATTTAAGGTGCTGAACAATGAAAAGTTAATACAATTTACTATTCAGTCTCCATAAATCACCTCTAACAACTTAAAGATCCTATCAGACACCATGCCCTGCGTTTATGTTGTTTATCCGTATATCATTCATGAGTTTCATGATGACATGCTGAGAAAAACAATACATTACAATGCAAGATTGAATCACTGCTATTTATTTTCACTTTATAAGACAGATGGCTAAGAGATAACTTGTTCAAAGGAAGGCAAAAGACAGTCAAATGTCATGGGCTCAAGATAAGCCAGCTGGCACTATCAACCACACTAGGCAGGCAACCAATTTATAATTCAACTGTTGGAATGTTTACCATTGAAACGTTCAACTTCCTGGAGCAAACATTGACCACTTTGCCAGTAATAGGAGCCAAAATGCTGTTATATTCCACCTAGGGGTCACAAAAAGATAAAAGACTAAGCAACCCATCTTATACAAACTCTCACATTTGTCCACAAGAGGTTTCATAATGGGGTAGCCACTTGCAAGTAATCGTGATGTGCTCTGATTTGGAGTACTAAGACTTAGTTTATTCCCATGGCCAAGAGGCCTGGGTTTTCTTTAACTAAAATCATTCTTTTAGCTTAAGGTGTCATTCTCTACAATGTGTTTTCTAAAATGGGTATATGTGTGACTTCGTATGATCCATGCTGAACCAATTTAAAAAGTATCAACTTGCTATCACTCAGCAAAGCAGGAACTGGACAGGGGTTTTTAGGAGACAGCCTGTTTGTAAATTTTCAGAGTTCAGAACGCTAAAGGGGAGAGCACAGGGTGAATTGTTAATATTGGGTCCTTGTGCAGCCAAAGGAGATCAGGAGAACGTATAGTTCTTGGAGCAAGGAAACAATGTAAGTAGACAATTAAAAAAAAAAATAGAGAGCCGGGCACAGTGGCTCACACCTGTAATCCTGGCAACTCAGGAGACGGAAGCTGGAGGATCACTTGAGGCCAGGAGGTCAACACTAGCCTGGACAACACATAGAGACCCCATCTCTATAAAAAAAAAAAAAAATAAATTAACCAGGCATAGTGGCACGTGCCTGTAGTCTCAAATATTTGCGAGGCTGAGATGGGAGAATTGCTTGAGCCCAAGGAGAAAATTAGAAAGGTTCTCACTTTTGGCCTACTTTTGAATTTTGTCCCAGTCTGTAATAATTATAAAATTCAAATTTCCCCAGAACTGATGAACTGCAAGATTAAAAGAGAACCACCACACACAGTGAAAAGACTAACCCCAGGTGGGAAACAAGGAGACCAAAGGAAAACAGCATGTCAAGCGGTTTAGAAATAAAGTTCAGGAAATTCAATATTCACTGTTAATTTTCCCATGAATCCCTTATATTGTTTGCTTTTTTGTCTCTAGCCAGCTGTGCTTTTTAATAGGACAATTATTTGCTATTCAGATGTATTCCAATTATTTCTTAAAAAGAAAAGTTCTATAGGATTATCAAGTTGTCCATTTGAGAAAATTTTTCTCCACTTTTTATTGCCTCATGAAGCATCCACAATGTGATTTTGATGATACATTCTTCATCTTCATTAATAACTATCATGTTAACAAGTAAAGATGTAGATTGTTTGTAGCTTTAGTTCAAGGAGAGATAATGAGAGCTAGACAAACTTGATATGAATTGGAAATTGGATGACATGAAAAGGCCACAGGGTAAGCAGTTTCCAGAGCTGTGGCCACAGAATGAATGACTCAGACATGAGTGCTCAGTCACAACAAGGTGCAGCACAGCCTGCCTCTACTGAAGATGGGTTTTTTAACTTCCAGCAAGGCCTCCAGCGGCTCATTAGCTGGGAATACTCTGGAGAGGAACACAAGGAGCTGTTTCTTTTATTATTCCCCTGAAGAAGCCAAAATATGGTTTTCAATGTGATGCAGACTGGAGACACTGATTTATTCAAATGATTGTTTTAATGTAAGCTACTTACTTGTGCTTTTAGTACAAAATACTTTGAGATTTGTGTGTGTGTGTGTGTTAATGACGAAATTCTCCATTGGTGTGCCTGGGCCTATTCTACCTGCAAGTATAATCAATAGGGAAAGATACTTGGTGACTTTTCTGTCTACAAAATTGAACTAGTGCCGCCATATTTATTTTTCATCAATCTCTTTTGATGGGATTATCAACATGTGTGTAAAAGTGACTTTCCAAGCTTGATTCATTTTTGCCTCTTCTTTAGATGAGAAAAGCATCAAATCCCTGATGAAAACTGCAATGATACTACACTGATTATAACATGCTTACTTACTACATTATTCATTGTGTTCTCTAGATGAATCATATGTTTTCTATTTTTTGAAAGTTCCCTGGAAAAGGTTAAATCATAATGGTTAAATCATAAATGCCCCTTAGTGCTTACCTGGAGGGAAGCGGAAAGTGACTTTCCCACCACAATGCCCTGGGAAATAAGGGAATGACCTACTTTTTACCAAATCAAATGATGTTTTTTTTGATCCTCATCCTTCTTAATATTTTTGGCATATCAAACTGTTTACCACCCTCTCCTTGCCAAAGAGCTTCCCTTGGCTGATGTGTAACACACCCACTTAGTCTTCCTGCTTCAAAAACACAATTGCTTCTTTCTCCACATTTACACACTGACCTTATTCCATGTCCCGGTCTCTATCTGAGCATGTTCCCCCAAATCCAATCATCAATCTAACACTCTTCTCTGACACTTTAAGAAAATACATCCTTGATTTAGTCTCAGTCATCACCTCTGTGTATTTGAAAATCAAATCCTTCTTGACAACTCATCCTTCACCCAATTCTAGGACGGTATCTTTATCATTCTATCACATAGATTTTCTAGAAAAAAAGAATGAGGCCATCATTCTTAACAGAACAACCTATCCAAATGATTAGCTTCCCAAATGTGTTATTTTTCTATGGCCCTCAGGAAAATAGTACAACCAGAAAATTAGTCAAAATAGAAGCAATAAAATATCAGTTTCTCAAAGGATTAGGCTATATTTTTCTTAGCATTCACTGTATTCATTTCCAAATCAAAATCACTAGGGTTCATAGGTGGCAGAGGTATTCCAGTTTCTATGAAATTTTACATGTGAACTATATGCCCTGACACTCCATATCTCCCCTTCCTGACCTTGAAATCAAGAATTCACTCTCAAAGTAGGGTCTTTTACAGGGAACACTGAGCACAGAGGTTGCCTTAACAAGAAAGCCATCCTAATTCTGTCATAAATTAAAGGCAGCACTTCAGAGACTGGAGCATAAACTGCTGCCACTCCATTCCTGAGAGAGATCAATGATCCTTTCAGTAAAACCTGTCTTTTTACTACCAGGAACTAGAAGTTTAGCAAATACCAATGCAAGAATTTAAAAGTTTCATGTGTGGATGTCCTGAAACAGATCCTGGCTGCGTCTGAACGTATGTTTTGTCTTAACAGAGTTTTCCTGCTTCTCCAGTCCTAACTTGAGAAAGTCTCCCATTATGCACAGTTGTCATAAATATTCCCTTCTAATTTACACTGCATTCAAATCAGCAACCATTTACTGAGTAGGTGCTAGAGACCTGAAAATAAATATACCAGAACCTCTGCAGGCTGTGATTCTAAAGGAAGTGTTCCAAGCCCAGCTCCACCATTCAGCAGCTATGTCACCTTGGGCAAGTAATTCACCTCTCTGCCCACGTATCCTCTTCCGTTCCACATGGAGAATAATAGTACCTATGCCATAGGCCAGGCAGTTCTGATGATGGAATGAAACAACTCATATAATGTGAGTAATAATATTATCTTCCTCTTGAGGCCTTGAGGGAATTAAATGGCTGGATACAAGCAAAACAGAGAGAACAGTTTTGGACACACAGCATGCATAACATTTAAACGCAGTCCTCATCATCAGTGGTATAAACAAATGACAGTCCTCATAAATGGCAGTCCTCATCATCATTGTTATTTCCTGGTATCATACAGTTAGTTAAGGAGTTTCTACAAGATTCAGTGGCAAGAACACAGAGCAAGTCATTCTGAGAAGTGCTGTGGCACTGATAAGCAGTGCCCAAACTCTGCCAATAGGAGTTTCAGGGAAATGGCAAAGAAGAACTAGCCCTTGAATGGACACTGATCAAATGAGCCCGATGTCCCAGGCAAACAGTGGGGAGGCGGTGGAGGGCAGAGGCATCCCCAACAAGGAGGCAAGGAAGAGCATGTGGTACTTGCAGGGAGGAAGGGCCCGTTCATATTGTTAGAGGCAGGGAGTGCAGACAGGTTAGAAATCCCTGCAGGGACAGACATGCACCCCTGTATCAGCCACACCAAGGGGTGGGCCTTTTTTCTGGAGTCAACAGACACAGTGAGTAATACGATCAAGTCATTTTTCCCCTATCCGGAGTACTGGAGGTGTCACAGCTGAAGGTGAAGAGATCAGTGAGGAAGCTGGGCAGTAGCCATGGCAGAGCATGAAGACAGGTTGACCTTCTCAGCAGAGGAAGGCACAAAGACACAGAGACCATCAGCAGAACAGATGAACACTGGCATGATGGGCCTGTGTCAGAAGACCAAATGTAAATACTCAGTCCTCTCATTCTGTGATCTGGGACATGAACAGTCTCTTCAACAGCTCCCATCTTGCAAAAGGGAGTTCTAATGTGTACACCATGAGATTGTTGTAAGCCATAAAACACATAATGTGAGTGGTAATGATCCTCAATCTGCAAAGGTCTGTATGGATGTGCAATGTACATTATCTCCAAAGTACATGATTTCCCCGGAATGATTTGGGATGACTGCCTCATGAATCAGGGCTCCACACTGCTCCAGTGATAGATGACTTTCTCACCTCAAAAGCTGTGAATTATTTTTCTCAGGGGGACTTCTTTCTTAGAAGGATCTTCTCCATTTTCTTTTTTTTTTTTTTTTTTTTGCAAAAGAAAAAAGTCTGTATCTTTGGTCTTTAGAACTGTGCACCCTGGCTTGCTAAGTCCCTTCTGTGTCCGATGTCATTATGCTTGTGCGTGCATAAATGCATGTTATTCCTCCCACAGGCTCTCTTGTGATCTTGATCATCAACCAGCTTCTAATCACACCAGTCAGCAGAGGATGACTAAGAAGGACTGAATGGGTTCTTATTGCCATATAAGGTCTGAGTGTAGAGAACTCTTCTACATTTTCTGGACATCTAACATGTAATGGTCAAAAGAGGGTAAAAGTTATAAAGGAAGATTTCCTGTTCCTTCAGTCATTGTGGCCATGGCAATACACATTCAAATGATTTAAAGTGTGACCATTTGGAAAATGATCCCTCGCAGCTTGTTGCAGTTGTACATATATATTTCTATTACATATGTCTATCAAATATTTGATATATATGTATATATCTTTGAATTATTATTCCTCTGTATTCTTTATGTCATTATAATTCCACCAAAAATGCTCTAAGAAATTATTCTGGGGTTAGAACACAAATAATGGACATTTTCAGGCATGATGGCAAATAGGGATATGTTTATATCTTTTGTTTGTTTGTTTACTTGTCAATATAAATCTCTCTGTGCCAGTTTTTACTGATCTCTTAGCTCACACCTACATATCAGTTCTCAGCTTAGTAAGACTGGAGCCAGAAAGTCGTAAGTATTTCCCAGGTATCCTCGTGATCTGGCCTCCTGTTGGATAGGGGGCAGCAGCAGAAAAACAAAAGGCTAGCAGATGAGAGATATCTTTGTCCTTTCTCCCTCCTTCCCTCTCTCCTTCTTTCTGCCTGCCTGCGCCTCTGGTGGGGTCTCTGGAAGTTGCGGCGTTTCTGGTACTCCTCTGAGGCCCCTCTTCCATGGTTCCAGTCCTGGCTAAAGTGTCCCTGTGGTCGGGGGCCCCTTCTTGCAAGTTTCACAACCATTTGGGACTCCTTGCAGCATGTGGCACCTATGCTTTGGGTTCTGATAACACCAGCTCCTCCCTTTTCCTCCTGAGATCCGTTGGCAGTAGTAGCTTCCTGATGTTACCAAGCTCTTGCTACCCACTTTCTGCTCTTTTAACTCCTCTAATTTTTTTATTGTATTTGGGCTCTGGGGAATATGTGCACATCCTGTATCCTACAGGATTGTTGCATAGGTTCATACATGCCATGGTGATTTGCTGTCTCCATCCCCCCGCCCCCATCGCCTACATCAGGCATTTCTCCCAGTGTTATCCCTCCCCATCCTCCCTGTCCCCCCACTGTCCCTCTCCTTCCCTCCCCTCCCCTCACCCCCCAACCTAGCCCTGTGAGTGTTGTTCCCTTCTCTCTGCCCAAGTGTTTTCATTGTTCAACATCCGCCTATGAGTGAAAACATACGGTGTTTGGTTTTCTGTTCTTGTGTCAGTTTGCTGAGAATGATGGTTTGTAGGTTTATCCATGTCTCTACAAAGGAGACGAACTCCTTATTTTTGATGGCTGCACAGTATTCCATGGTGTATATGTGCCACATTTTCCCTGTCCAGTCTATCATCGACACGCATTTGGGTTGGTTCCAGGTCTTTGACATGGTAAACAGCACCTCAATGAACATATGTGTGCATGTGTCCTTATAATAGAATGATTTATAATCTTTTGGGTATATATCCAGTAATGGGATTCCTGGGTCAAATGGAATTTCTATTTCTAGGTCCTTGAGGAATCGCCACACTGTCTTCCACAATGGTTGAACTAACTTACACTCCCACCAACAATGTAAAAGTGTTCCTATTTCTCCACATCCTCTCCAGCATCTGTTGTCTTCAGATTTTTTAATGATCGCCATTCTAACTGGCATGAGATGGTATCTCAATGTGATTTTCATTTGCATTTCTCTAATGACCAGTGATGATGAGCATTTTTTCATGTTTCTTGGCCTCATATTTGTCTTCTTTTGAAAAGTGTCTGTTTATATCCTTTACCAACTTTTGAATGGGTTTGTTTTTTTCTTGTAAATCTGCTTTAGTTCTTTGTAGATCCTGGATATTACCCCTTTGTCAGATGGGTAGATTGCAAAAATTTTTTCCCATTCTGTTGGTTGCTGGTTTACTCTAATGATTGTTTCTTTTGCTGTGCAGAAGCTATTAAGTTTAATTAGATCCCATTTGTCTATTTTGTCTTTTGTTGCCATTGCTTTTGGTGTTTTAGTTATAAAGTCCTTGCCTATGTCTGTGTCCTGAATGGTGTCGTCCAGGTTTTCTTCCAGGGTTTTTATGGTGTTAGTTCTTATGTTTAAAACTTTAATCCATCTGGAATTAATTTTTGTATAATGTTTAAGGAAGGGGTCCAGTCTCACCTTCCTGCATATGGCTAGCCAGTTTTCCCAAAACTATTTATTAAACAGGGATACTTTCCCCGTTGCTTGTTTTTGTCTGGTTTGTCAAAGATCAGATGGTTGTAGATGTGTGGCATTGCATCCGTGGCCTCTGTTCTGTTCCGTTGGTCTATATCTCTGTTTTGGTACCAGTACCATGCTGTTTTGATTACTATAGCCTTGTAGTATAGTTTGAAGTCAGGTAGAGTGGTGCCTCCAGCTTTGTTCTTTTTGCTTAGGATTGTCTTGGCTATGCAGGCCCTCTTTTGGTTCCATATAAAGTTTAAAGTGGTTTTCTCCAGTTCTGTGAAAAAGGTCAATGGTAGCTTGATGGGGATAGCATTGAATCTATAAACTAACTTGAGCAGTGTGGCCATTTTCAC
The DNA here is from genome assembly GCF_009761245.1 of Sapajus apella. Classification (NCBI taxonomy): domain Eukaryota; kingdom Metazoa; phylum Chordata; class Mammalia; order Primates; family Cebidae; genus Sapajus; species Sapajus apella. The sequence continues at coordinate 16,031,187 of NW_022436970.1, read as the reverse complement.
GATATTGATTCTTCCTAACCATAAGCATGGAATGTTTTTCCATCTGTTTGTGTCCTCTCTTATTTCCTTGATCAGTGCTTTGTAGTTTTCCTTGAAGAGATCTTTTACATCCTTTGTTAGTTGTATTCCTAGGTATTTTATTCTCTTTGTAGCAATTGTGAATGGCAGTTCATTCTTGATTTGGCTCTCTTTAAGTCTGTTATTGGTGTATAGGAATGCTTGTGATTTCTGCACACTGATTTTGTATCCTGAGACTTTGCTGAAGCTGCTTATCAGTTTTAGGAGATTTGAGCTGAGATGATAGGGTCTTCTAAATATACAATCATGCTGTCTGCAAATAGAGACAATTTGACTTCCTCCTTTCCTAAGTTGGGCAAGTTCTCTTGGATAATATCTTCAAGAGTGTTTTCCAACTTAGATTTGTTTTCCCCATTACATTCAGGTACACTGATCAAACATAGATTAGGTCTTTTCACATAATCCCATAGTCCACAGAGGCTTTGTTCATTTTTGTTCACTCTTTTTTCTCGAATCTTGCCATCTCATTTTGTTCGTTGATTTGATCTTCTATCTCTGATATCCTTTCTCCTGCCTGATCGTTTCGACTGTTGATACTTGTGTATGCCTCGCAAAGTTCTCGTGCTGTGTTTTCCAGCTCCATTAGGTCATTTATGTTCTTCTCTAAGCTGGTTATTCTAGTTAGCATTTCGTCTAATCTTTTTCCAAGATTCTTAGTTTCTCTGCATTGTTTTAAAACATGGTCTTTTAATTCAGAGAAGTTTGTTGTTACCCACCTTCTGCAGCCTGCTTCTGCCAATTCATCAAATTCACTCTCTTTTTTTGTTCCCTTGATGGTGAGGAGTTGTGATCCCTGGGAGGAGAAGAGGTGTTCTGTTCTTTGATGGTTTCATCCTTTTTGCACTGGATTTTCCCCCATCTTCATGGATTTATCTCCCTTTGATCTTTGAGTTTGGTGATTTCGGGAGGAGTCTCTGTTGGAGCTGTATCTTTTTTGGCCTGTAGAGGACGTTGCTGGGCTCTCTCGGGTTCAGTCAGGTTGCTGGGTGGGTGGTCCTTCCCTGGAGTTTGTTTGCAGGTGAGATGGTCCCCCACCTTCCCAACAGCGTCTCTCCTTCCCCAAGCTTGATCTGCCTGGTTGGGTTCAAACTAGTGTATTTGCTGCCAAGCTCTCTAGCAAGGGATTCAGTTTCAGTTCTGTGGGGGTGGAGCCTGCCAGCCTTATGGCCTGTTTCCCTGCTTTCAACTCTGCCTCTTTCTGTGGGACAGTCCGTCCCGCTTGCGTTAGTCCAAACTTCTTCCCAGGTCCCTGCAACAACTTACCACACCCAGTGGGAGCCCCAGCTAGGATTTGCATCTACTACCCACGGTGACCCTCAGTCTGGCGGGGCTGTTGTGGACCGTGGGTTGCAGGAGGGATGAGGTAAGCACAGGATCCCAATCGGAGCACCAAGGGGGTGAAGCCGCCTGACCCTCCGAGTGGGCTGCACATTCCAGGCGGGGACGCACCCCACCCTGTCTTGGTTTGCCCCACTGGGCGGCACTCGTCCTGCGGCTCATTCTCTGGGCTATTTTCAGTGCCTTATCAGTCCCACCGAAATGAACCAGGCACGTCATTTGGAATCTTGAAGTCCTCTAGTCCTCTGCGTCCCATTCACTGGGAGCTGCATTCTGGTGTTGCCTTCTCTTGGCCATCTTGGTGCCGCCCCCATCCTCTGATGTTTTTAAAGCTATTTCCTTGATTACGCATCCTCTTTGTAGAATATCTAGGTTTTTACTTCCTTTAAAGGACCCTGACATATATAGTACTCAGTACCAGTAGTGATCCCAAGAAACAATCACTCAAAACTGAATTCTAGTATTGATCTGTTGGCCTGTTCAAGCTTGCAGAGAATGACGTCCTTATTAGCAGGAGAAAATAGGTATCCAGTAAACTGAGACTTGAAGTGGCATTATACTGACTTAATCACCTCTGGTAGCTTGAGATCAAAATTCTACTAAAGGCAAGGCTTTGGGAAAGCAAGTGGCCACTTCATTTAACTGTAACTTTTAGTACTAATGATTCGAAGGACTACAGCATAGGGCAGTTACTTCTAAATGCACTGGAGATACAGGCAAAGAAAAGGATACACTCAGAGGTTAAATTCCCAGTTCAAGTCATGGCCAGAAAAATCAAAGAATGTCTACAGTAGTGAAGATGTAAGGGGGTTTATTTGGTTTTTTGTTTAGGGCAGCTCTAAGACAAACAAATAAAAAACTTCACATCTTATAGTCAGAGTGCATTTAGGGCTGAGGATCATGCTAAAAATTAAATAATAAGTTGTAGTCCAGATTTGAGAGGTGGGCACATAGCAGACCACAGAACCAGAAGGGCAATGCAAATGTTTCAGCCATAGGGGCCAAGGGAAAACCTCCCCTTCACCCTATATAGCATTTTGAGGTTACAGAGAGAATTGGGGCTTTGATCATGCCAAAACAAACTATGGGAGAAATAGAAGAGGAAGTCTGGCTATGGTCTTGTTATATAAATGAAACCTCACAGTAGCAGCTCTCAGACAGAAAGGATAGTAAATATTTATTTCTTTCCGACCTTTAAAAGTGTCAGACTCATCTCAATTAATCTTTCCAAGATCTGGACAAGGCAAGATCTGGCTGCATCAAGGCAGAGTCTCTACAGATGCCACTCTCCCCAAGAAAGACAGCTTTGCAGAGACACTTCTGTTTGCTGGCTCAACAAATAACCACCTCAAAAGATGTCAAAGAAGTACATTTGGTGGTAACATATTTTATTTCTTTCACAACTCACAGGGATCTTTGATGGTACCCAATAGACTGAGAAAGAGAGAGATGAGCTGCCTACTGGGCCATTACCTGGCCTATGTAATTAGATAATCAGTCTGGTGAGCAGAAACTAACTGGAGTCAGGACAACAAAGAGTCAGTCTCTTACCCAGTATCAGAACAAGACCATCTGACAGAGGCAGAGTCCGTTTATTGGAGGGGAGGCTGACTCCTTCTGAGATTGAATCCTACTACACTGTCACTGGTGTCCAGTATCAATCCTTCTTATGAGCTTCCTCAAAGGGACCTGTGTCATCTTCTTGAGTGGTTATACACTGCATAGACAGAACCGCCCAGATTTTAGAATTTACTAAGCACTTGCTCTGCACTGACACTAATCTCTAGGGAAACTCATGGCTGTTTATTGTCACAGGGGAAACTTGTAGAGTTTAGATAATAATGGAGTTTTGGCCCAAGTCTTTCTCAAAATATGCCCACAGACCTATCCCAGGGAGAAAGTGTATAGCTGCTGAAGGTGTAAGGGGTAATACATACTTAGCAGCTGCCAGAACCCTCACCTTGGTTACCTGATCTAAGCTAAGAAGGAACAAATGGATGGCCCTGAGATATCACCACATTGTCTGCTACCAAATAGTAAAACAAAAGCAATATTATGCCCTTGGGGAAACCTATAAATTTAGTCATACCATTAAAATGCCATAAAGACTTGAAAGAGGCGGTACTGATCATTAATTTTACATCTCCATTTAATTCACCTCTTTGGCCAGAAGTTAGATCATCTGTATGAAAAATAGTTGCAACTTGCTAGGAAAATGATTTTTTATTGGTAAAAGATGAAAACTGGTTTATGAATAAAAGGCTGTGTATACATTATCAGTGCCCAAAAAGGTAGATTGTTTCAATATGTTCCTGTTGTCTTTCAAACACATATGCACTCTTATATAATTGGCTCTATGACACTAGCACTAGAAGTCTGAAAACTATTTCCCAGACTCCCTTGCCTGTTAGCTTGATGTGAATTATGCCATTTCTTGGAACTAGAATACCCAAAGGCTGAAGGAATGAAGAAGCCTCTGTTTATGCTCATTCTCCCCACCTCCCTCCTTCCGACAGTATCTCTGAAGTGTTTGCATCTTTCTGCAATCCTAGCATGAGCAGTAGCCTCTTCACAGTTATCATTGGCCACACAGCCCCTTTACCCTGAATCTGGGACCTTATAGGTTCTGACACTAGCCAGCCAGTCTCAGTACCTCACGTGGCACAGGCAATACAACAAGTGTGCTCTTGAATTCTGGTAAAACCACTTTCTTCCCTTTTGCCCTCTGAACTGATATTTATTTCTGGGTGACATTGACTGCCCTGTTTCAATCTTTGGTTCATCCAACACTTTTGGGACTTCCTCATCTTAAGTATCCTCTGTCTGAGGTGCATAACATGATGTCCATTTTTCTGACTGGACTCTGGCAGAAAAATCCTCCATTTAAAAAATGTCTTCATAGAAATTACACATACACATCCTTTCCCAGTCCATTTCTGCTTTCCCTGAACAGCCTGCTGCCCTATGCTAGGCTGCTTTATGAACTCTTGCAGTATACCATAGCTGTACTCTATGTCAATTGGGCATTATAACATAAAAATGATCTGATCAGGGAAACACGCTGGACTTAGGTCGTGCTGTCTTTATGATATAGGACATCCTCTATATATCAGCTTTCACTACCATGGAGCTCTTTTCTCAGTAACTGAAATTAATATGACCTGCCTGAGGACAGTGGCTTCATTTGCATGTTTGTGCTTCCTTGCCACATTTTTTAATATTCAGTTAATAGTACTGAGTAGATTGATAAAGTTTCTGTATACAAAAGCAGTGTTGCCAGTCAAATTCAGAAAATCGTCATGTTAAACAATTCAATTTTTTATCTGTTAACAGAACCAACAAGGATTAGTTTTGGAGCCTTTCTCTTCAGACCAATGCTATGTGTCCAGGTCCTCGGAAGAAGGGCATTCTGAGAAAGCTGCCCCTGCACAAGGCTGCAAGTTCCAAGTCAAAGCCTGGACTTCCTGTGACTTGAACACAGTATCTCTGCTATAATTGTACACACTACCCATAATTTTGATACATGTATTTAATATGTCAATTAGTATTCTCATGTTTTACAGCAAAGACAAGGTTTACATGATCAGCAAGCACAAAGAGGCAGGATCATTTTAGTGGCGTCTAAAAGATTTTATGAAACTTTCTTCTGAAGCACAATTGGTATTTCACTTTAAGAAGCTAATAAATATTTTAGAATGGCATTTCATTTGTTTTACAATGACATTTGGTATTGCAATGAAGGAGCTGGAAAAAGAATATAAAAAGGTTCCCTCCACTACTCACTGGATTTCTTATATTTAGAGACCAAACTGATTTATAGCATTCATGAGTCACTGTAAATCATTTCCAACTGTAGCAGGACCTCAACCAGTGGTAGAGGTGAAGTCCATTGAATCCTAAATACACAAACCAACAGTTGACACTAAACGGCTTTCAAATTTATTTATTTAGCATATTGTATTGAATCATATCTCAAAACTATTCATTATCATTCTAGTGGGAGAAATGCCACTTCACATATGTATAAGAAATTGATGATATAGAAAAATTACTTTTAGAGAAATCATATTTTTAAGAGTCACTTGCCCTAAGTCTTTGAATGCACAGGATACGCAACCTGAGGTCATTTCCAGTACAACACAATCCTCACAGAGAACAAGCAAGGGAAAAAAGAGATCAGCAGGATTCCAAGTCAGAAGCTATACAGAATCTCTAAAGCAGTGGTTCTCAGCTCTCACTGTTCATTAGTATCACTAGGGTGGATGTGCTGCCTTACGTCTGTCATTTAAGTCATTAATATGTATAAGGAGTGAGGTCAGGGCAGTACAAGAGTCAAGGGTGAGTGCAGGGCTAAGGAAAGCAGGTAAGATTAACTAGTCACTTCTCTCTCATCCTATTCCCCCACTAAACTTTCAGGGCTGGTGAATCACAATCTAAAGATTGACTGGCTTTGTCTGCTCTGCTTGGGTCTCCACTCTGAAGTTCATTAACTCTCTACCCCCAAAGCTCCTTGGAGCTGACATAAACTAGGGCTTGGTCACAAAACAAAGTAACATGACAATTGAGAACACAGCCATCACAAAAGAAAAGCATCATACTGAAAATGCACATTTCAACAGGCAACAATATTATAATAGGTAAATTGAGAACTTTAACATAATATAAAAATTAGATGGATGTGAAAGGATATTCTCAATATGAAAGAATAAAAATGATGAAAGAGAACCAAGGAGAAATATTATGTATCAGAAATGTAATCACTGAAGTAAGAGATACAAAATCTCAATGTCTTGTGGCTCCACACAAGACTTGTTTTGGCTAGTATGATGTTTTCAGACACAACGTAAGGCTCAAAATATGCTTGTATGGTGAAACTTATGCTCTTGCTCTTTTCTATCAACATGAGAAGAATATGTCCCCGGGTAGGCGACTAGCCCCAGGAATAAAAGAGGGGCATCTGGAGCAGAGCCATCCAGCTGACCTAGACACTCATGACTGAAAAATAAATGCTTATTATTGTATGACACTGAGAGTGATTTTATCTGCACACCATTATTAAGGTAATATGTGATTATAGAAGTACGAAAATGATATGGCTGAAGAATGAGTTAATAAACAGGAAAACCAGAGATATCAGAAACGTCCCAAAAGGAAGAATTATAAAAAGTTCAAATAAAATTAAAATGATATGCCATTTCAAAGAAAATAAAAAACACCTGAAAAGTAAAAATAACATCTAAATGGTTGGAGTCTAAGAAAGAGACAAAAATATACATGAAGGTGAAAAGACACTTGAAGAAATAATGAAGATAAATTCCCCAATTGGGGGAGGAGAGGAGAATGAAAGACCTCAGGTTGAAAGGGCACCAAGAATGCTAAAGAGAAGAGATTTTTTTTAATTGAAACTATACACATTATAAAAGAAAAACAAATTCTAAAATCTACAGAAAAGAAGAGCTCACATATAAAAGAATGAGATTGAGCTCAAATTTCCACAGTAATACTACATGAAGTAGGTAACAAAAAAGAATTTGATATAATCCAACATCCATTCATGATAAAAAGCTGTTAATAAGTTGGGTATGTAAAGTAAATCCATTAACCTGACGAAGATACCTATTTAAAAACTTTGGACTAAAAAAGAAATGTTTAAAGCATTTCTTATAAAATCAGGCACAAATCAAGGATACCCACTGTCTCCACTTCTATTCAACTTTGCATTGGTGATCATACCCAGAACAAAGGGACCAGAAAAAGAAAAGACTAGGGCATTGGGAGGGCAAAATAAAACTCATTATTTGTTGACAATATGATCTTCATATAAAAAACCCAAAGGAAAAGCAAGAGAAATTATTAGGAAAAAATTACATTGTTATAAACAATTGAAGAATTTAACAATATGGTTTAGTATAAGATGAACGTGCAGACATCAGATGCATTTCCAGGCACCTGCAGAAAACAACTGGTATACATAGAATAGTATGCAGCCATAAAAAAGAATGAATAGAAGAATAGTAATGGCATTAACAGCAGTGGGCAAATTGAGAACACCACATCGTAGGGAATGAGTGAAATAATTAGTTCACCAGGCAGCCTACAGAATGGGAGAAAATTTTTGCAATCTACTCATCTGACAAAGGGCTAATATCCAGAATCTACAAATAAACAAATTTACAAGAAAAAAAAAAAACATCAAAAAGTGGGAGAAGAATATGAATAGACACTTCTAAAACGAGACATTTATGCAGCCAACAAACATATGAAAAAAAGCCCATCATCACTTTTTTTATATTAGAGAAATATAAATCAAAACTGCAATGAGATACCTTTTCATGCCAGGTAGTGTGATCATTAAAAAGTCAGGAAGCAACTGATGCTGGACAGGATGTGGAGAAATAGGAATGTTTTTACACTGTTGGTGGGAGTGTAATTAGTTCAACCATTGTGGAAGACAGTGTGGTGATTCCTCAAGGATCTAGAAACAGAAATTCCATTTGACCCAGCAATCCCATTACTGGGGATATATCCAAAGGATTATAAATCATTCTATTATAAAGACACATGCACACATATGTTTATTGTGACACTGTTCTAGCAAAGACTTGGAATCAACCCAAATGCCCATCAATGATAGACTGGATAAAGAAAATGTGGCACATATACACCGTGGAATACTATGCAGCCATAAAAAAAGGATGAGTTCATGTCCTTTACAGGGACATGGATGAATCTGGAAACCATCATTCTCAGAAAACTGACACAAGAACAGAAAACGAAACACTATGTGTTCTAACTCATAAGTGGACGTTGAACAATGAGAACACACAGACACAGGGAGGGGAACATCACATACCTGGGCCTGGGAGGCTAGGGAAGGAATAGCAGGGGGTGGAGGTATTGAGGAGGAATATCATTAGGAGAAATACCTAATGTAGATGACGGGGCAATGGATTTAGCAAATCACCACCATGGCAGGTGTATGCCTATGTAACAAACCTGCATAATCTGCACCTGTACCCCAGAACTTAAAGTATAATATAAAAAAAAGAAAAGAAAATGTGGCACATATACACCATGGAATACTATGCAGCCATAAAACATGATGAGTTCATGTCCTTTACAGGGACATGGATGAAGCTGGCAACCATCATTCTCAGCAAACTAACACAATAACAGAAAACCAAAAACTGCATGTTCTCACTCATAAGTGGGAGTTGAACAATTAGAACACATGGACACAGGGAGGGGAACATCACACAACAAGCAAGGCCTGTTGGTGGATAGGGGGCTAGGAGCATTAGGACAAATAACCAGTGTAGATGACGGAGTGAAGGATGCAGCAAACCACCATGGCATGTGTACAACTATGTAACAAACTTGCATGTTCTGCACATGTACCCCAGAACTTAAAGTATAATTTAAAAAAGAAATAATTAGTTCACTTGCAGAGAAACTGATCTTGAGAAAACTAAGATATTTTACTCCATAAATCCATATACACAAAGTTATTAGGTTAAATAAGTTTTACATTTCAACCAGTTGCCAGTGTCCCTGATTCTGCCTGAAACCAATCAAAAAAAATCTATTGAGAGATAGATGGGATAACCAGTATCAATTTAGCCTACTGGAGGGTCAATAGTACAGCATTCTTAACCCAAACCCACATCTCAAGTGGGAGTTTTTATATCAGCTAAAAACACAAAATCAAATGTACCAGTTAGATGAATGCACATACATTAAACTGTACAACACACAGATGAAGTAAACATAAATCTTCTCTTTATTTTTCATTCATGTACAGCAACTATTAGAGTGCATTATTCATGTCAGACACACAAGGTCACTGTTAATTCTGTTTCACAACAAGGTCCTTCTCATAGGAAGTTTTCTATCCACAATAATTCTTATAGGAAAAAAAAATCCCTTAAAAATTTCAAATGACCATCCAAATGCCCCATGTTTTTTATGTTGTTCTTATTTGCATGGTTAAGAATTTTTGAGAGATATTTCAAGAAAGTTTTTCTGTCTTCTTCATTTAGTAAATTAGTTATAATAAATACCATTTCCTTTTTACCTAAACAGATTGAAAGTTTCTCAGAATACAAGCATATAAATAGAAAATCACCAAGAAAAATACAGACATATAGTAATGTTTCATATTATGCGGCAATAATGTTTCTAAAAATTAAATGTAGTTATACACAACTGTATTATCTAGTATACCTTCTCATTTCCACTTCAAGAACACCCTGAAATCATATCTAATAATACCCCATAAATAGACAGAACAGTGAGCCCATTTGAAAAGCATAGATGCTCTGTGTGTTTGAGGAAATAGCCCAATAAGATCTCTGCCAGTCCTTCATTAACACTCAGGTGACTTTACATAAACGTCAATCAAAGCTCTTTCCTTTTCCATCAAATATTGTCATGTCGGCCTAAGCAAGAAAAGGAAGGTTGAGATTTTTGGTGACCTTCTCAGCAGCTGGGCTAGCTTTCATCAGATAGCTCATTAGTGCAAACAGGCTGATTGACAAGGTTACCCCAAAAGGAGAAGCAGGAGACAAACAGATCATTTGCATATTATATTAATAACATTCAGAGTACCATTTGGTGTTCCTAGGGGAATTGAAAGGGAACAAACTGTAATTTTCACAATCATTAATTGTTTAAAGGAAACTAGATTCTTAAAACACTTAGGATGGTTATGGGATTTCAATTTAATGTAGATCAGGAGGAAAGCTATATAATTGTGGAACAGAAAGCCTGCTATCTAATTATTTTACTTGAGGTTAACTCTGCACAGTACCAAGCACATTCTACTCGAGGGATGACACTGTTTATTAAGGCATGTTGGAGAGCTTCTTGTCCTAATGAGGAATAGGAGTTGAGAGCAGAGATGTGGAGGCATGCCAATAAATAATGACGTTTGTACATTTTATTCCTCAGTGGATCAATGTGAGTGCGAGCAACAGCGTTAGAACTGAACCTGCCGGATTCCTTGCCTCCAAATTTCCTGCAGCTCCCTCAGCTAAATCTGCTTAACCTCAGCCTCCAGTCTTGCTCCTACTATGGATTCTGTGACTAACTTGGGCCCTAATAGGGGAAATACATGAGTCATCATAATGCCTTGTCACTGAATATTTAGTTAGTCATATTACTAGTACTGCCTCCATTTTCCCGCTGAATCCAGGAACCAGGTTGTATTGCTTTCCTAGCACTGTCATAAGAAAATACCAGAAACTGGGTGGCTTAAAACAACAGAAATTTATTCTCTGTGTCATCACATAGCCTTCTCATAAGGACTTCAGTCACTGGATTTAGAGCCCACCTAACTCAGATGCTGTCATATTATAGGAATAATATGGGCCAAAAGGGCCAGAAGTGCAATTCTTCCACATATGTAAATACTGGAGAACCTACAAATATTTAGTGACCTGAATGAATAGCTGGGCACACCCAGAATTATGGACATTAATAGATCAGTGAAGCCCACTCAATCAGTGAGATCAATGGAAAAAGAGATCTCAAAATCAGGGTGTTTGCAGGGCTGCTTTCATTTCTGAATGCTCTGGGGGAAGAATCCACTTCCAACAGGTTCCTTGTCTTGTTTCTTTCATTAGTATTGTGTCGCTACTTTGTTAATATCTTTCTTGGGTTTCTTATTTTTTCTACTTTCTTTCCTTTACAGAGAAAAATTTTAAATGTTTCAGTATGTAGTTGGAAACAATATGCATACTTCTATTCTCTGATGAATGTCTCCTCACATTTTTACATCATAGTATATGGAGAAAATATGAAATTTTTTTAGCTTGAAAAGACCATTTATTAATCTTATGTATTTACAACTCATGGATTAAAATATCTATTACCAATAAGTGATTTTGTTTGCAGAGTTTTTTGTTTTGTTTTGTTTTTGTTTTTGTTTTTGTTTTTTTTGAGACAGAGTTTCACTCTTGTTTCCCAGACTGCAGTGCAATGGTGCAGTCTCAGCTCACTGCAACCTCCGCCTCCCTGGTTCAAGTGATTCCCTGGCCCCAGCCTCCTGAGTAGCTGGGATTACAGGCACCTGCCACCATGCCCAGCTAATTTTTGTATTTTTAGTAAGCTGAAGGCATTCAGGGGCATCTAAATAGAGATTGGCAGAAAAACTTTTGACTTCCTTAATATTATATAGTTATTATAGAAAAAGTAAATATTAAGGAAGATGTTAATTATTGGCTATGTATAGAATTTCCAAATATTTTTCAAATACTTAGTGAGAATCTGGAGACCATTTTGTATGTATATTATATGTATATGCAAATATGTATATGCAATTCCTGAACAAGATTTTTTAATAATGATCTCTTCCAATTTTTAATAGTCACCTTCGACAAGAAACTTTGTTCACACAAGTGGATGGTAAAAATTTAGTTATTTTTCTAAAACTTCAAAAACATACAATAGTTTAAAATACATTTAAAGAATTTAATAGCACTTCCACTTCTTTGACAAATGTCATATTGAAATTTTTTGAACTATGAAAGCATTCTGAATCTAATTGAACTTTTTCATGTCAAGTGTTTCAAAATAATGATAAAGCTCTCATTTTCAAGATCCACATGCATTATCAGAGGAGTTGGTGGCTAACTCATATACCACTAATAAAGCCACAAATAGGGGAGAATCTAACATATGTAAAAAGGAGATTTAGAGCTGCTCCAAAAAATGTAACTACTAAAAATCCCCTCCCATTTCACCCTGCACCTCCTTACCACACCCAACCTGGAACCAGCTGCACGAAGGGCTGCAATGCCATGCTATTCGGGACCCTCAACACCAACTCCTGCAGCAGCTCCGGGGTGCCTTGTCAGAAAAACTTTTGACAATGGAAGGCAGTGCACTCTACTGTTGATGCAAAAGTCAACGTGCAGTTGGTTGAGCTCTTTCAACATGTATTCAACCTAATGAGACTCCCTAGGCTCATCAACTGTGGAGACCAGAGAGAGACCAGGTATGATCCACTTACCACACCACACTCTTCTAAGGAGCCCAGCAAGAGGTTTCTTGTGACTAGAGGCCATTCTTCCCTTATGGGCTTCAAAATTTTCTTCACTGAGAGTACTTGATTAGTACTCTAAAATTTTTCTGGAAAATGTCTCCTCATTTTGAATTATAGTTACTCTGGAAATATATTCTAGGTTGATTCCTATTTCCTCTGCTGTCAGTCTAATATTTTCCTTTACAGATCATCCGTCTCTTCTCTCTAGTTTATTTTAAGATTTTTCTCTTTGTCTTTAATATTCTGCAGTATTACTTTGATTCACCTAGCATGAATTAACTTTTAATATATGCTAATCTGACTCAGGATGCAACTAATTTTTTATTGAGGTATAATTTGCATACAGTGAAATGCACAGATCCAAGGGATAGTTTGATGAGTTGTGGCACGTGGAAAATCCACACTCTAATCATTATTGAACGATTTTATCAACATGGAATGTTCCTCTGTGTTCCCCTCAAGTCAAACTGACAACTTAGAGTCAGTCACCATGGTGATGTCAATTGTCATAGATTACTGATGCCTGTCCTATAATCTTTTATAAATAAAATCATATAATTTGTACACTTTTGTGCCTCACTTAATTTGTCCAAAACACTTTTAGAGAGATTGATCCATGTTTTATATTTATCAGTAATTAACTGCTTTTTATTGATGAATATTCCTTCATGAATATATGCCACAATTTTTTTGCCCATTTTGATGAACATTTGGGTTGCTTTCATTTTTTGGCTATTATGAATACAACTACTATGAACACTTTACTCAGTATTTTTTGTAGGTATATGTTTTAATTTTCCTTATCTGTATACATAGGAGTAGACTTGCTACATAATAGGGTAGAGAAATGTTTAATTTTATAAGAAACTGTCAAACATCAAAAAAGTATATTTTAGACAATTAGTTGCAAATTACGAGAGATACAATTATTTCACATTCTTGTCAATATTGAGTCTTGTCAGTCTTTAAAATATTAGCCATTTCTAGGGAGATTTTAAAGATATTTCATCATTTATATTTGCATTTCAATTATGACTAGTAATATTTATCATCTTTTAATGTATTTACTGGCCTTTCATACAACTTTCTCTGAAAACTATTCATTTTTGATAAGTTTTAATTAGGCTCCTATTTTTTATCTATAGAGGTTCTTTGTACATTCTTAACGTGATTCCTTGATCAGATATACACATTATATTTTTTCCTACCCTGTAACTTGAAAATCCATTTTTAATCATGATTTTTAATGAGAAGACATTTGTAATTTTAATGAAGTTCAATTTACCGATTGTTAAATATATTTTCCTTTTTCATATATATATATATATAATATATTTTACTGTAATTTAGGTTCTGGGGTACATGTGCAGATCATGCAGGACTGTTGCATAGGTACATACATGGCAATATGGTTTGCTGCTTCCACCCCACCATCACCTATATCTAGCATTTCTCCCCATGTTATCCCTCTCCAACCTCTCTACCCCCTGCTGTACTCCCCTAGTCCCACATAACAGACCCCAGTGTATGATGCTCCTCTCCCTGTGTCCATGTGTTCTCACTGTTCAACACTCACCTATGAGTGAGAACATGCGGTGTTTGATTTTCTGTTCTTGTGTCAGTTTGCTGAGAATGGTGGTTTCCATATTCATCCATGTCCCTACAAAGGACACAAACTCATCGTTTTTTATGGATGCATAGTATTCCATGGTGTATATATGCCACATATTCCTTGTCCAGCCTATCATCAATGGGCATTTGGGTTGGTTCCAGATCTTTGCTATTGTAAACAGTGTGACAATGAACATACGTGTGCATGTGTCTTTATAATAGAATGATTTATAATCCTTTGGATATATCCCCAGTAATGGGATTGCTGGGTCAAAAGGAATTTCTATTTCCAGGTCCTTGAGGAATCGCCACACTGTCCTCCACAATGGTTGAACTAATTACACTCCCACCAACAGTGTAAAAGCATTCCTATTTCTCCACATCCTCTCCAGCATCTGTTGTCTCCAGATTTCTTAATGATCACCATTCTAACAGTGTGAGATGGTATCTTAATGTGGTTTTGATTTACATTTCTCTAACGACCAGTGCTGATGAGCATTTTTTCATAAGTTTGTTGGCCTCATATTTGTCTTCTTTTGTGTTCATGTCCTTTGCCCACTTTTGAATGGGTTTGTTTGTTTTTTTCTTGTAAATCTGTTTGAGTGCTTTGCAGATTCTGGATATTAGCCCTTTGCCAGATGGGTAATTTCCAAAAATCGTTTCCCATTCTGTTGGTTGCTGGTTCATGCTAGTGATTGTTTCTTTGCTGTACAGAAGCTCTGGAGTTTAATTAGATCCCATTTGTCTATTTTGGATTTTGTTGCCATTGCTTTTGGTGTTTTAGTCATGAAGTCCTTGCCTATGCCTATGTCCTGAATGGTTTTGCCTAGATTTTGTTCTAGGGTTTTTATGGTGTTAGGTATTATGTTTAAGTCTTTAATCCATCTGGAGTTAATTTTAGTATAAGGTGTCAGGGAGGGATCCAGTTTGTGCTTTCTACACATGGCTAGCCAGTTTTCCCAACACCATTTATTAAACAGGGAATCCTTTCCCCATTGTTTGTTTTTGTGAGGTTTGTCAAAGATCAGATGGTTGTAGATGTGTGGTGTTGCCTCCAAGGCCTCTGTTCTGTTCCATTGGTCTATATCTCTGTTTTGGTACCAGTCCCATGCTGTTTTGATACTATAGCCTTGTAGTATAGTTTGAAGTCAGGTAGGGTGATGCCTCCAGCTTTGTTCTTTTTGCTTAGGATTCTCTTGGCTATGCAGGCTCTCTTTTGGTTCCATATGAAGTTTATAGTGGTTTCCTCCAGTTCTGTGAAGAGGGTCATAGGTAGCTTAATGGGGATAGTGTTGAATCTATAAATTACTTTGGGCAGTATGGCCATTTTCACAATATTGATTTTCCTAACCATGAGCATGGAATGTTTTTCCATCTGTTTGTGTCCTCTCTTATTTCCTTGAGCAGTGATTCGTGTTCTCCTTAAAGAGGTCCTTTACAATATTTGTTAGTTGTATTCCTAGGTATTTTATTCTCTTTGTAGCAATTGTGTATGGAGTTTACTCTTGATTTGGTTCTCTTTTAGTCTGCTATTAGTGTATAGGAATGCTTGTGATTTCTGCAGATTGATTTTGTATACTGAGGCTTTGCTGAAGTTGCTTATAAGTTTCAGGAGATTTTGGGCTGAGATGATGGGTCTTCTAAATATATAATCATGTCTGCAAATAGAGACAATTTCACTTTCTCCTTTCCTAATTGAATACCCTTTATTTCTTTTTCTTGCCTGATTGCTCTGGGTAGAACTTCCAACACTATATTGAATAGGAGTGGAGAGAGAGGGCATCCTTGTCTAGTGCCAGATTTCAAAGGGAATGCTTCCAGTTTTTGCCCATTCAGTATGATATTGGCTATAGGTTTGTCATAAATAGCCTTTATTATTTTGAGATACATTCCATCGATACCAAATTTATTGAGATTTTTTGGCATACAGGGCTGCTGAATTTTGTCAAAGGACTTCTCTGCATCTATTGAGATGATCACGTGGTTTTTGTGTTTGGTTGTGTTTATGTGGGGGATTACACTTACAGACTTGCATATGTTAAGCCAGCCTTGCATCCCCAGGGTGAAGCCTACTTGATCTTGATGAATAAGCTTTTTGACATGCTGTTGCAATCAGTTTACCAGTATTTTAGTGAAGATTTTTGCGTCAATGTTCATCACGGATATCGGCCTGAAGTTTTCTTTTCTTGTTGAATCTCTGCCGGGTTTTGGTATCAGGATGATGTTTGTCTCATAAAATGATTTGGGAAGGATTACCTCTTTTTGGATTGCTTGGAATAGTTTCAGAAGGAGTGGTACCAGCTTCTCTTTGTATGTCTGGTAGAATTCAGCTCTGAACCCATCTGGACCTGGGCTTCTTTTGGTTAGTAGTCTATTAATTGCTGCCTCAATTTCAGCTCTTATTATTGGTCTATTCAGCATTTTGACTTCTTCCTGGTTTAGGCTTGGGAGGGTGCAGGTATCCAGGAATTTATCCATTTCTTCCAGGTTTACCAGTTTGTGTACATAGAGTTGTTTGTTGTAATCTCTGATGGTAGTTTGTATTTCTGTGGAATCAGTGGACATATCCCCTTTGTCATTTTTTTATTGCATCTATTTGAGTCTTCCCTTTTCTTTATTATTAATCTGGTTAGTGGTCTATTGTGTTGGTCTTTTCAAAAAACCAGCTCCTGGATTTATTGATTTTTTGAAGGATTTTTTTGTGTCTCTGTCTCCTTCAGTTCTGCTCTGATCTTAGTTATTTCTTGTCTTCTGCTAGCTTTTGAGTTTTTTTTATCTTGCTCCTCTAGCTCTTTCAATTTTGATGATAGGGTGTCGATTTTAGATCTTTCCTTGCTTCTCATGTGGGCATTTATTGTTATAAATTTCCCTCTAGACACTGCTTTAAATGTGTCCCAGAGATTCTGGTATGTTGTGTATTCATTCTCACAGGTTTCAAAGAACATCTTTATTTCTGCCTTCATTTCATTGTTTATCCAGTCAACATTCAAGAGCCAGTTGTTCAGTTTCCATGAAGCTGTGCGGTTCTGAGTTATTTTCTTAATCCTGAGTTCTAATTTGATTGCACTGTGGTCTGAGAGACTGTTACGATTTCCATTCTTTTGCATTTGCTGAGGAGTGATTTACTTCCACTTATGTGGTCAATTTTAGAGTAGGTGTGATGTGGTGCTGAGAAGAATGTACATTCCATGGATTTGGGGTGGAGAGTTCTGTAGATGTCTATTAGGTTTGCTTGGTCCTGATCTAAGTTCAAGTCCTTGATATCCTTGTCAATTTTTGGTCTCATTGATCTGTCTAATATTGACAGTGGAGTGTTAAAGTCTCTCACTATTGCTGTGTGGGAGTCTAAGTCTCTTTGTAGGTCATTAAGAACTTGCTTTATGTTTCTGGGTGCTCTTATATTTGGTGCATATATATTTAGGATTGTTAGTTCTTCTTGCTGCATTGATCCTTTTACCATTATGTAATGCCCTTCTTTGTCTCTTTTCATCTTTTTTTGTTTAAAGTCTATCTTATCAGAGACTAGGATTGCAACCCCTGCTTTTTTTTGCTCGCTATTTGCTTGTTAAATCTTCCTCTATCCCTTTATTTTGAGCCTATGTGTGTCCCTGCACATGAGACAGGTTTCCTGAAAATAGCACCCCAATAGGTTTTGACTTTTTATCCAATTTGCTAGTCTGTTGTCTTTTGATTGGGGCACCTAGCCCATTTACATTTAAAGTTAATATTGTTATGTGTGAATCTGATCCTGCCATTTTGATGCTGGCTGGTTGTTTTGACTGTTAGTTGACACAGTTTTCATTGTGTCGATGGTCTTTACCATTTGGTACGTTTTTGGAGTGGCTGGTACTAGTTGTTCCTTTCTATGTTTAGTGCTTCTTTCGGGAGCTCTTATAAGGCAGGCCTGGTGGTAATGAAATCTCTCAGCAATTGCTTGTTCATAAAGCATTTTATTTCTCCTTCGCTTATGAAGCTTAGTTTGGCTGGATATGAAACTCTAGATTGAAAGTTCTTTCTTTAAGGATGTTGAACATTGGCCCCCACTGTCTTCTGGCATGTAGGGTTTCTGCCGAGAGATCTGCTGTGACTCTGATGGGCTTCTCTTTGTAGGTAACCTGACCTTTCTCCCTGGCTGCCCTTAGCATTTTTTCCTTCATTTCAACCCTGGTGAATCTGATAATTATGTGCCTTGGGGTTGCTATTCTTGAGGAATATCTTTGTAGCATTCTCTGTATTTCCTGGACTTGAATGGTAGCCTGCCTTGCTAGGTTGGGGAAGTTTTCTGGATATCCTGAAGAGTGTTTTCCAGCTTGGATTCATTCTCTCCATTATATTTAGGTACACCTATCAAAAGTAGATTAGATCTTTTCATATAATACCATATTTCTTGTAGGCTTTATTCATTCCTTTTCACTCTTTTTTTAATCTAATCTTGCCTTCTCATTTTATTACATTAAATTGATCTTCAATCTCTGATATCCTTTCTTCTGCTTGGTCGATTCAGCTATTGAAACTTGTGTATGCTTTGCAAAGTTCTCATGTTGTGTTCTTCAGCTCCATCAAGTCATTTATATTCTTCTCTAAGCTGTTTATTCTCGTTAGCATTTCATCTAACATTTTTTCAAGGTTCTTAGTTTCTTTGCATTCGGTTAGAACATGTTCTTTTAGCTCTGAGAAGTTTGTTATTACTCACCTTCTGAAGCCTGTTTCTGTCAAATTATCAGACTAATTTTCCATCCAGCTTTGTTTCCTTGCTAGTGAGGAGTTGTGATCCATTGGAGAAGGAGAGGCATTCTGGTTTTTGGTGTTCTCATCCTTTTTGCGCTGGTTTCTGCCTATCTTTGTGGATTTATGTACCTGTGGTCTCTGTAGTTAGTGACTTTCAGATGGGGTCCCTGAGTGGACATCCTTTTTTGTTGATATTGAAGTTATTTCTTTCTGTTTTTTAGTTTTCCTTCTAATAGGCCCCTCTGCTATAGGACTGCAGTAGGACTACCAGATCCTGCTTGCCTGGGGATCACCTGTGGTTGCTGCAGAACAGTAAGGGTTGCTGCTGGTTTCTTCTTCTGTTATCTTCATCCCAGAAGGCTACCCACCAGATGTCAGCCTGAGCTTTCCTTTATGAGCTGTCTCTTTGAATATATGGGGTCAGAGAGCTGCTTGAGGAGATAGTCTGTCCCTTGTAGGAGCTCAAGTGCTGAGCTGGGGGCTCCATTGTTCTGTTCAGAGCTGCTGGGCAGGTATGTTTAGGTCTGCTGCTGTGGAACTCATAACCACCTTTTTCCCCAGGTGCTCTGTCCTGAGAAAGTAGGGTTTTATTTATAGTTTTCTGACATGCTGCTGCCTTTTTTCAGAGATGCCCTGCCCAGCAAGAAGGTAGTCTAGTCACAGTCTGCCAGCAGAAGCATTGCTAAGCTGCCATGGGCTCTGACCAGGTGCTGTGTGAACTTCTTTGTGGTTTTGTTTACAGAGGTACACTTAGAACTGCCTCAGTAATGGTGGTCTACCTCAGTAATGGCAGACTGCCTTGGTAATGGAGTACTGCCTCAGTAAAGGCAGATTGCGTCGGTAATGGCAGAGTGCCTCAGTAATGGTGGACTGCCTTGGTAATGGCGGACTTCCTCAGTAATGGTGGACTGCCTTGGTAATGGCGGACTTCCTCAGTAATGGTGGACTGCCTCAGTAATGGTGGACTGCCTCAGTAGTGGTGGACTGCCTCAGTGATGGCTGACTCCCTTCCCCACACTGAGCTGAATCATCCCGGGTCCAGCTGCGCTTGCTGCAAAACTCTCAATCCAGAGCATTTCAGATTGCTGGTCTTTGTTGGGGTGGAACCCACTGAGCCAGATCACCTGGCTCCCTGCTTCAGCCCCCCTTTTTTTTTTCAGTTGAATGGGCAGGTCTGTCTCCCAGGCATTCCAGGTGCCAGTTGAAACGGCCACCCAGGTTTGTGTGAGTGTTTATGCAGAGACCCGCAGCATCAGTTGAAACAGCCATGCTGGAAACTCATGGCACTTTTCAGCCCAGGAATCTCCTGGTCTGTGGGCAGTAAAAATTCATTTTGAAATGTGGTGATCACTCACCCTCTGCATTGTTCTCTCTGGGAACAGCACTCCAGAGCTGTTCCATTTGGCCATCTGGCACCTGTTTTCCTTTTTTTTTCCTTTCCTTTTTTTTTTTTTTTTTGGCACCTCAAAGATATAAATATATGATCTATGTCTTCCGCTACAAGATTTGAGATTCACATTTTAAATTTGGGCTAAAATGAATCTCAAATAATTTTAGTGTACATTGTAAAAGTCGTCTCTTTTCCATATAGTTTTCTATTATTTTAGGCCTATTATTGAAAATACTCTTATCTCCACTGGATTCCTTTGGTAACTTTTCAAAAATTAATTGGTCATACTAGTGAGAGTCTGTTTTTGGACTCTATTCTGTTCTATTGATCTATTTAACTAGCCTTACTGTCTTGAAATTAAGTACTATAATTCCTCTAACTTTGTTCTTTTTCAAGATCATTATGTTTCTGCCAGCTCTTTTGTATTTCATATATTTTAGAATCAGCTTAACAATTTCTCCTTCAAAAACAAAAGCATGCTGAGATTTTGACTGGAATTACATTATATCTGTAGACTAAGTTAAGCAGAGCCTATGTCCTAACATTATACTAAGGATTCTGACTCATAAACATGTAACATGTTGTATGTCTATATTTATTTAAATTTTAATTTCATTGTAATATGGTTTTCATTGCAGAAGTCATGCACATATTTCATTAAATTTATTCTTTAGTGTATTTTGTTTTTATTCTAATGCAGATAGTATTTTGAAATTTTGTTTCCCTCTCTTCATAGAGAAACAAATTGATTTTGTATATTGAGCTTCTATTTTAAACCTCATTAAATTTACTTGTTTGCTCTAGTAATATTTTTCCTTTATTTCTTCGGATTTTTTTATGGACACAATCATGTCATCTATGAATGAAAATATTTTTACTTCTTCCTTCCTGGCATTAATGCCATTTATTTCTTTTTCTTTCTTAATTTTACTGGCCAAGATCTCCAGGGCAATGTTAATACTCTCCTCAAAGGGAAGACAGTAAATATCAATACCTTGGGCCCAATTTACCTGAAAGTAATATTTCACCATCAATGCTAATATTAGCTGATATTTTTAATAGCTGCCTTTTATCTGATTGAAGAAATTCCCTTCTAACCCTACTTTGATAGTATTTTTATTACAAACAAGTAGATTTTGTCAAATGCTTTTTATGAATTTGTTGAAAAATCATATGATTTTTCTCTTTTATCCTATTCATGGGCTAGAAGCTGCTGCTCATCTCTAAATGACTATACTGAAATTCAGGTTTTGTTTAGGGAGGTTTCTTTTGCTTTTAGCATAGCTACTTACGTTTTTAGTCAGTATCTAGTATTTACATGCTGTGCGGTAGAGATGAAGTATATATAATCTAATTTCACTATGCTACAGAAGTTTGATTTGTCATTGGAAGTTTATCTTTTGGATTGCAAATATTTCCTGGGAACAATAAACCTTTTTAAAAAAAAATCTGATGGCTCAGCACAGTGGCCCAGGTCTGTAATCCCAGCACTTCAGGAGGCTGAAGCAGGTGGATCACAAGGTCAGAGATCAGGACATCGAGACCATCCCAGCCAACATGGTGAAACACAGTCTCTACTAAAATACTAAAAATTAGCTGGGCATGGTTGTGCATGCCTGTAGTTTCACCTACTCAGCATAAGGCAGGGGAATTGCTTAAACCTGGGAAGCAGAGACTGCAGTGAGCTGAGATCACTCCACTGTACTCCAGCCTAGAAACAGAGCAAGACTCTGTCTCAAAAAAAAAAAAACTGTCAAATGTTTTAATCAAATCATTCAATAATAAAGCACGTCCATAAAAAAATAATTCCAGGCCAGGCATGGCAACTCACACCTGTAATCCCAGCACTTTGGGAGACCAAGGTGGGAGGGCTGCTTGAGGTCAAGAGTTTGAGACCAGCCCAGGCAAGATAGCTAGACCCCATCTCTACTAAAGAAAGAAAAAAAAAAAAAAACCTGGGCATGGTGGCAAGCACCTATAGTTCTATCTCCTCAGGGTACTAAGGTAGTAGGATTGTTTGAGCCCAGGAGCTCAAGGCTGCGGAGAGCTATGATCGAGCCACTGTGCTCCAGCCTGTACAACAGAGAGAATCACAATCTCAAAACAAGAATATGAGTCCATATGTGCCACAATTTCAGTTCAAAAGCTCAGTAATGAGTAAAATGTCCAGGTGTCTTTCTGTGTGTAATGGGTGTTAACTACTGGTATGGTTTGGCTGTGTCCTCACCCAAATCTCATCTTCAATTGTAGCTCCCAATATTCCCACATGCTGTGGGACAGACCCAGTATGTGGTAATTGAATCATGGGCAGGTCTTTCCCATGCTGTTTTCAGGATGGTGAATAAGATTCACAAGATCTGATGATTTTACAAAGGGAGTCCCCCTACATATGCTCTCTTTGACTGCCACTATGTAAGATGTGACTTTGATTCTACTTCACCATCCACCATGATTATGAAGTCTCCCCAGCCATGTGGAACTGTGAGTCCATTAAACATCTTTTATAAACTACCCAGTCTTGGATATATCTTTATCAGCAGTGTGAGAACAGACTAACACAAATACATCAGGATTAGAAAACAAGAAAATTCTATTTTGTGTCCTTTCCCCAGAGGTCAAAATCATTTAAAAGCCACATTCCACTAATGTAGAGGGTGCTTTTCCATTATATATTAATTAAATTTCATTACTCTAGGAGTCAGCTGAACAGTAAAATTCACTAAGCACTCAGTGCAAAGGGACGTGAGGTCCCGAAGGACCATAGCTCACACCCCTCAGAATCTGTATCATAAATAGAAAGACAGGGTTGACATACAGAAAACACAAATAATATGGACCAGCACAAAAGGAACACTGTAAATTTGATTTGAAATAATGAGGAACTGTAATATTTCTCTTCTCTCAGAACAGAAGAATACTGAGATTCATGTGCCTGTTTTATATTTAAAATAATTAAGGTAGGTAGATTAAACACATACCGAGATGTCTTTTAGTGCTAACAGTTTATGAAAAATTATCCAAAACAAATTCAAGATTAAATGTTTACAAATAGGAGGGGAAAAGGAAATGGAGAGAAGAGATCTATATCAACAAGGTAGATCTTAGGCTCCCCCGATCCCTCTCTCCTCAATCTTTACAGTAGATATTTGAGAAAACTTTTAGGAGTCTCCATCAATGATTTCATGTAAATCCATTGTTCAGCGTATTGAAACAAAAACCATATTTAATTCCACAGTTCAAGAAGACAAAATGAAACAACATTAAAAGAAAAGTAAATACATCCAGGTCTCTCAAGTTAAGTACTTTCCCCAACACTGTGGGGCTTCTGGCTATTCATACTTTCATTTATTACTCACATTTAGCCAATATTTGGAGGATGCATGGAAATAAACAAGTGCAAAGAACTTCAGAAGACTTCTAAGTTCTCTGACCACTCACTATTCTGTCTCCCCAGATACTGTTGAAGACAAAAGCCATGAACTAAAATACTTATTTTTTGTCTCTGGATGAGGAAAATTGTAGATACTGATGTTTTTTGTTGAGATTGGGAACATCTTATGATCTATCATTAAGGAATATGAAAGTCAAAATGTTTAACTTCTTTCTGCCAAATCATCCCATATGCAAATACTCATTTTAAAAAAGAATTTTATTCAAAATCCAAATGACATTTTTATAGAAATAGAAAAATCTACCTTTAATATGGACTCTCAAGGGGTATGCAATAGTCAAAGCAATATTGAAAAAGATCAGCCAGGCGTGGTCTGTAATCCCAGCACTTTGGGAGGCTAAGTTGAGAGAATTACTTGATCCTAGGAGTTCAAGACCAGCCTGGGCAACATAAGGAGACCTTATGTCTACAAAAAATAAAAATAGCTGAGTGTGATAGCACACACTTGCAGTCTTAGCTACTTGGGAAGCTGAAGCAGGAGGATCACTTGAGCCCAGGAGGTCAATGGTGCAGTTAGCTGTGATTGCACCACTGCACTCCAGCCTGACCAACAGAATAAGATCCTGTCTCAATTAAAAAAAAAAAAAAAAAAAAAAAAGGAGAATTAAAAGAAAAAAAATAGCAAAGTTTGAGGTCCCTTATGTAGTGATTTCAAAACTTACTACAAAAATACTATAATCACAACAGTGCAGTACTGGCATAAAGCAGACAAACAGACCAGTGGAATAAAATAGAGTGCACAGAAATAAATCCGCATATCTGTGGTCAAATGATTTTTAACAAGAGTGTCAAGGCCATTCAATGGAAAAAGGACAGTCTTTTCAATAAATAGTGTTGAAAAAACTGTATATCCACATGCAAAATAATGAAACTGGACTCAATATAACCAATATACTAAAATTAATTCAAAAATGGATCAAAGACCTGAATGTAAAAGCTAAAACTATAAAACTCTTAGAAGAAAACATAAAGGAAAACTTCATTACATTGGATTTGGCAACTATTTCTTGGATATAACACCAAAAGCAAAGACAACAGAAGAAAAAAAACAGATAAACTTCATCAAAATTAAAAACTTTTTATGCACCAAAGGACATTATCAAGAGAATAAAAAGAAAACCCAAAGAACAAGATAAAATATTTGCAAAGTATATATCTAATATGAGATTAATATCCAGAACACATATAAAGAGTTCCTAGTAGCCCGGTACACTGGTTTGAGGCTATTAATTCCAACTACTCTGGAGATGGAGACAGGAAGGTCACTTGAGCCTGGGAGTCTGAGGCTGCAATGAGCTATGATAGCACTACCATACTCCAGCCTGGTTGACAAAGTGATACCCATCTCTAAAAGAGAAAAAATAAAGAACTCTGACAGTTCAACAACAGAAACAACAAAAACTGCTTTAAAAAAATAGGCAAAGGACGTGAACAGACATTTCTCCAAAGAAGATATACAAATGGCTGATAAGCATGTGAAAAGACATCACTAATTATTAGAGAAGTACAAATAAAACCACAATGAAATACCACATCACACTGATTAAGATGGCTGTTATCAGAAAATAAAATAAAATAACAAGTATTAGCAAAGACATGGAGAAATTTAAACCCTTGTGTATTGCTAGTGGGGTAAAATGGTGTAACCACTATGGAAAATAGCATAGCAGTGCCTCAAAAAATTAAATAGGGAATCACCATATGACATGGCAATTATACTTCTTAGTAAATCCCCAAAAGAATTGAAAGCAAGGACTCAGATATTTATACAGCCATGTTCATAGCAGCATTCACAATAGCCAAAAGAAGGAAGCAAATCAGGTGTCCATTGGGACACAGGGAGGGGAAAATCACACACTGGGGCCTTTCGGTGGGTGAGGGCCAAGGGGAGGGAGAGCATTAAGACAAACACATATAGGGCTTAAAACCTAGATGACCGGTTGATAGGTGCAGCAAACCACCATGGCACATGTATATCTATGTAACAAACCTGCACATTCTACACATGTATACCAGAACTTAAAGTAAAATTTAAACAAAAGAGAAAAATAGTGACATATCCATATTGTGAAATACTCAATTTTAAAAAGAAAGGAAATTCTGATATCTTCTACAACATGGAAGAACTTAGAAGACATGTTGCTGTGAAATAAGCCAATCACAAAAGGGCAAACATTCTAGGATTCTTCCTAAATGAGTCACCTAGAGTAGTTACATTCACAGGGATAGAAAGCAGAATGGTGATTACCAGGAGATGGAGGAGAAGAGAACAGGAAGTTGGTGTTTAATGGATGCAGTTTCTTTACAGAAAGATAAGTTCTGGAGACGGATGGTGATAATGGTTGCACACCAATGTGAAAATATTTATTGTCACTAAACTATACATTTTAAAATGGTTAAAATGGTAAATTTTATATATGTGTTAGCATAATAAATATATATCATAAAAATAAAAGATTTTTGCTGAGATATACTGACTTCCTGAAAGCCAAGTATAAAATGTTAAGATTTCCCAGCATGTGTAACGGGTATTCAAACATTCAATTATCATAATTTGAGATATTTTACTTCAAGTTTGACAGAATAGAGCTATCTGACATCCCACACTGACTCTCACATTTGCATTTTCCTGAATACCATTAAATTATCTTATTGAAGAGATAACTTTTTTCTTATCTATCTCTAAATTGCATTCTACTAATTTTGCTTTCCATATGATTCCTCATTATTTTTCAGATAAAAAGCTGTAGAAATAAGATGACAAACATTTTTGAAAAGTTCTAATTAAGTTACTTTGGTCCCCTATATTGTAACAGTTATAGCATTATTGTCAATATTCTGATATAAACACATATTTTCAAAAAGACGTTAGAAAACTACCTGTCATTTTTTTTTTTTTACTATGCCTATACATACATACCCTATACAGGGTAGACTATAACCTATTCAGCCAAAAACACTTTCTAAGCAGAAAATCTGATCATACTTTGTGACAAAAGAACTGGGTGCATGAAAAACTTATAACATTTTTCACAATTGCAGGATCTTCAGCTGCAGATATTTTCTCAAAATGTCAGTAATAATAAAAATCTACATTTGTCAAGCAGTTACTACTTTTCAAAGGACAATGCATGCTTATGAAATTTTGAAAGTTCTATTAAATTAGCATCTCCAAAAATCTTGAAATACCCATTTCTATGCTCATATCTTTGAAACTAATAACCTAAATTCTTCTTGTTACAGTGTGTATTAGTCCATCTTCATGCTGCTGATAAAGACACACCCAAGACTGGGAAGAAAAAGAGGTTTAATTGAACTGACAGTTCCACATGGCTGGGGAGGCCTCAGAATTACGGAAAGAGGCAAAAGATGCTTCTTACTTACATGGCAGTGGCAAGAGAAAATGAAGATGATATAGAAGTGGAAACCCCCGATAAAACCATCAGATCTCGTGAGACCTATTCACTACCATGAGAACAGTATGGGGGACACCGCCCCCAAGATTCAGATAATCTCCCACAGGGTTCCTCCCACAACACATGGCAATTATGGAAGTACAATTCAAGATGGGATTTGGGTGGGGACACAGCTAAACCATATCATTCCACACTGACCCCTCCAAATCTCATGTCTCCATGTTTCAAAACAAACCATGCATTCCCCCACAGTCCCCCAAAGTCTTAACTCATTTTAGCATTAAACCAAAAGTCCACAGCCCAGAGTCTCATCTGAGACAAGGCAAGTTCCTTCTGCCTATCAGCCTGTAAAATCAAAGCAAGCTAGTTACTTCCTAGATACAATGGGGGTACAGGTATTGGGTAAATACAACCATTCCAAATATAAGAAATTGGCCAAAACAAAGGGGTTAAAGGGCCCATGCAAGTCCAAAATCCAGTGGGACAGTCAAAATTTAAAGCTCCAAAATGATCTCATTTGACTCCATGTCTAACATCCAGCCCACACTAATTCAAGAGGTAGGTTCCCATAGTCTTGAGCAGCTCTGCCCTTGTGGCTCTGCAGGGTACAGCCTCGCTCCTGGCTGCTTTCATGGGCTTGGTGTTGAGTGTCTGCAGCTTTTCCAGGAACACGGTGCAAGTTGTCAGTGGATCTACCATTCTGGGATCTGGAGGATGGTGGCCTCTTCTCACAGCTCCACTAGGCAACACCCCATTAGGGACTCTGTGTGGGGGCTCTGACACCACATTTCCCTCCCACACTGCCCTAGCAGAGGTTCTCCATAAGGACCCTGCCCCTGCAGCAAACTTTTGCTTGGGCATCCAAATGTTTCCATACATCTTCTGAAATCTAGGTGAAGGTTCCCAAACCTCAATTCTTGACTTCTGCACACCAGCAGGCTTAACACCATTTGGAAGCTGCCAAGTGCACCCTCTAAAACCACGTGCTGACCTGTACCTTGGCCCCTTTTAGCAAGAGCTGGAGCAGCTGGGACTAAGGGCACCAAGTCCGTAAGCTAAACACAGCATGGGAACCCTGGGCCCGGCCCATGACACCACTTTTTCCCTCCCAGGCTTCCAGGTCTATGATGGAAGGGGTTGCTATGAAGACCTATGACATGGCCTGAAGACATTTTTCCCATTATCTTGGGGATTAATATTTAGCTCCTTGTTACTTATG
Organism: Sapajus apella; assembly: GCF_009761245.1. Classification (NCBI taxonomy): domain Eukaryota; kingdom Metazoa; phylum Chordata; class Mammalia; order Primates; family Cebidae; genus Sapajus; species Sapajus apella. The sequence continues at coordinate 16,002,912 of NW_022436970.1, read as the reverse complement.
TAAATTTCTGCAGCCAGCTTGAATTTCTGCTCAGAAAAGAACGGGTTTTTCTTTTCTAATGCATCATCAGGCTGCGAATTTTCTAAACTTTTATATTCTGTTTCCCCTTTAAAACAGAATGCTTTCAACACACCCAAGTCACATCTTGAATGCTTTGCTGCTTAGAAATTTCTTCCACTAGATTCCCTAAATCATCTGTCTCAAGTTCAAAGCTTCATAAATCTGTAGGTCAGGGACAAAATGCCACCAGTCTCTTTGCTAAAACGTAACAGAAGTCACATTTGCTCCATTTCCCAACAAGTTCCTTACCTCTATCTGAGAACAATGAGCCTGGACCTTATTGTTCATATCACTATCAGCATTTTTGTCAAAGTAATTCAACAAATCTCTAGGAGGTTTCAAACTTTCCCACATTTTCCTGTCTTCTTCTGAGCCCTCTAAACTGTTCCAACCTCTGCCTGTTACCCAGTTCCACAGTCGCATCCATATTTTTGGGTATTTTTTCAGCAATGCTCCTACTGGTACCAATTTACTATATTAGTCTGTTTTCATGCTGCTGATAAAGACTTGCCCAAGATTGGGAAGAAAATAGGGTTTGTTGTTCTTGCTGTTGTTGTTGTTTTGAGATAGAGTCTCGCTCTGTTGCCTAGGCTAGAGTGCAGTGGCACAAACTCAGCTCAATGCAACCTCCACCTCCCAGGTTCAAGCCATTCTCCTGCCTCTATCTCAGTAGCTGGGATTACAGGTGAGTACCACCACACCTGGCTAATTTTTGTATTTTTAGTAGAGACGGGGTTTCATCATGTTTGTCAGGCTGGTGTCAAACTCCTGATCTTGTGATCCACCTGCCTCGGCCTCCCAAAGTGTTAGGATTACAGGCTGAGCCACTGTGCCCAGCCTAAAAGAGGTTTAATTGGACTACAGTTTCACATGTCTGAGGACGCCTCAGGATCATGCTGGAAGGTGAAAGGCACTTCTTACACGGTGGTGGCAAGAGAAAATAGAGACAATGCCGAAGCAGAAACTCCTGACAAAACTATCAGATCTTGTGAGACTTATTCACTACAGTAATGAGAACAGTATGGGGGAAACTGTTCCCATGATTCAAATAGTTCCCACTGGTTCCTCCCATAATACATGGAAATTATGAGCGTACAACTGAAGGTGAGATTTGGGTGAAGGCACAGAGCCAAACCATGTCACAGTGTTAATAACTTCACTGGATGAACATTTAAACTTTATGCATATTCCGTATGTTGATTCTCCTTTGGTAATTCTAAAATGTTTTAATAAAAATTGATGATTTTAATAATTGTATTCAGCAAATATGATTAAATGTTATGATCAAGATGCTATGTTAAATGCAAATTATGCAAAGAAAAATCACATAACCAATTGTGTATTAATTATAAGTGGTTTTCTTTTTCAAATCCATAAAATTAAAGGGAATCTAATATAAGTAAGCAACTCTTGCTGTATGGAAAGTGATATATAACAGTAATTGAGAGATCTTGTCTGTTTCAGCATTATACACCATGAAAACTGTTTTAGCAAAAGAGGTAAATGAACTATTTTCTGTTTGTCCTCTCATATTTTTACTGACCACTTTCTGATGAGTATGCTGAAGAATTGAAAAATAACCCAAAGATTAGCAGCCAGGAGCTTATAAAACTAAACAAAACAAAATAATGAACCTCAACAAGGAATTTTAAGTTAGAATGAAGAATATCGCTAAATCTGTTCATTGAGACACTTTAATCTTTAATAAGTATCAAGTCACACTACATGATTTTATTAATACCATAGAAGCTTTAGAAGAGAAAATGTTTCTGACCGAGCAATACTTTTACTTGAAAGCACAAGCTTGCCTTTATAAACAGAAATATTTCTTTCACACCGCTACAAATGCACAAAATTTGGTTAGTGGTTTTTGAAAAACATCGTTAACCCTTCAGTATGTATTCCTTTTCCACAAGTTTAACTCCTCCCACAAAGGATCTAAACAGCGATAGTCATCTTTGAAGTACACAATCCCCTTTGACTTCAAAGGCCTCTGAGGCAATGTGGTTGCCATTAGTGTACATGTCAAACGGTACACTAATGGGATATGAGCTTCAAGAAAAACAAGAAATTCTAGCTCTGAAGTTTGACTTTTCACTCACCTTAAACATCCTTAATGTTTACAAATCTGATAGAGTTAAATTCAAGTCAGTGAACTTTTCCATTGCTTACAAATACTACTCTTCACTCATAAATGAGTTTAGTCCTTGTTCATTGAACCATAATATCCTCTTTGTCTCCACATCAGAATCATCTCACATATTTGAATCTGCCAATGCATTATTAATCCCTACATAGTAGGCAGAAACGAAATAATTTTTTAAACAACAGTAATCAGAATTTATAACAATTTTGGCAAGGGGCAAAGTATTTGAGAATACAATAGAATGTGGTCCCGAAAATTCATAAATTTCTTTTCTGTCAAATATTACCCCTTTGATCTAATGTTCAGATTCAGTTACATTAAATAAGATAATCCCATAAAGATAATGGAAAGATTATATTTGTAGGTATTTTCTGTATTCGCATCAAGTTCTGCTTTTATGACTTGTTTCTTCATATTAAAGGATTTTTAGAAAGCCAATTTTGCCTATTGCTCTCTAACAAATTACGTCATAACTTTTTGGCTTAAACCCATCCATTCATTTTATTTTATTTTATTTGACCTTGTGGGTGAGGAACTAGAGCCCAGCTAGGTTCTTATGCTCCACAGGGCACTGACAGCTGAGGTCCCTTGGTAGTACTCAGTTGGCAGAAAAGCTAGTCCTGAGGATCCCAGGCACCTTCACTCACATGTATAGGCCTTGTACAGGATGGTTAGGAGTCTGAGATCAGCTGGGATGGTCAATTGAAGGACCTACAGGTGGTCTCTCCAGCATGGGACTGTCAGAATATCTGTCCTTCTTACATGGCAGCTCAGGATTCCAAAAAACTGTTCCAAAAAATAGCAGGTAGAAGAATTATCTTGGTTTTATTAGTACTGTAGAAGCTTAATACTCCAGTACTAATACTATACTCACTACTGTCAGTAAGTTTCTTCTAATAAAAAAAAAAAAACAGAATATAAGAAATAAAAAGTTTTAGTATGCATTTGCTAACTTACAGAATGTGTATTTTTAATAATAAAATGGACATATTCGTTGTCATGCCTTGATGCTCTCATGAGTATCAATATCAAACATAGAAATCATTTTACTAATAAAGAAATATGAATGTGTTTCCAGGTTCAATAAATAATCATCTAGCTGTCAGGTAGCACATCCCATTTAATGAACTGAAAGCTGAGGTCTATTAAAATTAAGTAACTTTCTCCAGGTCACCCAGCTGTTAGATGTCAGGGGTAGAAAAAGCCTAGCTTGTGACTGAGTGCATACATTGCATCTGTGCAACTAAATTACATCAATAATTTAATACAGAATCCTACAGTGACGTTCAGTGCCATTTATCCTCATTCTCTGTGAAACTTCGACATTCAATATTTAGAAGTTCTTATGATCATGTATGCACAGTGCCTCTTAAAAGTCTAAAGCATTTATATTCAAAACCTCACCCCTGATCCCTAAGGATATAATGTTACATTTATGCCCTATGCAACTTAGAGATAATTACATAGCAGTTGGACTGTTTTTTTCTTACTACCATGCTGATGTTCAGTAACTGCACTTTTGACAATCCACTGGTACCTAATTAGGAAAAAACATCTCAGTAGATACAAACGTCATGCCCATTTGACAGACCAGAGTTAAGCTATTTAACAAGAGGGAAGAATTAATGAGCACTCAGATAACTGTGTTGTTGTTGGTTTTAATATGTCAGCTAAGCACAATAATCTAATTTTTAAATCTACAAAATGTTTTCTTATTTAATGAGAATCACATATTTATTAAATGTTAAAATAATGGCCTTTAAAAGGCATATTTCCAGTATCACCAGTATGCACAATTTTTTAACACTATTGGTACATGAGGTTACTATAAGACTCAAAGGATTCAAATTACAAATTACACATAGTCCTGGACTATATCTAACAAAGAAAAGCAAATAGAAACACAACACATAAATTGCATAAAAGTTGCATTAATATATACATTTAAATAAATAGAAATAAGCAATTTATTTGAATAAGCTTATGATTGGCATGAATCAAAGAATTTCTAAAGTCTGTCCATGAATTGACCAATAAGAAATAGGGAATAAATTTACTTGCTACTTCTTTACTTAATAAATAAAACCTCCCAAAGTTCATGAGCTATTTTAAAAACTAATAAGACCATATTTCTCTTTTAAGCAGCTTTTTGGGGACAAAATTTCAGCAAACATTTTTGTTTCTAATTTACTATAGAAAAATTTAAAACAAATAGAAATATAGAGAGGATGGTATTATGGTATCCCTTTTTACTCATCACCCACCCTCAACATTTTACCAAACAATGATTTCAATATTTTCATCACCCAGCTTCAACATTTTTAATCAATATTCTTCTATCTATACTCTCACCAACTCCTCCACTTTACTGTTTGAACATAAATTTCAGATATCATATTTCAACTGTAAATAGAATAAGCATTTAAAATTTTAAATTGTGCTAGGTTGGAATATTTTACAAATTTAATAAACACTGAATTGAAATTTTAATTATTTTTGAAAACTTAAGAAATGAGTATTTCAAGCAAATTTGAAATATCAATAATTATCATACTAGGGCACTTGCTATTTTCAAGATATTAGGGAGTATCACTTGGTAAAAACAATGCTTAAGGCAAAACCATTGTTATTAATTCATTCATGACTCAATACTATTGGTAGCTTAAGCTACTAGGTACAGTATAACTTTTATTGTTTACACCACATCTGATTTCAAAATACTGAAACAGTCTTGTATATATTTAAGATGATAACATGACTTAATTTTTTAAATGCGTATGTTAATTAAAAACTAGTCCCTATCCACTAATCAAGATCACTTATTTTATACTAATTACAAACTAAATCTTTAACTGACAAAATATAGAAACATATCATAAGCCTTTTTTTACAAGTAAATTTATTTATGCAACAACTATTTATCTGGCAGTTATTATATGGCAAGCTGTTCCATATATTAAAGATAAAATAGCAAACAATAGTTCTCATCCTCATAAAGATTATGGGCTAATAGTAAAACAGAAAATTGAGAAGTAGAATTATAAATGTATCATAGAATATGATGCAGTAATAAATGCTATAAACAAAATGCCAGGTAAGGTGATAGTTGGTGACTTGGGGGAGAAGCAATTAAATTCCTAAGGAAAAAACCTATGTGTAGTCACTTGAATGAAGTAAGAAGTAAGTCCTACAATGATGTATTAGTCCATTCTCACATTCCCATAAAGAACTACCTGAGACTGGGTAATAAAGGAAGAAAAGAGGTTTAAACTGACTCACAGTTCCAGAGGCTGTACAGGAGGAAGTATGGCTGGGAGGCTTCAGGAAACATACAATCATGGCAGAAGGGCAAATGGGAAGCAAGCACGTCTTCACATGGCAGCAGGAGAGAGAGACAAAAAGAGTAAAGGGGAAAGTGCTACACACTTTTAAACAACCAGATCTCATGAGAACTCACAATCAAAAGAACAGCAAGGGGGAAATCCGCCCCCATGACCAATCACCTGCCACCAGATCCATCCCCTAAAGTTGGGAATTACAATTCAACATGAGATTTGCGTGGGGACACAGAGCCAAACCATATCAAATGGTATAGAAGAATAGTAAGGGAAACAGCTCTGATGGGGAAATAGGAGTAATGTCTTAAAGGAACTGAAAAAGGCTACTGAAGTTCACAAAGAAAGAAAAAGTTATCAAGCTGTAAGAAATGAGGTCTACCAGATAGTCAGGACCAATAATCATGTAAGAACTGACAGGCTGAGGTAAGAACTATAGGTTTTATAATACACTGTTCAAAAATTTTGAGCAAGGAAGGGAAATAATCTAATTTTTAGGTTTTAAAGAGCACTATGGCTTTTGTTGGACAACTAACTGTAAAGCCACCAATATTATAGAAAGAAGATAAGTTAAAATGTAATTGAGGGGTAGGACTGTGGCAGTATGGTAGAATATAGGCTCAAAACTCTTCCTCCACCCACAGATGCACATAGCCCCACATGGATCAGTTCCCTCTGAGAAAACTACTTGAGAGCCTCCTGCACACTGGGTGACTAAGAAAATTCCCACTTTGAAATGAGTAAGAAAGGCTGAGACATATAAAGCCCGTCCCTGTCACAACACCACACAACTGGCAGGGAATTCTCATCTCTTAGTTTCTTTCTTAGAAGCAAAAAATGTGAACTATACAACTAGTGCCCCACCTTTTGCAGTTACTACTCAAGGGACTGACTCCCAATTTGCCCATCTCTGGAAGGTGATAGGACTTGGCATTCACTAGTCCTCCAGGATGATAGAGAACAAAAGGGCAGTTTTAAACAGCTATGTAAGCACTTCCTATACCTCTCCCCACTGACTGAGTGCCGTGCTGGAAGCTATCAGGGTATGTAATCACCAGTTCTCTTAGAGGTTGTACAGTCACATGGAATAATCCCATGACTTCTCCACTGAGCCCACTCCAATGACAAAACGAGTCCTCAAGCTTCTTCTTAGAAGGGGTTGGACTTCTCATCTAGCCTCTCCACAACTTTTCTGGTTGCTACCTGAGATGCTGGCCTCTAACCCATATGTATTTGAGAGCTAAGAGAGCCCAGCATTCACTCATTTCCTGGGGATGATAGACAGCAAAGCAGCAGTTTGAAAGAGCATGCAATCTGAACTTGTCACTGTACCCCTCACCTCCCCAGGTCAGTGCAGAGTGAGCAGACAATAAATTCCAACTCCTAGCTTTTCCCTGAAAAGAAAAAGAATTGGACCACATATCTACCACCTCAATTTGGCTGGCTGCTATTCAAGGAACTGGCTCCTATCTCGCCTGTCTCAAAGCAGTAATGGTACTTGGGAATACTATCCTTGCTGCCACTAAAACCAAAGATGGCATTTTTAAATGAGCACAAACACTTGAGAGACACTCAGAATCTCTGGAAAGGCTGATATGTGAAGATCATCTTTGATATGAGGTCAGTCTATGAGATAAGTGGCTATTTTATCCAATAGAAAACAACACAGAGGGTCATGAAAAGTGGGAAAAAAATTGGTAAATATATGTTAATTAAAAGAACTACATAAATCTACAGAAACCAACCCAAATGAACTGGAGATATGTGATTTACCCAACTGATCATTATAAATAATGATTGTATAGATGCTAATCAAGGTCAAGAGAGCAATATTGGAATGAAACAATCATTTTAACAAAGGGACAGACAACAAAAAAAGTACCAAACAGAAAACATATAACCAAAGACTATAATAATTGAACTAAAAGATTCAATTAGAGAGGTTCAACAGAAACCTATATAGGCAGAAGAAGAATCAGTAAACTTAAAGATAGATCATTGGAAGTCATTCAGTCAGAGGGGCAAAAAGAAAAAAAAAAAGTTTAAAAGAACAAAAACACCAAAAGGAAATTATGGGGCACCAGTAAACAAATGAACATAAACATTATGAGAGCTCCAGAAAAAGAAGAGAGAGACAAATGAGTTAAAAAGTTATTCAAATAAAAAACGGCTGTAAACTTCCCAAATATGGGAATAGAGATTGACACCTTGATCCTGAAAGTCCAAAGAACACCAATTAAGATGAATGCAAAGTTACCCAGACCATGAAACATTATAACAAGTTAAAAGTTAAGGGCAAAGAGAGAATTTGTAAAGCAGCAAGAGAGAAACAACTTGCTACCAACAAGGGAACTTCATGAGATTATCAGATTTTTCATCAGAAACTCTGCAGGCCAGAAGGAAATGGGATGATATACTCAAAAGTGCTAAAATAAAAAGACTGCCTACCAAGAATACTATACCTCATAAACCTTTCCATCAAAATTTAGAGATTTTCTCAGACTTTCTCAGACAAACAATGCCTCAGGGAGTTCATCATCGCCATAATCCCTGCTGTACAAAAAATACTAAAGGAAATTCATCTTGAAATGAAAGGATGCTAAAAAGCAACACAACAGCATAAAAATATAAAACTAATTGAAAAGGTAAACATACAGAAAAAGAATACTGTATTACTATAATGTTGACAGATAAATCATGTTTAATTCAAGTACAAAAGTTAAAAGACAAAAGTGTTAAAAATAACTACGACAATTCTTGTTAATGAACACACAGAAGTAAATTTGAACATCAATAGCATAAAACATGGAAAGAGGAGAGGTAAATATATAGTTTTTGTATACAACTAAAATTGCTATCAGCTTAAAACAAACTATTATAACTAAAATAACTATGAAGTGTTTTACATAAGCTCAGTGGTAACCACAAAGAAAATATCACCAAAAAAAGGGAGACAGAGAGACAGAAAGAAAACAAAATCTATCAATACAAAAATATAACAAAATGCAAAGGAAGACAAAACAAGGGAGAAAAGAGAGATGAAAAGAATTATCAGACAAACAGAAAATAGTTAACAAAATGGCAATGGTAACTTCTTCCCTATTAATAATTACTTTAAATGTAAATAGGTCAAGCTAACCAGAGTTATTAAAAAATACAGAGTAATTTAAGAGATTTCAAAATCACAATCCAACTATGTACTGATTACAGGAAACTCAAGGACATATATAGGCTGAATGTGAAGAAATTGAAAACATATTTCATGCAAATAACCAAAAGAATGTAGAAATAGCTATATTTGTATCATATAAAGTAGAATTCAAGTTAAAAACTCTCTCTAGAGACAAAAAGGGTATCTAATGTCAAAGGGACTAACTCAAGCAGAAGAGATAATTACAAATATGTATTCAGTAAACACCAGAGCACCAACAATATAAAGCAAATGCTGAAGGGAGAAAAAAATGACAGAAATACAATAGTAGGAGATTTCAATATCCTGCTTTCAATACTGAATAGAATATCCAGAGAGAAAATCAATAAAGAAACAATGGACTTGAACAATATTAACAGACCAAAGACCTAACAGACAAATGCAAAATTTCCTGCCCAAAAGCTGACAAACACAGATTCTTCTCAAGCATGCACATAATATTCTTCAGGATAGATAACATGTTAGATAACAATTCAAGTCTTCACAAGGAAGTTGATAGGAAGATTGATATCTTGTGAAGTATCTTTTTCTATCAAAATATAATTAAATTATTAGTCAACAGCAGCAAGAAAATCAGAAAATTTACAAATACCTAGAAATTAAAAAACTCTTGACCAATCATCAGGTCAGAGAAGATTAAAGAGAACTTTTTAAATATTTTAGGATAAACAAACATGAAAACACAGTGTATTCAAACTTAGACAATGTAGACAAGAAAAAAAGTCTACCAAATGAGAAAGTAAGAAATAAAATTATCCCTCTTTGCAGACGACATTATATAGAAAATTTTACACCACCAAAAAAACTGTTAGTTAACTAAGAAACAAATTCAGTAAAGCTGCAGGACAAAAAAATCAACATATAAATTGGTTGTATTTCTATACACTAATACTAAACTATCAACGAAAAAGAAGAAAACAATCTCATTTACAATATCACCAAAAAGAATATAATACTTGGGAATAAATTAAAGCAAGGTGGTAAAAGATCTGTAAACTAAAACCTACAATACTTTGATTAAAAAAAATTTAAGACAAAAATGAAGGGGAAGATACCTCACATTCATGGATTATAAGAATGAATATTGTTAAAATCTCCATACTAACCAAAGCAATCTACAGATTAAATGCAAATCCCTATCATAATTTTTTTGTTTGTTTTTTTGAGACAGAGTTTCACTCTTGTCACCCAGGCTGGAGAGTAGTAGCACAATCTCGGCTCACTACAACGTCCACCTCTTGGGTTCAGGCAAGTTTCCTGCCTCAGTCTCCTAAGTAGCTGGGATTATATGCACCCACTACCAAGTCCAGCTAATTTTTGTTATTTTTTAGTAGAGACAGGGTTTCACCATGTTGGCCAGGCTGGTCTCAAACTCTTGACCTCAGGTGATCCACCCACCTCAGCCTCTCAAAGTGATGGGATTATGGGTATGAGCCACCACACTGGGGCCCTATAGTTATTTTTATAGAAAAAGGAGAAAAATCCTGAAATATATATGGAATCATAAAAGACTGCAAATATCTAAAGCAATCTTGAACAAGAAGAAGAAAGCTGCAACTATCACACTTCCTAATTATAAATTGTATTACAATGCTATAGGAATCAAAACAATATGGTACTGGCACAAAAACAGACAAAACAGACCAACAGAGCAGAATAGACGGTCCATAAATAAATCCAAGCCTATTTGATAAATCAATCTTTGACAAAGGCACCTTAAATAATGAGAAAATGATAGTCTCTTCAATAAATAGTACTAGGGAAGTTGGATATCCACAGGCAAAATAAAAAGAAAGTCCTTAATTCATACCATATGTAACAATAAATAAAAAATGAATTAAAGACTTTAATGTAAGACCTGAAACTGTAAAATTTCTAGAAGAAAGTACAAGTTAAAACCTCCATGACATTGATTTTGGCATTTTTTTTTTGAAATGATGCCAAAAGCATGGGCAACAACAACAAAAATAAAGAAGTGATATAAATTCCATGCAATCATAATATATGATCCTTTCAATATACTACTGAATTCCATTTGCTTATGTTCTGTTAGTACTTTTGCATCTGTATTCATCAGAAATAGTGGCCTGTAATTTTTGTTGTTTTTTTTTCTTGTAGTGTCCATTTCTGTCTTTGGTACCAGAATAATGCTGATCTCATAAAATGAGTTGAAAGTGTCCTCTTTAATTTTTTAGAAGAGTTTGAAGATGTTATTAATTCATCTTTAAATGTTTGGTAGACTTCACCAGTGAAGATCTGGAATTCTGGGGGGGAATTCTTCTCCATTCCTTTAATTTCAGCCTACATGTGCCTTGGAGTTGACATGAGTCTCTTGTTTCTTTAATTCATTAGGCCACTCTATACTTTTGAATGGAGAATTTCATCCATTTGTATTTAAAGTAATTATTGATAGGTAAGGACTTACTATTTCCATTCTGTTCATTGTTTTCTGACTGCTTTGTAAATTCTCTGTTCTTTTCTTTCTTCTTTTTGCTGCCTTCTTTTGTGATTTGATTTATTTTTTTATTTTTTATTTTTTTTAGTGTCATGCTATGACACCTTTCTCTTTATCTTTCCTATATATACTAGAGGTTTTTACTTTGTGGTTACTATGAGGTTACATACATCTTATAGGTATTAAAGTCTATTTCAAGGTTATAACAACCTATCTTCAACTGCATACAAAATCTACACTGTTAGCGCCCCCTGCTCCACATTTATATTTTTGATGTCAGAGTTTACATATTTATAAACAGTGTATCCATTCATAAATTATAAGTGATTTACAGACCACCATTACAGCATTAGAGTATTCTGAAGATGACTGTGTACTTATCTTTACCACTGAGTTTTATACTTTCAGGTTTTCAAGTTATTAGTGTCCTTTCATTTCAATGTAAAGAACCCCCTTTAGCATTTCTTGAAAGGCAGTTCTACTGGTGAAATCTCAGGCTTTTTGTTTTTCTGAGACAGTCCTTATTACTCCTTCCTTTCTGAAGGACAGCTTTGCCAAGTATTTCTGTTTGGCAGTATTTTCAGCACTTTGAATATATCACCTTATTCTCTCCTGGCCTGTAGAGTTTCCACTGAGAAATACACTGAGCGCCTCATGAAGGTTCTCTTGTATGTGTTAAGACTCTTTTCTCGTGGCCGGGCGCGGTGGCTCAAGCCTGTAATCCCAGCACTTTGGGAGGCCGAGGCGGGTGGATCACGAGGTCAAGAGATCGAGACCATCCTGGTCAACATGGTGAAACCCCGTCTCTACTAAAAATACAAAACATTAGCTGGGCATGGTGGCGCGTGCCTGTAATCCCAGCTACTCAGGAGGTTGAGGCAGGAGAATTGCCTGAACCCAGGAGGCAGAGGTTGCGGTGAGCCAAGATCGCGCCATTGCACTCCAGCCTAGGTAACAAGAGTGAAACTCCGTCTCAAAAAAAAAAAAAAAAAAAAAAAGAAGACTCTTTTCTCTTGCTGCTTTCAAAATTATTTGTCTCTGATTTTTGACAGTTTGATATAATGTGTGCAGTAATAATTCTTTGGGTTTAATTTGCTTGGGGAATTTTCAGCTTCAAGCACCTGATAGCCATATATTTTCTCAGATTTGGGGCGTCTTCAGCCATTTATTTTTTAAAATAAGCTTTCTGCCCCTTTCACTTTCTCTATTCTCTGGTATGTCCACCATATGATTGTTAGTTCTTTTGATGGAGTTCCATAAATTCCATAAGCTTTCTCCATTTTTTTCATTCTTTTTCTTTTTTCTACACTGACTGGATAATTTTTTTTAAGTTTCGAGGTACATGTGGTACAGGATGTGCAGGTTTGTTACACAGGTAAACATGTGTCATGGTGGTTTGCTGCACCTGTCAACTCATCACCTACATTTTAAGTCCAGCATGCATTGGCTTTTTTCCCTAATGCTCTCCCCCATCACCCTCCTCTGATAGGCTCTAGTGTCTGTTGTTCCCCTCCCTGTCTCCATGTGTTCTCATTTTTCGGTTCCCACTTATAAGTGAGAACACGTGGTGCCTGGATTTCTGTTCCTGCGCTAGTTTGCTGAAGATAATGGCTTTCAGCTTCATCCATGTTCTCTGACTGGATAATTTCAAATGTCCTGTCTTCAAGTTCACAGACTTTTTCTTCTGCTCAATCAAGTCTGCTATTGATGCTCTCTACTGCATTTTTCTTTTCTTTTTTTATTGTATTTTTCAGCTGCAGAATTTCTATATGATTTTTTACAATTTGTCTCTATATCGAACTTCTCATTTTGTTCATGTACTGTTTCTTCTGATTTTATTGATTTGTCTGTTTTCCCTTGTAGCTTGCTGAGCTTCCTTAAAATGATTACTTTGAATTCTTCAGCAATTCATAGGTCTGTATATCCTTGGATTTGTATACTAGATCATTATTGTGTTATTTGATAGTATCATGTTTCTTTGATTTTTCATGTTCTTGTGTTGCTCTCTTTGCATCTGAAGAGGCAGTTACTTTCTCTAGTATTTACTGACTGGTTTTGGAAAATGAATGCTTCCACCAGTCAGCTCAGTTAGTCATTCTTAGACTTTCTTAAACCTTTTCTATGAATGTGCACAATCCACACCTCTTGTTTCCTCTTGGGGAGAATTCTTAAGGCTACATGCCCTCTATAAACCTCACAAAACCAGGTCAGATGATGACAGCCTCCTGTTTTCCTTAAGGTTGTGTTCTATAATGCTCAAGTTTGTGGGCCTTCTCCCAATCCTACAGAGTTGAGGTAGCTATCTTTGTGAGACACTTGAACTCTCAGTCCTCAACGGTGCACCCCGAGTGAGGTGTGCAAAAATTTGGGTTGTCCGTGGTCCAGTTGGGGTTTTCCGCAGGCAAGGGTGTCCCAAGCAGCTCATCAACTGACTTCCTAATGGAGTACATAGAGCGGTTAGTAGGGTTCACATCCTATCTTTTCTGCATCCATTCTCTCTCAACCACTCAGCCATGCTAATCATCTCAGTAATCTGGATGGGGTGAGAAAGAAGTGCGCAAGTAGGCCTGTTAGGCAGAATCTCACATAGCTCAGGGCGCTAGGTGCTCACTCACTACAGTCTCACTGTTCTCCATGGGAAAAACTGTGGGCCTTACCTGTCACTGAGATATGCCACCTTGGGGGAGAGGTGATGTGGGTTAAGTGAAATTGTTCTTTCTACCCTTTTGGTCCAACAGTGTGCTGAAACTTTTCCATTAGTCTCCTGAACTCCCACAAAGTACTCTCATCTACAGGTACTTATCAAAATCAATGCTTCCACAGGGAATGTTGGTAGAAATCTCCTATTCTGCCATATTGTTGACATCCATGAATATATGAGCATGTGTACAGATGCAGTTACACTCATTGTGTTAGTCTTTTTTTCTTTTTTTTTTTTTTTTTTGCCTTGTTATAAAGAAATACCCAAGACTGGGTAATTTATAAAGAAAAGAGGTTTAATTGGCTCATATTTCTGTAGGCTGTATAGGAAGTATAGTACTGGGCATCTGCTCAGCTTCTGGTGAGACTTCAGGAAGCTTACAATCATAGTGGAAGGTAAAGGGGGAATAAGCATCTCACATGGCAAGAGTGGGAGCAAGAAAGAGAGGGGAAAGATGCTACACACACACTTTTAAACAGCCAGATCTCACTTGAACTCAGTAACAAAAGGACAGCACCAAGAGGATGGCACCAAATCATTCATGAGGAATACATCCCCATGATAAAATCACCTCCCACCAGGCCCCACCTCCAACACAGGGGATTACCATTCTATAGAGGGGACAACATCCAAACTCTATCACTCATGGACTTAGATAAAGAAATAGACCACGTGTGTCTGGCTGCTCTGTCTATCGCCATGATTCTCAATTAACAAATCATAAGCACTAAAAAGAAATTCTCTTTTCCTGAGCAGCTACTTCTCTTCCTGGTCTGGGTACTATGCTTCAGGTTTGGAGCATATGACTTACCCAGTGATGTTTAAAAAAAAAAAAAAAGGTGGTTCTCAAAGTCAAATCCCCAAACAAAATGCAGCAGCAGCAGCACATGGGTACTTTAAAAAATAATAATAATAACTTCTCAGACTGTAACCTAGACCAACTGAATCAGAAATTCTGGGGTTGGGGTCCAGTAATCTGCATATTAACAAATCCTCCAGGTATTCTAATGCATGCTAGACTTTTAAATTCACTATTCTAAGGTATGAGGGAAAAGTTGTACCAGAAGCTTCTAAAACTATCCCTAACCCCATGGCTGCTGAGCAATCTAACCACCCTTCAGATTCACAGGCTTGCTATCAGCAGTAGCCCCTGTGTAAGTATTGCAGCACCAATCCACCTCAAGCTTCAAGGGCAACAATAAAGCTTCAATAAAAAATTACCCTTTCTGGTCTGTGCCTTTTGCAGTGACCATATTCATGCTGGTAAACACTGTTTTTATACTAAAAGACAAAGTCTCACATTTTTATGAAAACCCAGTTATATTTCAGCAAAGAGCTATTTGAAAATGGTTCATTTTTTTTAATTTGTTAGCAAGCCAATTCCCATTATTAATATACTTCATGTGCCATAAACATAAAATACATATATGTAAGAAGATGAATATTATAATTATCTAGGTATAAACTATCACTATAAGAGCTGGTCATTTTATTTTCCAGCCACTGCTACTGGAAAAGGAAACATTAATAGCGGCTCTTTGGGGAAGACGTGGGAAAGTAATGAGTCTCTGTCTAGGACTTGGGGCAGGAAGTTTGTATCTTGTTTTTCTAGGACTTCAGAAAATAAATTCTTCTAGAGACTTGAAAGTCTGTATGAATAGGTGAGTGTCGTATATATCTGAAAGATAATAAGCTTATCCTACCAAGATGTTATTTAATTGTTATTCTGGTTATCATCTGGATTGATCAAATTTTGAATGTAAACAATTGCCTTTTTCTCATTTTAAATGTTAAAACTCATCGCAATGGGAAGTACTATAAACTCTGTTTAATGTGCTTCCTTTACAACTTAAGCATCATTTTTGTCATATTAAAATCCATTTCTTTTTAGTAAGATAAAAATAAAAAGAACTCCAGCCGAATATAATTAAAAACTTGGACTATATATCTTCCAACGAACCACGTGATTTCTGCCCTGTGGGGAGTCCTATATTCTTACCTACTGTGGCTAAGTTCATAAGTGCAGTTGAAAGGATCCGTGGCTGATTATAATTACATTCTAAATTAGCCAATATTAGCACTGTGCCAAATAATTCACATAGCATGGTTTCCATGTTAGGCAATCAATACAGTGCAGATGAATCCATGCAAAAATCTATATTTTTTACCTAGAATCACAGTTTTTATAATTTAACATATTATTACAGCAAAGCCTTCCAAAGGTCAGGTAGAACAACGGAGGGCAATTTCCAGTTTGTAAATGTTCGTTCATTGTCACAAGAGGGTGACTATATCCATGTGCTTGATAGGATGAAAATTCTAATTTATTTTGACATTCAACTTACAGCGCACTTAAAGTTGACAGCAGTTTTACCTAAAAACCCATTGAAAATTAGTACAATTTTAGCATGAAGATCTGTGCCTCTTTTTGAATTTTCTATATTAACCACCTCATTGGGAGATTGCAAAGCTACAGAAGAAACACCCCAGAGAGACTACACCAGTTAACTGAGTGCCTGCCTGGCAGCCTAGTAGAGAGAGTTTTGTATTTTTTCAAACTTGAGAACTTAGTAGATTCTTGCTGCCCCCAGGAGCTCTAACTATTGCAATGGCACAATGAGCTCATTCCAGAAAATTATGTAGTTTTTCTTCTCCATACCAATGCATTAGACCTGAAGAAACACCTAATATTTTTCTTTAGTTTTTTTTTTTTTTTTTTGAGATGGAGTCTCGCTCTGTCACCAGACTGGAGTACAGTGGCATCACCTTAGCTCAGTACAACCTCTGCCTCCCAGGTTCAAGCAATTCTCCTGCCTCAGGCTCCTGAGTAGCTGGGATTACAGGCATGCACCACCACGCACAGCTAATTTTTGTATTTTTAGTAGAGATGGGGTTTCACCATGTTGGCCAGGATGGTCTAGATCTTTTGACCTCATGATCCTCTCGCCTTGGTCTCCCAAAGTGCTTCGATTAGAGGGGTGAGCCACTGTACTCAGCCTATTTTTCTTTTAATATGTACAGTATGTTTCAGGGCACCAAACTAATAAGTTAAATTTAGTTCCTAAATTTCTTAATTCAGTAAAAAAGAAAAGCAAACATTTTTCAAGCATATTGAATCTTTTTATGCACTATCATGTAATAGTAACATTGACAAGTTTTCTCCAAGATTTCAAAATTCACAATCATCAGAATCATCACATTATTGAGTTACCTGAAAAGATACCCCCACAGAAACTATATATCCACAATAAAGATAACAAAAAAACAATATGGATGATTAAGAAAAGTAATTGGACTGTGCAAGCTGATCCTTGTAATTTAGGGCAGGGCGTCCTAAATATCATGTTAAACATTAAATTTAAATGTACATTGAAATTACATACACACAGATGACCTATTCTCATGCTTTAATATTTAATAATCAAAGGCTCTCCTTGGAATTAAGGCATCATCTGGGAAAGCTCTTGTTAAACACCTACTTCCATGGGGTTAAGAGAATAAGTATTATCTCCTAACATATTAGCTGGTGTTTTCTTTTGTAATGTCTGAGAACCAGATTAATAAATAAAAAGATAAGTGTAAAAACCTGCAGACATGGGGGAGGAAGAATGATCAAGACCACGAGGCCCAATTTGAGAGAGAGAAGCTCAAAGGGATTCTTCACCAGAAGATGTGAATAGCACAAAGTCAGAGGGCATTGCCAGAGAAAAGAGAGAAAGGCAATTTCCCTTTAAAGGCAATGTGCTATAAAGGATGAGAGCATGGGTGCCAGGGCCAGACTGCCCCAGTTCAAATCTCACCTCCACCACTTAATAGATGAAGAAACAAGAGCAAATCTCTTAACCCCTCTGTCCCTGTTTGCTTCTTCTGTAAAATGGGAATC
Source organism: Sapajus apella (assembly GCF_009761245.1). Lineage (NCBI taxonomy): Eukaryota > Metazoa > Chordata > Mammalia > Primates > Cebidae > Sapajus > Sapajus apella. The sequence goes on along the minus strand of NW_022436970.1, from coordinate 15,985,121 downwards.
GTAGCAGCCCTCCGCAAACATACAGTGGGTTGTTGGGGAGTTCAAATTTTTAAAGCCTTAGATCAATACTTGACATGTGATAGCAACCACCGAAGTGTTTGCTCTTATTATTACGTGAAGTTGTTCCTGTATTAAAATCAAGGATATATTTTCTAAACCTACTACACAGGTGAGAAGGAAAGAGCCCACTGCTGCTGCCATTTTTTGAGTGTTTGGGTAGCAGGAGCATCTTGGTTATGTTAACTCCAACACACCGGCGAAAGAAGTGTGCCACGTGGAAAGCTGGTTGGGTTGAGTTTACCTGAGTAGCTTAGGTAAACACTTCTACTCTCTGCTATTCTCTGGAAGCATTCCTACTGTATTGTAGAAAAAAGTTGCCAAGGCAGCTTGAGAAAGTTAACATGCTTCCCTCAGCACCAAGATCCTAGCAGGGAGTAATCTGGGCACAAAGTGGCATTAATTCAGCTCATTAACTGCTCAGAATTACTAACTAAGCTATCTTCAACTCCTGGTTCATCTCTTTTGTGTTGTGTTTTTATGATTGTTGCTTTTTCAGGAATTTATATTTGGAATTTAATAAAAGTCTAAAATGCTTAAGAAATATTTCAATAAGTTCTAGAGACCTATACAACATTGGGCCTGTAGTTAACAATTCAGTATCGCGCACTCAAAACCAGCTGAGAGAGAAGATCTCATATTAAGCCTTCTTACCACAGTAAACAAAAAATTTAAAAAAATATATTTCAAGAAAATTCAATGTTTATAAGTTGTAGATATATACTAAATAATAAATATGTAAAACAAATATACAATAAATATGAAGGGCTTTCCCTTCCTTCTACTTAAAGAGCTTAGAATTCTGCCTCTTAAGGACAAACGGGGATATCCTTAGCAAACTAACAGGAACAGAAAATCAAATACCGAATGTTCTCACTTCTAAGTGGGAGTTAAATGATGAGAACACATGGACCATAGAGAACAACAACACAAACTGGGCCTAGCAGAGGGTGAAGGGTGGAAGGAGGGCGAAGATCAAGAAAAATAATTAATGGATACTAGGCTTAATACCTGGGTGACTAAAGAATCTGTACAACAAATCCCCGTGACACGCATTTACCTGTATAACAAGCCTGCACATCCTGCACATGTACCCCTGAACTTAAAAGTTTAAAATAAGAAGAACAAATGGAGAAGAAATGAGTTATCCATAGCTGTGAAACACAAACAGAGAATGGTATCATATGCAAAACATACAACTGGGGAAAGCAGATCATTTTTTATAATGTGTAATTCACTAAATCCACTTATTTATATTTACTCAATGTTTACTGAGTGTCTTTCATGTGTTGGGTGCTGTCACAGGCACTGGTGATACAGCCATGAACAGAGCAGACAGACCCCTGCCTGCAGTGGCTCATACTCTAGGGATTATATCTACCTGGGTTTTGGGGATAGAGGGCTGGAGGTTGGAACACAAGGAAAAAAATAAGTAAAATGCCTAACACAATAGATGATAATAACACCTACATAGTTAACATTAAACATGCAAGGGGAAAGGGGAGAACCATGAGTTTTAAGGAATAGGAGGAGGTTTCAGTTTTCAATAGGAGGAAATAAAGTAGACTATAGCAAGAAAGTGACAATTTGCAGACTGGAGAAGATTGGGGAGAAAGCCATGGAGATATCCAGGAGGTAATCAGTCCAGGCAGAGGGCGCTGCAAATGCAAACATCCTGAAACCGTGCAGGCCTGGGGTCGGGGGGTGATGTCCCTAGAGCAGAGCGAAGAAGGGGTTGTGTATTAAGGAATGAGGTCATAGAATATTGGGGGAGCCTTGTGATGTAGGGCCTAAAATGCCACTCTATAGATATCACCCTTATTCTGAAGGAGGTGAGAAGCCAGCAAAGAGATGTAAAAGAGAAAGGTAGTTGCTGGACTGATGTTCCTGGGTAAAGAGAGTGAGACCAGGGTACAGTGGCAGAGACAGAGGCAGAAAGAGTTCAGCCACAGTTAAAGGATGAAAAGCAATGTGTATGGTATCACTGCTGGCAGGTGGATAAACGAGATGATATGAAATGGTGGAAATTCTCTTCTGACTGCTTTTATCCTCAATAAAATAATAAGCACAGTCACCAATAAAAATATATATGCATAAAAATACCCAATAATTTACACATTTACACATATTTTCTAGCAACTTCTATATTTATTGGAGAAAACTTGAAAGCGAAAGTTCAACATCAGAAATACAATCTAATAAAGTTAACCTGCCAAAAATCCAATTACGATACTGAAAAAGCTAATAGTAAGGCAGCACCCTACAGAGGAAGGACGGATGAAGAGACATTCTGGGAAATTTGCAAACAGTAACAAGCATATGTGATGAGGATGGCATACACTTACATCTCATCTACACAATGGTGCTGTGTGTTCAGTCATCTCATTACTATTTCTGAGGTCTCGGCTATGAAGCAGAATATAGGATATTGGCTTTAGCTACATAAGATAAAAACAGTACTGTTTATATGCAATCATTTTTACCAAACAATTAAATGCTAATTGTTTAATCAGGTTCCTCTTCACATGGAATAATTATAGAGAAAATAAAATAGAAATTATTCACAATGTGTGAAGTCCACCATGGCCTATTGCCTGGTGGTCCCCAGCCTTGTGTGAAAGTGTAATGAGCACATCCACAATCCTACTGCAGAGAGGCATGTCCTCCACGTACATGCAGACGAATTCTTCCAGCTTCCTTTTGCAACACAGCACTTACTGGGGCTTAGTTCTTTCAGGAAGAGGCATTTCCAACCCTCGTATCAGTTTAATCGGTATGAATATGGTTTTGTTTTCTCCCTCATTTATTTCTTATTTCTTGCAAGTAAGATAGAAAAGTAGAGCCTGGCTTTTTCTCAAAGCCCTATAGATTAGTCATATGCATCTTTAAAATTCACCTGCAGAGTTATTTTCTTGTCAGCCTATAATTAGGACTCACTTACTGTCCTCCAAATGTCCTCACCGCCTCCCCACTCCTGTGTTGTCAAATAGCTCGTGTAGCCCTACACGGGAGCTACGCTGAAGAGAACTTTTTTAAAGTAACTTTATATGGAGCAGGGGTGTCCCCATGTATTACCAAGAATCTTCAAATACGATTACCTACTATAATTATTTTATTGCTACTGCAATAAACTACATCAGTTTTCACTTGTGATCTATACAAGTCCTGAACTATGCAAGTCTACACTGTGTATGAGCTAACATAATTCTCGAATGTTTGCCTCAGAATTGGCCAAGCTATTATAAGAGAAAATATGGAAATGGCAATTAATTCATTAAATTAGTTATTATAATTTACTTGCCACATATTTGTGATTTATATTTGTATCACAGTGTTGTAGTTTTTAAAGTAACTTTGTATTTTAATACATATTTCATTAACTTCCCCCATGTCTGCCACCATCATATATAGTTAAATCAAACTGTAAAATATCTGGTCATCATCATTTCATTTATGGCTGTCCAGTTCATCCTCAAAAGATAAAATTATTAAAGTTTTCTGCTAGACTTCACAAAAATGGGATTTGAAAATAGATAATTAGATACCCAAATGAGTCATGGTGATTATTTCAATTTTTCTTTAGGAAACTCGAAATAATCACATTCCCAGCTTTCTCCATATGATCAGAAACATTTCTAGGCCAATAGCAAATTTCTTAAACAGTATTTGGGTCTATTAAGGACAGAACTTTGGAATTTTTAAGGTCAGAATCAATGAACACATGAAGACAAAATAGAGTCAAAAGCTTATTTCGGCAGTTTCGATCTGTCGGTCTTTTAGAGATGACATATTTTAGAACACCAAACACACATTTGTGCCAGCCGAGATTTTTAATTAGCTTCCAGCTTAACAGCAATAATGGAAGGAGCAGAACTTGGGTCACCACTTAGTGTGTTTGGCTCCTTTGAAAATGGACTTTTGTTCTCTTTTGAGCCATGGCATTGACTGCCCTGTATCTCTCCACAGGAGTTTTGCAGAGTGAAAATCAGCTGTGGCACAAACAGTTTCTAATTAACAGTGACAGGATATTGATGGGGGTAACAATTGCTTGATAAAGGCCAAAGGAAAGTTTCAGGGCCATGAACTTTCCATTACATTCAGAAGTGATTATTCTCTCAAGATTTTAGCTTCATCATTGCCTTTTTGTCACAAATACTGGAAAATCCCTTTTAAAAAAAATGTTACTGTTGGAGCTCAGTTGGAGGAAATGAATGAAAGGTCACTGATCAATGATCATTCTTACGATGAATCATCTTTTCTACTTCTAGATAAATTTTATAAAATGCATTAATTACAAAGTAGTGAAATAACTAGTAACTGGTTATTGCCTCCACACAAAGGGGTTTTTGCCCCCACAAAGGTACTATCATAAAGAAATGCAAATCAAAACCACAGTAGGATACCAGCTTATTCCCCCCAACAAAGGTGGTATCATGTTCTGAATTCTTGCGCCTAGATGTTTTCCTATTCCGACACTAATCTTTATTTATTTTTACATTTTTTATTATGATAAATTTCAGCTGGGCACGGGGTGCGTCACGCCTGTAATCCCAGCACTTTGGGAGGCCAAGGCAGGTGGATCACGAGGTCAGAAGATTGAGACCATCCTGGCCAACATGGTGAAACCCTGTCTCTACTAAAAATACAAAAATTAGCTGGGTGTGGCATCATGCACCTGTTCCCAGCTACTCGGGAGGCTGAAGCAGGAGAATGGCTTGAACCCAGGAGGTGAAGATTGCACTGAGCCGAGTGCGCCACTGCACTCCAGCTTGGTAGCGAGATTCTGTCTCAAAAAATTTAAAAAACCAAAAAAGAAAAATTTCAAACATACACATGTAGACAGAAGAGTATTTAATACAATGAATTGCCATATACCCATTGCTGATCTCCAAAGGATTTTCTTTTTTTTCTTTTCTCCTCGCCTTTTATTTTAAGTTCCAGGGTACATGTGAAGGATGTGCAGGTTTGTTCCTTAGGTAAATGTGTGCCATGGTGATTTGCTGCACAGATCAACCCATCACCTAGGTATTAAGTCCAGCAGCCATTAGCTATTCTTCCAGATGCTCTGTCTCCACCCATCCCCGCCACAGGCCTGAGCATGTGTTGTTCTCCCCTAGGTGTCTATGTGTTCTCACCAATCAGCTTCCACTTCTAAGTGAGAACATGTGATGTTTGGTTTTCTATTCCTCCATTAGTTGCTGAGGATAACGGCTTTCAGCTCCATCCACGTCTCCGCAAAGGGCATGATCTCATTCTTTTTATGGCTGCATAGTATTCCATGGTATATATGTACCACATTTTCTTTGTCCAGTCTATCATTGATGGGCATTTGGGTTGATTCCATGTCTGTGTATTGTCAATAATGCTGCAATGAACATATATGTGCATGTATCTTTATAACAGAACTATTTACATTCCTTTGGGTATGTACACAATAATGGAATTGCTGGGTCCGATGGTATTTATGTCTCTAGATCTTTGAGAAATTCCCACATTGTCTTCCACAATGGTTGAACTAATTTACACTCCCACTAAGAGTATAAAAGCATTCCCATATTTTCACAAACTCACCAGCATCCATTGTTTCTTGACTTTTTAATAACTGCCATTCTGAATGGCATGAGATGGTATCTTATTGTAGTTTCCATTTGCATTCCACCAATGATCAGTGATGTTGAGCTTTTTCTCATATGTTTTTGGCCACATGAATGTTGCCTTTTGAGAAGTATCTGACACTACTCTTTAAATAGTCAAAGCTAATATTGAAAATAATAGGTAAACAATTTCCTAGTTCCCCCAAGTAGCTAGATTGCTTAAGGTCCCTTAAAGTCAGCTACTTCAAAAGTAAGCCATTTCACAAACCCCAGAGGGAGTGTCAGTTTGATTTCCCAAATGCCCTTTATTGAATATTACAAATCCATATAGGAAATATTTGATTCCTGCTTTTTTCGATATTTTTTGTCAGAAGAATGAATATATTTAAGAATTCATTCCTGATTTTACAAAGAAAGATCAGTGCATCCTAAGTTGTTATAAAAAGTAATCTTTACTCCAGAAATACAGCCTGGAATAGTAGCTCTGCAACTGTGCTTCATGTACTCAGATTCTGAATTGACTACAATTCAGGAGGAGGCATGGAACAAGGAAATCAGTGAGGTTAAACTTCAGAAACCTCTCTGCCTTGCTTTACCCAAGGAACTTCACAGGCTCCGGTCAAAGCATTTAGCAACTGGTTCCCATAGGTAAAACCCAGTCAGAATGAATACCTCCTCTATATAATGGTGTGAGCCCACGGGTGCTTACCAGCCTATCATCAGCCTTACATTAACCCACTTGCATTGATTTTGTGTACTGAGCATGAGGCTCTAAGTAAGGTTAGTGAAAACTGTTCACTGATAAAAAGTTTTAGAACTATGTGTATATACAATGAAAGGTATCCATTTTGACCTGCCACAAATGAGCTGTTCAGCACCCAGTGAAAAGTTAATAAACAGCATATAGTATATAATGAATTTCTTCCCATTGATTCATTAATAAAACCTCAGCAGCAGAAGGCACTTTAAATACCAACTAGTTCAACTATCCCTATGATACTTGACTCTCCTCCATACCATCCCAGCTAGGAAACAACTAAGCTTGGAGATGATTTCAGAGGTGGAGACATCCCAGGGATGAGGGCTAGCAAAGGAAAATGTAGGAGCAGGTCTGGCATGTTTGAAGAACAGCAAAAAAGGCCAGGTTGCCAGAGTGGAGTGTTGGGATAGAAGGAATAGATGATACAGTTGGAGGCAACCAGCAAGAGTTGGGGAGTGAGCCAATATGTAAGCCTTTGTAAGTCACAGGAAAGGTAGAACTGTTATTCTGAATGAGATGTAAGAAGGCTTGGAGCAAATGAGTAACATACACTGACATCTTTTAAAAGGATCATCTGGCTGCTGTGTTGAGGACAGACTTTGAAAAGAGGACAAGGTCAGAGCAGGAAACCTGTGAGGAGGGTATTTCAATAATCCGGGCAAAGTGATGGAGGACTAGACCCAGAGCATTTGCAAAGGAGATAGCGGGCAATAGTTAGATTCTTAATACAGCCAATAGAATTTCCTGATGGACAAAATGTAGTCCCTGAAGGAAAGAAAAGAATCCAAAAGTTTGTCCCAAACAACTGGGAAAGTTGCCATTTACTGAGGTGAGGGACATTAAGGAAGGAACAGGTTTACAGGGGTTATATCAAGAGTTCCATTTTGAACAAATTTAGTTTCAGATATCAAAAATAGAATGTAGGCCAAGTACAGTGGCCTCCACCCAAGGCTTTGGAAAGCTGAGATGGGAGGATCACTTGAGCTCAGGAATTCAAGATCAGCCTGGGCAACATAGCAAGGGCCCTGTATCTATCTATCTATATATATATATATATATATATATATATCTTTTTAAAAAGGGTAGAACATGCAATCTGGCACTCAGAGGAGATGTCAGGTTTGAAATTTCAATTTAGAATCATCCATATATAGACAGTATTTAAAGCCATGAAACTAATGAGATTAGCTTGAGAATGGCATCTCGGAAAAGAAGTACAAAGATTGAGGCCTGGGAATTCTACTAGCTAGAAGTGAGAGAAATGAAGGAAAACAAGCAAAGGAGACAGAAAGAGTGGCCCAAAAGCCGGGAGGTAAACCAGTGTTTGACACCAAAAGAAGACCATGTTTCAGGGAGTAAGGAATGATCATCTGTGAAAAATGCTGCCCTAGCTAAAGAGCTGAGAATCTAGCACAGGAGGTAGCAATGCAGAGGTCATGGGGGGATTCACTACAGCAATGGTGGTGGCAGCACTGACAACCTGATAGAGTAGAAAAAAAAAATGGAAAGGCTAGATATAGATGACCTTTTCAAGATTTGCTGTAAAGGTAGTTTATCTCATTTTATAATGACAAATTTGCAAATAGGTGGTATGAGATCCACTTGGCGTTGAGGAAACAGAAGTTCTGAATAATTAAGCTAACATTCTAAAATCATGGAGCCAGTCTTCAGAAGTGATAGAAAAGTGAAGCCTTCCACCATATCATACTTACCCAGTTTTAGCATCTCCCTTTCCATTAAATCAAAATTGTGCTTGCAAAATCATTCTAAAACATCTATAGCCAATAATGTGAACTTCAACCTCATTCATCTCTCCTTTGTCTTGTACTTGTGGTGTTGTTTAGAACTTTTTTTTTTTTTTTTTTTTTTTGAGATGGAGTCTAGCTCTTTGTCCAGGCTGAAATGCAGTGGTGATCTCGACTCACTGCAACCTCTGCCTCCCAGGTTCAAGTAACTCTCCTATCTCAGCACCCGAGTAGCTGGGATTACAGGGACGCGCCACCACACCCAGCTAATTTTTGTATTTTTAGTAGAGATGGGGTTTCACCATGTAGGCCATGTTGGCCTCAAACTCCTGACTTCAGGTGATCCACCCACCTCGCCTCCCAAAGTGCTGGGATTATATGTGTGAGTCACTGCACCTCGCCAGAACTTTACTTTTGTCCTAATCAATTTTCATTCCTTTAGAGCCATTGCATTATTCCTGATTACTAGCTTTTAGAATCCTGATTCTGTTGTTATACATTTGCTACTGTTCCCTCTTCTATGTAATCCAAATAAGAGAAATAGATGTAATTGTTTTTATTTTATACAATGATTAAAAGATTTACACTTCATCTAAATTTTTCTTAATCAATATGTAAATGTCTGGAACTTTTCCATTTGACTAACCTAAAATTCCTACATGGTTATTTAAGTCTTAAGAATTCTGGGTCTTTCCATACATCATGAAATTTTACTTAGAAAATTTTACTCAGAAATTTTACTTAGAAAATTTTAAGTGCAGGCATTACTTACTATCTATCATCCTTCCTATTTTAAAAAAAGAAAAGAAAAATTGTTTTTCTTCATATTTGAAGAAATACACAATTTTTGAGTTGCATTCCCTCCTCATAGCCACATAACAAAACATCCCTCAAGGAACCTGAGTCAACAGATCCGAATGGGGTTGCTGGGAAAGTGTATGCTACGAACAAAGATTTGGCATTGAGTAATATCAAACTGTTTATTCTGCCCATAATTAGAAATGGAAATCTTGGTTTAGTGAAACGCGTTCAGATAAATGATAGTAAAAATCTTCCTCAGCATGGGCTGCATGTATCCCCCACCCCCTAACCTATACATTCATCTACAACAGCAGAAATATATGCATGGAGGTTATCTAAAACATTTGTAGCAGAGTTTTGACATGCTCATGACTCCTCCAATTTTCTACCAAAATGATTCAATTAGTCAAACATTAAGAGAAAAACATGCAACTTGAGGTAAAGCCTGAGAAACTTGATAGCCTGGCTGCTACAGATGGAGTGCCTTTGGAAGCATCATCTCCTGTGCACAGCCCTGATGAAGTTTCAGTTCTCCACCAGACAGACTAACACAGAAAGCTATGCCCTTGCCATAGAATCAATAGTTTACACTCACTGAAGAGCCCAGAGAGTCTACAGGCCCCTCTGCACACTTTAAAGGCTCTCAGCCCATCAGCCTTTCAAAAAACAGAGAATATCCTATGTTATCAATATCTGAGAGACACCAGCAGGACCTGTGGAGTTGGTTAGGTAACTGACATTTACTTAGCTCTACCGACAATGCTGGCGTATCTATGTGTATGTGGAAAGGGTGAACAATGAAAAATGATGCATAATCAATAAAAGTAAGAGTTTGGGAATAAAATGATACTATTACTGTGAACAATCAGGAACACGTGAGTAGTTCTGAAGTAGATTTAATGGGAAAAAAATAAATTCGTTTATTTCATAGAGAAAAAGAATAAATTCTCTTATTTTATTTTTAAAAAAGCAAGAAAAAGATCTCTTACTCAAGTAACACATTATATATAAGAAGATACTACATTAAATATCAAACTAGACTGCCACCATAGAGAAACAAGTTGTGAATTTTTTTAAAAAAACAAACTTGGAGAAAAATGGAATTTCAGAAATAAAAATTCAATAGAGTCAGTGGAAAAATGAAATGCACACTGATGAAAACTCAATTAAGTATTTCGAACATAAACTTGAAGGTTTTTATGTCACAGAGAATACATAAAAATGAAACATTTTCATTAAAAAATAAGAGGTATTAAGCTTTGTCATATTTAATATAATATCCAAATAATAGTAGTTTTATACGAAACTAATATAGAAAACAACTCCATAACTCATATGTATCAAAGAAGCAATTAACAAAGAAATAAGATTCCCCTCAGTGAAAGAAAGACATGATGTTCCAGATTTAAACGTTTTGCCAAGTATAAAGAAAGAAAAAAGTAAAGAAGAAGAGACAAAGAAATAGATAAACACCTGGACCAATCCTGATAAACTGGTCTAATAACTGAGACAAAGAGAGGATCAAGCATTCAATGGTAGGAACAAACAGTAACAAAGGAAAGATTCATCAGAGTTCTCACATGAAACTCTACAAAACAGTGGTATCATCTTTCCAGTCTTTTTGAAATCCTATACTCAACCATATTAGTCTTCTGAGAAAACCAAAGATAATACTTGTTTAACTTGTAGTGAATCATAGAATATAGCACACATGCAGCATGACTTTAAGAAAAAAATAACCTGAGTAAATATAAACAATTTTACCTCCCCTTCCCCCTCTCCCTCTCTGTTTCTCTCTTGGTCAGTACACTCAATATCACAACAAGTCAATGATTATAACACTACTTGCATACATATGTAATGCAATTTCAGCCAGAATCCCAATGCAAATGGGACAAGAAGACAAAAACACATTTTACAAACTGTTAATAATAACCCTCTGAAAAAATAAACATGTGAGAAAGCAGAAAAATTAAACAAAAGAATACATAGGAATTAACCTTGTAAATCATAAAACATGACAATTTGATATACATAGATTTAAACAAATAGGATAGTGGATGAGAAAAGAAATTATAGAAATACATGCAAGCATAGGAAGAAATAGTATATGTTAAATCAGGCAATTCAAAATGGTAGGGAAATGATTGATTATACAGTAAATGCAAGTGGAACAATTAGGTACTCACCGTGAAGAGAAAAAAACTGAAAATCTGTACCTCACTCTACATATAAAAACAAGTGTCAAAAAATTTTAAGCTCTAAATATTCTCATCTATAAAATAAAGAAATAAATAGAAAACAGATTAATAACATTAGTACAATGAACAACTAAATTTTCCCCCTGGCCAGGCTCAAATTCTTAGAAGTAGGCAGAAAATATGTAATAATCATCAAAATTAAACAATAGTGTTGATTCAGTCCCACACAAAATCCAAACAGTATATTTTTAGAGTGATTGACAAGTTGATTCTAAAATACATCTAGGAGATAAAATGTGGAAAGCTATCCAAACATGATAGATGAGGAAGTAGGGTGGGAACTGGCTTTTAATTTTCAAAACATGATATAAAGATGTAAAAATTTTTTAATTCTAAAGTCAGAGCAGCATTTAGCAAATAGATCAACAAAACATACTAGAAATCTAGGAAAAGACCAAGGTTTAATATAAACTTAGTGTATGATAAAAGTACCATTTCATTTTACCTCAACAGTGTAATAATTCAATAATGATATTGAAACAATTCACTACCCATTAGGGAAAAGATAAGTTAGATCACAACTTTATGCCAAACACAAAAAATTATTCCAAATAGTTTGAAAAGCTAACCCATAAAAATGGCATAAGAAAATAGATAATACATTCTATATCTTGTTCTACAGTATCTGTGTTATAAAAATTATTTTAATCAGTGCACAAAGTATGAAGGCATAAAGAAGAAAAAAATTATTTTGATTGCATACATTTAAAAACTTAGGTGTAACAAAGGCACCATAAGCAAAGTTAAGAAACAAGCAAAAGCATAAAGGAAAATATTTATATATATGACAAAAAAATTCAGAATAGCAAAAGAGCTACTATGAATTACCAAAGGAAATAAACAATGAAATAATAAGCAACGGCTATTTATATGTAAATTAAAAAATGAAAATACAAATTATTAAATTTTCAAAAAGCTGCTCCATCTTACTAGTAGTCGGAGAAAATCCAAAGAGGATACAATACAATGCAGTTTGCACAGAGTTTTAAAAATTCATTATAGCAAGTATCAACAGCAGCATGGAGCAATGTAAATGCATATATACTGTCTTTGGAAGTACAAAATATACTCTTATTTTGGGCCAAGTGGCTTTATAATAGCTATCAAATTTTGAATGCACAAACCTTTCTGACTTAAAAATTTCACATCTAAGAATCTAGCTAACAGAACTACTGGCATAAGTAAGCCGCAATTTATCAAGAATATCTTTAAAATGATATGTAAACAGATAGAAATATCTAAGCATCTATCAGTAGGGGAGCAATTACTTAAATAAATAAATTGGAGACATCTTTGCAAAAGAATGAAACCTTAAAGTAATTAATTTACATATTTATGTTCCACTTTACAAAGATGGCCTTTAAAAGTTAGGTTAAAATGCAAGCTATAGTACAAAATGTATAGCACAATCCAAGTTTGTGCTAAAGGAAGTAATGAAATAAAACAACCCAAATATCCAAAAATAGACAAATATTTATTTGTACAAATATATATCCTATATATGAACACTGAGGTCTACAATTAATACAGATTTTAGAAATACTATAAAATTATTGAGGGCAAATTGTTAAGAGTGTATGATCAATATCATTGTGGGAGCAAACACATGACATGAACTGTCAGGTTTGCACATGTGCTGTTGAAATATTTAAATAACATTTTAAAATAAAACACAAATTCCTGTTTTAAAATGAAACACGAATTCCTGACCGACTTCTCAATGAGCTTTATGATGAAGATAAAAATGGGTGTAATATTTCTCTGCAATATTGTCTTGAGTGCTATAAAATTCAGAGTATTGTTATTATTCCTTTAGCGTAATACATTTGTTAAATCCTTTGAAAAATAAACAAAAAATGAAACTAAATGCTACATAAATAGAAGACAGTGTAATCAGAACAGAAGATCATTTCTGCCCACTCTGTTCAAGTGGTGTTAGCATACAGGATTTGTAAGAACTAATAACCCAGTGTCATCACGTAGTTCTTTGGCTTTCATCCATGTATTTTCAGCCAATGAAACAATGATAGTTTGTTGAACACTGCAAAAACTATTATACTAGTCATAGTAAATTCTCAATTCCTTTTTTACTACTTACTGAACTCTTTTAAAAAGAATTTAAATTCATGTTACATTTCACTTCTAAATTTATCACTCCAAAAAGGGCCATCCACTAATTTCATTTTTAGCTACATCTCAGATTTTTTGGAAATTCATGTAAATTTTATAAAAACTAATATATAACTGTGTTATATATTTAATAATACATATATATACATAATATACAAATTATATACATATATTCCCACATACACATACATATATCCCCAAACACACAAGATATTCAACTTTTGTGCTTGCTGCAGTTCAGAAGAAACCAACAAGCTTTAGTAATATGCTCTTGAAATTGGTTTTATCAAAAGCATAAAATAAAATGTAAGAAATCAATACTAAAACAGATTGCATAACTCGATGGCACAGTGCATCTTGTCATATGTATTTATATATTTAGAGAATAACCAGTTATGCTGTTGGAACTCCTATTAGTGCTTAGACCCTATGGTAGAGCCTTTTTAAGCATTTTACTTTCTTGTACTTTAATTTGACAAGATAGAATATTAGAGAAAGAGCTACAAGTAGTATAGCAATCATATTATAATTTTGAAATTATCGTATACAATTTTACTCTGTTTAAGGCAATAATAAAAGCAAGTAGCAATTTTTGTAATGCAGTCTTCTGTTTGCGTGACAATTATTATCAAGAGAATAGCTCCTCAGATGGGAAATGCTTTGATATTCCTCAGAACAATTTTGTAAGTTCTAGTTTTATTAATTGATCATTCTTCCTACCATTTTTCTAATTTCTTAAAGAAGTTTTGTAACAAATACCTTAAATTTCTTACATGAGATCCTAGAAATTAAATACAAAAGTTAGTGAAATATTTTTTAAAATAAAATTATATCATTTTTATTCCTCTGGTATAAATATATGTTTCCTACACTTTAGTATCTCAGAGCACTTATCATTTTTGAGGTCGTTATAATGTTACAGTCCTATTAATATGATTATTAATAGGATTCTAGAGGAGAAACAAATAAGGATTTTTAGTGCTTCAACCTCTAGAAGCCTTCTATAAATATGAAAGATTCTCAGTTTTTTTTTAATGGTTTAACAGTGAGAGAGCAGAAAGTACTAGATGGCCAACTGAGGTCATCTTCCTCCTAGATTTATGTGGCAGCCAAGAAACAACCAAAATAACTTTCCCCTGGAATAGAAATGTACGACCATTATTTGTGGTCTAGCATTGCCTTAGGAAAGCAATGTTCTACTTTGTCAAACATAGAAAGTGAAGCATTTTTAATCCCCTGCCAATTCTAGCACTCAGATATCCTATTAAATTGCACTATAATGAATAGTATTTAAAATATCATCCAAATGTGTCCAGATATCCAAGGAGTCTAAAATAATTTAAATATTGAGACAGATTATAACCAGCCTTCAGGGAAACTTATCAAGACTGAAAGAAATAGGCACTTATCAAAAGGCTGAGGTTCCAGATGTCCGACAGAGTTGAATAACCAACCACTTCTAAGTTCCCTAATTGAGGGTGGAGTCGGGGAGATGAACATAAGTCTGAAGCTTTGAATATGTGAAGTCAAATTTTTGGCTTTATTTAATCCAATTCTCTGGATGTACTTTCCTTTGGGGACTAGAACTAGCTATATTCTAGGAAAGAGTCTTAATCCTTGAAAGTCTCGCTCTGGAAAATCTATTATATGTGTCAGTATCATCACTGGATATATTAGTCCATTCCCACTTTGCCATAAAGATATACCCAATGCTGGGTAATTTATGAAGAAAAGACTTAATTGACTCACAGTTCTACCTGGCTGGGGCAGCCTCAGGAAACTAACAACCACGGTAGAAGGCAAAAGAGAAGCAAAAGCACATCTACACAGCAGCAGGAGAAAGAACCTACAAGCAAAGGGGGAACGCGCCCTTTACAAAACCATCAGATCTTGTCAGAAGTCACTCACTATCACAAGAACAGCATGGGAGAAACCGCCCCTGTGATCCAATCACCTCCCATGAGGTCCCTCCCACTACACGTGGGGATTATGAGGATTATAATTCAAGATGAGATTTAGATGAGGACACAAAGCCAAACCATATCACTGGCTTTTGTGTTACATTTCCATGAGTCATTCAATTTACATCTGAGGGGCCCAAGTCCCTCAATTATAAAATAAGAGATTACCCACAGCACAGTTTGAAGTAGGATAGACTCTAGACATGACTAAACCAAGTCATTGTATTGGAGCAGAGATCAGTGAAACTTTAGGCAGGCGAAAACACTCATGAATAATCACCAGGTCAGCCACAAGAAGGAAATTACTGGGGTTACTCTGCAGACACAAGCCCCAGGAAGACAAAAAACATATTACTGTTTAACATTTTGTGGGAATTTCAATCACTGGGAGAGCTCAACCCAGGAATTCATTTTTCTTTCATTGAGTCCTCAAAGTCAAGCAAACTTGCAAGGGGAACTTTAAGGAATTATCAAGTCAAATAAAGGGCTAAACATTTATGCCCTAAGTACACTGCAGCCTAAATCACCATAAGTAAACCTCCCAAACTGGCTTTCTGTTTTTATTCTAGACAGACTAGTAGAACAGATATATACCCTTTGCTACCTCTCTCTGATTTCTCTGAAAGACCAGAGTCAGCAATCAATTAATGAAGGGGATGTCTTTTTGCTAGGTTTTCTTGGATCAAGAGGTGGACTGTTGTTGTACCGTTTTAGTAATCAAGGTAAAAGTCTTATATTACTGTTTAAAATGGGCCTATCCAATAGAGGTATGACTAAAAATCCCTATCAGGAATGACTCTAGTCTAAGCCAGCTTTTGTTTGCCTTGTATAACTCCAGGAGTATAGGAAAGCCACACTTCAAGATGAAACTTTCAGATGCACTAAAATCATTGTAGACCAAAGCAATGTAGGCATATGAGAGACCACTGAATGTAGAAATATTGCCAGAAAACTTGCACAAACCCTTCAGCACCAGTCTTCTATATTAAGTCAATTCTTATACGTCATGTTATTTATATGCTAGAAAGTCACCATGAACACTTAAACAAGCAAATACTGAATTATTGCTCATGAGGAAAGACAGGTTTAGACTCCTTGAGCCTCAGGTATTTATTAAGAAATCTAGCATTCCCTGATTATTTTCCAAATTCAATTCAAAGTCTTTATGAGATGGATTTACCTTACTGCTAAATTTAAGTCTTGCTTATTTGTACTTCCTACCATTCCAAATATTGTTGATAAAGTTTTCCCAAAAATCTAATGTTTATTTTACGTCATAAAACAAACAAAGGTGAGATGGTATCTCATTGTGGTTTTGCTTTGCACTGCCCTTATGATTAGTGGCGTTGAGCATTTTTTCATATACCCATTGGCAATTGGTATGTCTTTCAAGAAATGTCTATTCAGGTCTTTGTTCATTTTTAATCTTTTAATAAAAATGAAATAAAGGGATATGACTGAAGAATGGAAGAAACTCATGCCCATAAAAACACATAAGTTGGATGTGTGCTCATGGAATTCACTTGAGTTCAGACAGCCTCCTTCTTCAGCATAGAATTCTCGCAGAAGACTCCTAAAGAAGAATGCAGACAAAGCCTTCATCTCCCTCCCTCACCCTGGGCACACAATCCAGCCACCAAACACTCCTGTAAACTAAGACAGCACATCCCACAGGAAAACCTTGGGCGAAGCAGTAAGCAAACACACAAGCTAACCACACAGTACAGAGGACACCAAACAAAATTATCCATGGAAATAAACAGTACTAACAAGCCAGCACTGCTAAATTTTCACATGAAACTACTGAGGACTTGAGATGTTCACAGTGATTATTCAAACTCTCATGAGTTTTTATACATGGTCATATTTTTTAAAGTTTGTATCAAACAGCATCATGTTATTAAAGTAAGAATATAAAATTATTTTGTTTCAATAACATTTATTGGGAGAATTCTAGATGAAATAAATTTCTATTAAATAAAATCACTATTCCATAGCACCTCAAATTGATAACTTTTAAGGTCTTTGTGAAAAAGGCACATACAGACACAGACACAACATACCACTCCTAAGCAAACCTACAGTGTGAACAAGAAAATAAAGATATCAGGCCATAGAGTGGATGACATGAAGCCCAAAACTCAAGAAGCAGATTGTGCATATAACAAGACAGCTGGTATTTCCCTTTTTAGTCCTTTCCGTACACAATTTAAATATTCCCACCGATTCATGAATACATGCACATTCAAGATTAAAGCATAATATGTGACATATTACTCAACTACCTACACGCATTTGAATTTAAGATTTAATAATATCCTTTGTTCATTAGGACACACTGGCATTGGCTTGGCTAAAAAATAACTTTTCCAATGACTATATGGTTCTTTTGTAATTATCCTATGTAGAAAACTTAATAACGAGCTAACACGTTTATTTTTTTTTCCCCATTAAGCAAATACACAGGAGGAAAAATGCAGAGGACCATTATAAATGTAAGGCCCTTCTCACACTCAGAAAGAGATTTAACCCTTCAGCAATTACTCTTCATTGTGACTGCTTATTGACTTACTTCTTCAATCTTTCCCACTCAAAGGGAAGCTCTCTTTGATCTGAAATTCGATTTTCTCATTTTCCAGTTGTCCTTTCCCTTATATATGCATTAGTATGAGAGGCCCTACCTTGAAGTGGAATGCATGTGTGATTGGTAGTGATACACAAACTTGAAGAACTTCTCTGTCTGTTGCTGTAAAAAAACGGTGGTTGGGTCATCTAACCCCTCAATTTCAGGTCCTACTCATATATGGTAATAATATTATAAATCTCATAGCATTATTTTTCAAACATTTAATGTACATAGAATCCATGTGTTTTTATATTTTCAATATTATATTGCCAAATGGAGGGGGGGAATTTATATTTTTATTGTTTTATGGAGTGTATTGAATACAACACGGTTGTCCAATCTTCTAGTTCATGATTTTATAGTAAAAAGACACATATACTATGACAACTATAAAGAGGCAACTACAGCTATTTTGAAGTGGATGAAGAATACACAATTAAGATTTTAGTGGTTGGTGGTCAGCCAGGTGTTTCAGAGGCTGGTAAGTGGGAAAAGTGGGATATACCAGTTCTGTTACTTTAAACAAGCAAGCTGCTTTCTTCATTAAAATTATTGGAGTGAAGTCAATGCTGTTATAACAAGATGATAATTCCCTGTCTTTATATTTTTCATGCAAGAGCCTTTCAAAAAACACCCTTGATTTTCCATTAAAATTCAATTTGTTGACTTATGTATTTCAAAATGGAACTTCAGAGATCATTTTAAGAAATCAAAAGCTCTATTTTTGAGACATGATTCTTTGAAAAGTCTGATCCATTGGGTACATACTGGTTTTCAAATTTGATTGCTGGTTCCTTTAAAAAATATAAATTCCCTAGGATAAAAAAGTATTCCTGCATGGGTTCACTTTGAAGACAGATCTTTTCAATATCATATTCTTAAAATGGCAAATTCATCTTTTAGCTGATCTAAAGAATTCAAAGGAAGTTAACATATGCTTTTTTCAAGATCATAAATGTTTCTTTTTCACACAACGATCAGAAGAAAATCCTGATTGCCAAAAATACTTTTAAAATTCTACTATATGTAGAGATTGTAGGGAAAGAAAAGGTCAAAGTCATGAAATTTTTGACAAGATAAAATAGATGAAAGAATACACTTTAGATTCATAGTAGTTGTGGTCACCACGTAAATATTAGCGCCCAAATTAAATGTCATCAGACTCATGGGTCACCTTTTACTTTAGAGAGTTGCATTTCTTTTGTAGGATTCATAAAAGAAAGCCAACAACTAAAACGTTCCTTGGTCTGAATGATTCTTCAGAGGAAACTACCTAAGAGGTGTACATTTTCAAGAAAGATAATCAAATATAGCTATAAATATAAGGCAGAACCATCAGATGTATTTGTGGAAGTGGATTTTTCTAAGCTCCAAAAGGCAAATTCTTTTCTAACAAGAGTTATTGTTACAAAAAAATGGGTTACCTAGGTATAAACCCATTTGTTCCCGATTCAAACAAACAAACAAAAAGACACTAAAAAATCATGTAAAGGCAATTGGGATAATTGGAACACTCACTGACGCTTGGTGACATTGAGGAATCATTGTTATATCAGGGAATCATTGCTAAGTTTTGTGCATAATGATTGTATAGTGGTTTTATTTTTTTTAATAAGATGATTTCCTTTAGAGATACACATTCAAATATTTATAAAAGAAATGCTATCGTGTCTGGGATTTGCCTCAAAGTAGTTCCCCAGGTGAGGAACGCTGATAATTATTGAAACTGAGTGACTGGACATTAAAGCTGACCATGACATGATCTCTAATTGTATAGATATCAGGAATTTTTATCAATAAAAATTGTTTATAAATATTTTCTCTTCTCTAACATTATCTGTGACAAACATTATTTTTTAATTCGAAAACCTTAAATATATTCAATGACATCAATCTTTTAAGTTCTAGACAAGGATAATCACTAATATATCATTCTTCACATGGCAGCTTACCATTCCAAGTAGGTAACTACAAGAAAGCATTCATGCCAGGTGCAGCAACTCACGCCTGCAATCCCAGCACTTTGGGAGGCCAAGGAGGGTAGATCACGAGGTTAAAAGATCACGACCATTCCCTGGCCAACATTGTGAAACCTTGTCTCTATTAAAAATACAAAAATTTGCTGGGCATGGTGGCACGTGCCTGTAGTCCCAGCTACTCAGGAGGCGGAGGCAGGAGAATTACTTGAACCCAGAAGGCAGAGGTTGCAGTGAGCCAAGGTCACGCCACTGCATTCCAGCATGGTAACAGAGCAAGATTCCATCGAAAAGGAAAGAGAAAAGAAAAGAAGGAAAGAGGGAAGGAAGGAAGGGAGGAAGGAAGGAAGGGAGGGAGGGAGGGA
>NW_022436970.1:15924769-15964745 GCF_009761245.1 Sapajus apella | reverse complement strand
GGAAGGAAGGAAGGGAGGGAGGGAGGGAGGGAGGGAGGGACAGCATTCACATTGCTCTCACCTTTAAAAATTAGCATGATATTGTCATGCCATCTACAAAATGAATACCTGCAAGTATACAGTATAATATACCATATTATGTTTGCCACACTATACTTCAAATATCATAAAATACAACAAATTGAATTTAAAGTATTTACATATGAATATAGATATATTCATATGTAAATACTTTACATATAGATATGATCTCCAAAAATATCTAAACATTCTTGTATAAAGTAATGCAAAGAGACAAAATGGCTTGGGACAAAATTTCATCCAAAACTCATTAACCATAAACTCTCACCCTTGAACTTCACTTTACCTTTTCATTTCATCATCTACTAGGGTACTGCTTTTAAAAGAAACAATAGTATTACCAAGAACTTTCTACAAGGGTCTTATTTTATTTTCTGAGTCAACTTTGATGCTCCCTGTAGCAATTGACTCCATTTATTTTCCTATAAACACTAAAAAAATAAAATAAAAACAGGACTAGGGCAGCTGTCACTTTACTCCTGTGAAGGGACTGGTCTTTTACAAAAACTGGTCACTGGGGAATGTAATCAAAACGTGAGCATATTGGAAAGAGGGAGCTGGAACCACATGGATAGGAAAGTTGTTTCAGTCATTTTAAGACTGTCTCAGTTCTTTTTTCCTCATAGTCAAATTCTGATCTGCATCTAGCCACCTGCTGCTGATCCAGTGTTTCTGTTTTCCTTCATAACCATTTGCTTCTTACCTTGGGGTAACTATATTTAAAATTAAAGCTAGCCAAGCATGATAACTCATGCCTGTAATCCTAGCATTTCTGGAGGCTGAGGTGGGCGGATCGCTTGAGCCCAGGAGTTCGAGACCAGCCTGGGCAACATGATGAAACCCTGTCTGTACAAAAAATTCAAAAATTAGCCCAGTGTGATGGTGAGCACCTGTAGTTCTAGCTACTCAGGAGGCGGTGGTGGAAGGATCAACTGAGCCCAGGAGGTCGAGGCCGCAGTGAGCTGTGATTGTGCCATTGTACTCCAGCCCAAGTAACAGAATGAGATGCTGTCTCAAAAAACAAATTAATAAATAAAATTAAAGCTTGATGTGAAACAATAAATAAGGTAAAACGTGATGAGGAAAATCAAGGGAGTAACTAAAATTTAATATAGTCTATATGGTACCCATCTACATAAACACCATCAAGTATTTATTTGAAATCATAAATACCATCAAGTCACTTCAAGACATGCAATTTTTTTCATATTTTTCTCTAATTTAATTAAGGGCCCTCTATTTTATACCCTTGAATTCTGCCAGTGGGGCAAATCCTAGTGGGTACCATTGTACGTTGAAATATTAAATGAAAACCAAGTAAGAGTCCAGTCTTAAAGCTGAACTGAAAACTGCAATATTTCGTTGTCATTTTTAATAATTATATGGTATAATTATACTTCCTCATTTCAGACAGATTAACTCATTACGCAGTTCTTACATTTATGAATGAGAAAAGGAAACTCATCCTTCATTTAGCTCATCATCTGCTCCATTTTGCATGGAACATAGCCTACAGAATTGCATGTGTTATTTTCATTTCTCCCCATGCTGCAAGCAACCACAGGAAACAAACTGTTGGGATTCATCGTGTAATCAATATCTTGTACATTAAAACCTCAGCATCTCTCTATGTAGCCACAGAACATTTAATCACCGTCACCAGCCCTATGTAATTCTAGAGTGTACAGTGTACTCCTCAATAAATATTTTATGCTTCTCTTTAGAGGTTTATTTCTATTACCCCTAAAATACCTGGGAAGTGGTGCTTTTATTGTTCTCTCCTTTTGCAAACCCTGGTGGTAGTCATTAGTTGTGTTTATCTTCTACCTTAGAATGAATTTGATTTTGTGATTCTTGTTTTAACATATCAGTATAAGAACATTTTTTATTTTGCCTCATACCTGTTTCCAAAGTACCCCACAGTGGTTTTGTCTTGCGAAAATTGTTTGAATAATGTTTGAATTATTAATAACACGTCAGAGGAGTTCCCGTAATGATTTTGTTGTTTAAGCGTGTCTTGTCACACTCATTTTTAAAGGTGTAGTAACGAGTATGGAAAGAACAAATCTGGTCCTTTCACAGATGTTTTCCTAAATGCCTATCAAACTTCAGCAAACAAATAAACCTGAAACCACACAAAGTAAAGGTAAGATTAAGTCTAACTTGCTCTTTGATTTTAAATAATGCAACAGTAACCAAAACAAACAACTTATTTTTTTTTACTAAAAATTTACTTGCTAAGACCAGACCCTTGTGAATGAGGTAGCATGTGATTAACAATTACTACTGTAATTCAAAGCAACTCCTAGCTATCTGTGATTCACTTTGAATTTTTTCTTTATACAAAGAGAAAAACACAAAATTGGTGGATTATATTTCTCGATTTTTAAAAAATCCACATAACTATTTTATCTGACAATTATTTGAAGGTAATAAACTAAAATGATGATGTCCCTGGATTCTGTTCTCTTTTTATGCGCCCATTTGCCTTGCACTAAATAGCAGGAGGAAACACAAAGCATCTGACTCATTAAGCTGAAAACATATTGTCCCTACAGCAGGATGGGATGGTAATTTACTATACACAGCCAGGAAAGACACACTTTACAACATAGATTTGCAGCTTTTCACCTGGAAGCTTCACAGCAAAGACAATTTGGCTTTACTTTGTTTCCCTTCAAATCTGAAAGACAGCAATATCTACTTTGTTACAAAACAGAGCAGGCAATATTTTTTATTGCCATAGTCAATTATGTGAGGCTATGTAACCTTTTCCAGTTATTATAGTCTTCAAATCTTTCTGTGCTAATGTTACCAACAATACAGAAATACAGAAGCAGCTTCAAAGCATGTTTGCAGTGTTCGAAAGAGAAGACAGCTGGCACTGCTTAGAAACTAAGCTGAGATGACCAGATTTCTAATTTATAAAACTGGAGCAGCACACGTCAGGGGAACATCGGTGGCAGTTTTGTGAAGGTGCATCTCCAGCCATTTCTTTTGTCAGATAAAGATTTGTTTACTGAAAAAAACAAAAAGTAAAATTTCTAAAAGATTTTGCTGAGAGAAGGCAAAAAAAAAATCTTTAATAAAAAGAATGCCACAAGATTAAATGTTTAAATTCAAAGCAATGTGGTGCTCCAGTGCATAGATTGGAGAAAATTCTACTATCAAGGCAGATAGAGAATCCTGTGAATTCGTCAGTTTTGCCTTCAAAACTCATTAGACCTTGGATATAACCAAACACTCACCACAGGAAGGAAATGATACAAATGTAAAAATTATGGACTTCCAATTGTTGGTAACTACTTACAACTCTTGGGTTACTCTGACAATTAGGCTGCACCTGATGTATCTTATGAAATATCATATAACTCCCTATAGCAATAGAATATCAACCTCTGAAAGGAGGAGGTAGATAATTTAGGCTGAAGTGTGAAAACCACAGGCATGAACTGGGGTGGGGGAGGAGGTGGGCAACTGCACTATGGGCAATTCCAAACATATTCAGTTTATTATATACAAAAATTCACCCTCTTTTCTAGATTGTCTCATTAATTTTTCATTATGTATATAGACCACCACTTTCTTTTTTAACTTTTAAATTCAGGCATACAAGTGCAGGTTTGTTACATAGGTAGACTTGTGCCATGAAAGTTTATTGTACAGATTATGTCATCACCCAGGTATTAAGCCTAGTACTCCTTAGTTATTTTTTCTTACCCTCTCTCTCCTCCCTCCCTTCACCCTCCAATAGACTCCAGTATGTGTTGTTTCACGGCACATGTCCATGTGTTCTCACCATTTAACTCCCACTTATAAGTAAGAATAAGTGGTATTCGGTTTTCTGTTTCTGCATTAGTTTGCTAAGGATAAGCCTCTAGCTCCATCCATGTTCCCAAAAAAGACATGATCTCATTCTGTTTTATGACTGTACAGTATCCCATGGTGTATATGTACCACATTTTCTTGATCCAGTCTATCACTGATGGGCATGTAGGTTGATTCCATATCTTTGCTGTTGTGAATAGTGCTACAATGAACATGCGTGTGCATGTGTCTTTATAATAGAATTATTTACATTCCTTTGAGTATATACTCAGTAAGGAGATTGCTGGATTAAATGGTAGGTCTTTAGGTCTTTGAGATCACCACACTGCTTTCTACAATGGTTGAACTGATTTACACTCCCACCAACAGTGTATAAGTGTTCCTTTTTGCAACATCACCAGCATCTATTATTTTTTTACTTTTCAATAATAGCCATTCTGACTGGTGTGAGACAGTTTCTCATTGCGGTTTTGAGTTCCATTTCTCTAACGATCATAAATTCCTATTTTCAAACACAGTGCCATCTAATACTGTCTTTGATTTTCACCACTTGGAAGAATGTTAAGTAGATGCCAACATTCTTTGAGATTTGCCCATTGCAAAGAGGAAACCTTGCTTCCAAGAATTTGTATGACTTGTCTGAGGTCACAGTAAAAAAAACAACGGAACTGGGCCCAGAATTTTCATCCTGTAACCATTAAGCCAATGTTCTTAATTTCTTCCAAGTAAATTTGGGGAAGAAGAAATATTAGCATTACCAATCTACGATTCTATATGGCATCATATTTCACATTTTCCTAGGGGAAAGCAGAGGAAAATGCTGCTGAATTGTGTATGAATTAGATAGAGTGGAGCTTTCATAGCATGATTTTGAGCTGTTTAAGCCACATTGCTTTGTTCTTACAGACACATTACTAACAACTTATATAACAATTCCCTAGGTCTTTAGAAAAAAGGAAAATGCAAAATATTCATCATGAACCACACTAAAAGCTCTGTGTTAAATGGAAATGCCTAACGCAGTTGTGTTTAAGCTCTGTGATATACTAATGTTCAAAGGCCTAATTGAGGAAATAAATCTCAAACATAAGATAGATTCACAATGGGGGACCCAAACAGATAAACTTTTATTTAGTCCTCACTATTAAGGTTTTTGCAAAATATAATGAAATAACCAAGAAGAAATCATGGCCTGAGAGTGAGAGACTTTCAGTTATACAACAATGAAGACACCTTCCTTAACAGGATCCTCACACTTTCATTTTTGTTTTTGCACAAAGCTGGTGGAAGGGGCCTCGGCTAAGACATCAAGGTTTCTCTGATGGATTGCTCTTTTGACAATACTACTATCATTCCGTGAATGTTAAACAACAGAAATATGAATGTCACACTGAAACTCGTTGTGGTTTTACGTACAAATTGCCAGCATCACCTAGAAACAAAGATGACTCTCAACTTGCTAACAATTGAGTATCTTAGAGTTCCCTTTGTTTGTCTTACATTTTTGTGGTCTTCAATGAAATGGTATATCCTTCAAGTAAAAACTGATCCAAACTTCTATGATATGCAATATGAAAGGATAATTCATCCACAATAACATGTCGATAAATGGAAAGACAACAGCAATTCTCCTTGAGTAGGAGAACAACTGCTAGCAAGCCCCATTAATGTGAAAATCAACATATCTTATAATCCAATCTACTAAAAATACAAACCTCACCAGTGTATTCAACAGGGTTCTCTAGAAGTTCAGAACTAATAGGATAGATATATATACAAAGGGGAGTTTATTAAAAAGTATTAACTCACACGGCCACAGGTCCCACAATAGACCCTCTGCAAACTGAGGAGCAAGGAAGCCAGTCTGAGTCCCAAAGCTGAAGAACTTGGAGTCTGATGTTCAAGGGTAGGAATATTCCAGCATAGGAGAAAGGTGTAGGCTGGGAGGCTATGCCAGTCGAGCCTTTTCACATTTTTCTGCCTGCTTTATATTCTAGCTGTGATGGCACCTGATTAGATGGTACCTATCCAGATTAAGGGTAGGTCTGACTTTCCCAACCCACTGACTCAAATGTTAATCTCCTTTGGCAACCCGCTCACAGACACATCCAGGACCAATATTTTGCATCCTTCAATCCAATCAGTTGACACTCGGTATTAACTATCACACCTGGCTATGAACTCTGATCATCCAAGTTGGTTCTGCTCATCTGCTCACCTGCTTGGTCAATACCCTCCTCTTCCTTCTTCATTGCTCCATGGATGTCCTCCTGAATTTGAGTACTTAATTCCATGCGGAAACGTTTTAAGACCAGGTGGGATTCATCAGTTTACATTAGAATTTGGTGACATAAATGTCTGAGCATCTGTGAGGTATCCATGAACTCAACACAATTATAACTTGTATGCTATTGTCAGTCTATAGGATGTGAATGTTTTCACTTACTTCACAAATGAACTTAGATTCTTCTTTGGATGCTGGTGGTAACAAACTGAATCAAGCAACTATCTAGAATGACATCAGAGGGAACTGTCAGATTTTTTTATCCCATGCCCTTCTGGTATCACTTTTCTGATACCCACATTCTTATCCCATCCCACAAGATTTCTAATATCCACAGTTTTATCAGTTTCCATTTCTTCAACTGAGCATTCCAAGACTTTCTGAAGCAGCAATTACAACTGCTTTAGAGACTTCAGCATTTATGCATTAATGCAAATAAATGCAAAGAGAAGAGACCAAATTCCTTCTTTAATTTTGACCTTACTAATGTTTATTTCCTGGAATTTAAGGATCTTCATGTATAATTTTTATTATACCTACTGTATCTCTTAATGCCTCACATTCAGTAGATTGCACTTTACTTCATTCTCCAAAACCCACCAGGATCTGGATCTCAAAAAGTAATTTCTCTCAAGGTAATTTCTTCTGCTATGGACTAAGGAAGTCAGCTCTGTAACTTCAAAAGCTGAGAATTTCTTTCTCTTTGTATTTCTGTGGTACCACTATTCAGTGAGCAGTAAATATGAAAAAGAATTCATAGCTACCAGAATGAAAAAATATAAAGGGTGGTGGGAAATACTGATTAAAAAAAATAGTAAAGAGTCGATAAGATTGTGCCTTCACATCATTGCATATCCTGACTTAAAACATCCTTTGTTCAACAACCAGTCTATCACACTAGAAGGCAATATATCACTAAAGAAGTTTAAAGTATTTATTTAAATGTCAGACGAGCCACATGATCCAAGCTGCCTAACCGGAAGTCTCATTGTCTTCATGAGATCCTCCTCCCTGCACATGGCATGTGCCCCCATGTACAATATGCTTGAAGCACAAGATCTTACTTAGTCTGATGAGAGCTCAGTCCTGTGTCCAAGCAGGTACTCAATAAGTTCAATGCTGCTGTTGCTTCTCTTTTCCACACTGTGCATGCTGTGAGTGATCCTACACCATCTGATCTGCTAATCCTGGGATTAGTAGATCCCAGGATGCCTTTTTTGGTCCAGGTCCCAAGACAAGCCACAACAGAAGACTCAAGTTGAATGTTGGGACAGCAGTTTATTTTATTTCATACTCTCATGGTCAGCTAGTGGTCCTCACACACAGCCACTGTGCTACCGTGGCTGAAATGAGAGAACTTTCTAGCATCAGTTGTATTGGAACAACATCACACTTTGAATTCTTGGGTCCATCCCTTGAGTTTGAGTCTCCAACCTTGACTCATGCTTTTCTCAAAGAAATTCTGTTTCAAGGCCGGGCGCGGTGGCTCATGCCTGTAATCCCAGCACTTTGGGAGGCCGAGGCGGGTGGATCACGAGGTCAAGAGATCAACACCATCCTGGTCAACATGATGAAACCCCGTCTCTACTAAAACTACAAAAAAAATTAGCTGGGCATGGTGGTGCGTGCCTGTAATCCCAGCTACTCAGGAGGCTGAGGCAGGAGAATTGCCTGAACCCAGGAGGCGGAGGTTGCGGTGAGCCGAGATCACGCCATTGCACTCCAGCCTGGGTAACAAGAGCGAAACTCTGTCTCAAAAAAAAAAAAAAAAAAAGAAATTCTGTTTCAAGATCTTTAATTCCCTTTCCTGTCACTGGACCTCAATTAGTGCTACCATAATACACATCAACAAATCACCTAGCTGGTCTTGGGAAGAAAAAAGTCTTTTCTCACAGAAAGTTTTTTTTTTTTGTTTTGTTTTTTGTTTTTTTTTAAAGCCAGGTTAACTTCAATCAACGTGCCCTGGGCCCTGTGAGGAGGTTTACCTGTCCTTACAGTCATTGTCATTTGGGCCAAGAGGGTCCAGTAAAAAGGAAAACCAACTCAAGCCTTTATAGCCTAAGTCAGAAAACTGTGACCATGTGTCCTTTAGCCCTGTGAGGTCCAAGGCCTCTGCCCTGAGCTCCCTTCAGTCACACCACACAGAGACCGTGCATGCTCTCAGAACTTTCTTAGTGGGGATTGGGCAAGAGAAAACCCCTGAAACAGCTGCCCACCTGGTTCAAGACAACTGGAAGAGAGATGGGCTGCTTGGAGATACCTTTGATTTTTAAAGGGGAGCTGAATGGCTGAACAACTCAGATGATTATTTTTTAAATGGTCAGCTAGTCTCTCGTAAGTCTCTAGGGATATGACCAGACCAGAAGCCCCTGTTCTATATGAAGAAAAACAGGTGCCCATATTTGTGTTGGGTGGAGGGATATCACTACTATTCCCCAGATTTGGTGGAAGGGGACCTTCCATGACAGAGCCTTCTGAGGACATTCCAAGACAGTATACAGTCCTGTGGTCTCCTTGGAAATTGTACAGATAACATTTCAAGGGCAATATCTTGTTGGTTTTGACTGGATATTCACATAAACTTTTCAATTAAAGAGTTGAGTGATAGAGCTAACCCTTATCTGTAAGTTTTGAATTTATATTGTTTCATCCCATGTACAAAACCATTTTTTCCTACAAAAAAAAAAAGGTTCTGCTGCCGCATACCGCAGGACAGTGTGTCAGGCGGGCAACCTGCCCGGCTGCCCCACTGGAGCCCAGGATCCAGGCATCCCCACCGGTGCAGGGAGCCGGAAGGAGGAGCCGTCGCTTCGGTTTGGCTTTTGTTGAAAAAAGAATTTAGCCTGTATGTACTGCTTTAACCACTGGAAGAATGACAGATGACAAAGATGTGCTTCGAGATGTGTGGTTTGGACAAATTCCAACTTGCTTCACGCTTTATCAGGATGAGATAACTGATACACACACACAAAAAAGACATGATGAGAAACCCCAAAATGGAGGACTTTACTACCAGGACCTATGGCACCAGTGGCCTGGACAACAGACCTCTATTCGGGGAGACGTCTGCCAAGGATCAAATCATCAATTTAGTTGTTGGCAGTTTAACATCCTTACTGATTCTAGTAACGCTGATCAGTGCTTTTGTTTTCCCTCAACTACCTCCGAAACCGCTGAATATATTTTTTGCTGTCTGCATCTCTTTGAGTAGCATTACTGCCTGCATACTTATCTACTGGTATCGACAAGGAGACTTAGAACCGAAGTTTAGAAAGCTAATTTACTATATCATATTTTCTATCATCATGTTGTGTATATGTGCAAACCTGTACTTCCATGATGTGGGAAGGTGAGGCTACCAAGGGGAAGTACTTACCAGGGCTCTTCAAAATGATACATTAGGACAGTGAGTAATTTTTGGATAAGGTTATGCTGAAGAATCTCCTGCAGAAGTCTGATACATGATTTTCATGTTAATTGTAAATGTAAAATTCCCTCTTGCAAGGGAGACATATCTTAGATCACTTTGCTTTTTAAAGAGCTGACGTTGCACCTAAACATTCCAACCCTTAAAGCTCAAACAGCACAAGAAATTTTCACTTTAGAAATGAACATTTTTATAATGTGATTGCATGGCAAAAGCCTATGCAACAAACAAAATCTTGTGTTTTAAGACAAATATTCTTTTATTTTGTTAAACTGAATATACGATTGTTCCCTAGGCAACCAACTTTTGCTTTATAACTACAATTTAATTTCACGTTAACAAAACAGTCAAAAGACAACCTTGTGAAGATCTAATTACAATAATAAATAAAATAATTTATACCAAAAAAAAAAGAGGGAGAGAGTAAGTTTCCTTACTCTGTTGAAAGTGCCACCCTCTGTCAAGAGATCAACCAGCACACAACTAGTGCAATAAACAAAACTATAACTAAAGACCCTCACAGAATCCATTTCACTCCCCTGCCACCTCCACCATAGCAGGTGCTGCTATCCCTGATTGAGAGATCCGAAGATGGTTGACGTCACAGGACTCTGTGCAGACACTCCCCCTGTTGGCCCCCAGTACCAGTACAGAGCTTGGTAGCTCCACTGGGTGGCTATATCCAGAACAGAAATAACAATCACTACAGTTTGGCTCTCAGGAAGCCACATCCCTAGGTAAACGGTGTGAGCATGACATCAAGGGAGCATCCCATGGGACAAAATAATCTGAACAGCAGCCCCTGAGGCCCAGATCTTCCCTGTGACATAGTCTACCCAAATGAGAAGGAACCAGAAAAAAAAAATCTGGTAATATAACAAAATAAGGTTCTTTAACACCCCTAAAAGATCATATTAGCTCACCAGCAGTAGATCCAAACCAAGAAGAAATCCCTGAATTGCCAGAAAAAGAATTCAGAAGGTCCACATTAAGCTAATCAAGGAAGCACCAGAGAAAGGTGAAGTCCAACTTAATGAAATTTTTTAGATGATATAAGATATGAAGGGAAAAATCTGCAGTGAAATAGATAGTATAAATAAAAAACAATCACAACTTCTGGAAATAAAGAAGACACTTAAAGAAATGCAAAATGCACCGGAAAGTCTCAGCAATAGAATTGAACAAGCAGAAGAAAGAATTTCAGAGCTTGAAGACAAGGTTTTCATGGCTACTATGAACAATTAATCCAATCTGACAAAAACAAAGACAAAAGAATTTTTTTAAAATGAACAAAGTCTCCAAGAAGTTTGGGATTATGTTCAATGACCAAACCTAAGAATAATTGGTGTTCTCGAGAAAGAAGAGAAATCTAAAAGTTTGGAAAACATACTTGAGGGAATAAGCAAGGAAAACTTTCCCAGCCTTGCTGCAGATCTAGACATCCAAATATAAAAAGCTCAAAGAATACCTGGGAAATTTATCACAAAAAGATCATCACTTAGGCACAGACATCAGGTTATCTAAAGTTAATATGAAGGAAGAAATCTTAAGAGCTGTGAGGCAAAAGGACCAGGTAACCTATAAAGCAAAACCTATCAGATTAACAGCAGATTTCTCAGCAGAAACTCTACAAGCTAGAAGGGGTAGGGTCCTATCTTCAGCCTCCTTAAACAAAACAATTATTAGCCAAGAATTTTGTATCCAGCAAAACTAAGCTTCATAAATGAAGGAAAGATAGCAACCAAGTATCTGCTGTCTTCAAAGACTCACCTGACACATAAGGACTCACATAAACTTACGGAAAAAAGGTGGAAAAGGATATTCCATGCAAATGGACACCAAAAGCTAGCAGGAGTAGTTATTCTTATATCAGAAAAAACAAACTTTAAAGCAACACCAGTTAAAAAAGATAAAGAGAGATATTATATAATGATAAAAGGACTGGTCCAACAGGAAAATATCACAGTCCTACATATATACGCACCTAATGCTGGAGCTCCCAAATTTATAAAACAAGTACTACTAGACCTAAGACATGAGATAGCAATGTAGTAATAGTGGAGGATTTCAATACTCTACTGACATCACTAGACAGGTCATCAAGACAGAAAGTCAACAAGAGCAACAACAATAAAACAATGGATTTCCTCAAGGACCTAGAAATAGAAATTCCATTTGACCCAGCAATCCCATTACTGGGTATATATCCAAAGGATTACAAATCATTCTACTATAAGGACACGTGTACACGAATGTTCATTGCAGCACTGTTTACAATAGCAAAGACCTGGAACCAACCCAAATGCCCATCGACGATAGACTGGATAGGGAAAATGTGGCACATATACACCATGGAATATTATGCAGCCATCAAAAACGATGAGTTTGGGTCCTTTGTAGGGACATGGATGAACCTGGAAACCATCATTCTCAGCAAACTGACAGAAGAGCAGAAGATCAAACACCGCATGTTCTCACTCATAGGTGGGTGTTGAACAATGAGAACACATGGACACAGGGAGGGGAGCACTACACACTGGGGTCAGTTGGGGGGAAATAGGGGAGGGAGGGTGGGGGGTGGGAAGCTGGGGAGAGATAGCAAGGGGAGAAATGCCAGATGTAGGTGATGGGGAGGAAGGCAGCAAATCACACTGCCACGTGTGTTCCTATGCAACAATTTTGCATGTTCTTCACATGTACCCCAAAACGTAAAATGCAATAAAATAAATAAATGGGAAAAAAAAAAAACAATAAAACAATGGATTAAAACTATACCCTGGAACCAATGGACTTAACAAATATTTACAGAACATTCTACCTCAAAACTACAGAATACTCATTTCATTCATCACCACATGGTACATTCTCCAAGACAAACCATATGATAGGCCACAAAACAAGTCTCAACAAATTTAAGAAAATTAAAATTATGTCAAGTACTCTTTCAGACCACAGTGGAATAAAATTGGAAATCAACTCCAAAAGGAACCCTCAAAACCATGCCAATACATGGAAATTAAATAGCCTGCTCATGAATGTTCTCTGGGTCAACAATGAAATCCAGACGGAAATTAAAACATTCTTTGAACTGAACAATAATAGTGATAGAACCTATCAAAACCTCTGGGACACAGCAAAGGCAGTGCTAAGAGGAAAGTCCATAGCCTTAAATGCTTACATCAAAAAGTTTGAAAAAGCACAGACAATCTAAGGTCACACCTTAAGGAACTACAGAAAAATGAACAAACCCAAACCCAGCAGAAGAAAAGAAATAACTAAGATCAGAGCAGAACTAAATGAAATTGAAACAAAAAAATACAAAAGATAAACAGGACAAAAAGCTGGTTCTTTGAAAAGATAAATAACATTGATAGACTATTAGCAAGATTAACCAACCAAAGAAGAAAGAATATCCAAATAAGCTCAATTAGAAACAAATGGGAGATATTAGGATCAATACCACAGATATACAAAAGATTATTCATGGCTACTATGAACACCTTTATGTGCATAAACTAGAAAACCTAGAGGAGATGATAAATTCCTGGAACTCTACAACCTTCCTAGATTAAACAAGGAAGAAATAGATACTCTGAACAGACCAATAACAAGCAACAAGATTGAAATGGTAATAAAAAAATTGCCACCAAAAAAAAGTCCATAACCTGATGGATTCACAGCTGAATTCTGTCAGACATTCAAAGAAGAATTGGTACCAATCCTATTGACACTATTCCATTGGACAGAGAAAGACAGAATCCTCCCTAAATCCTTCCATCATGATCAAGTGAGTTCCATACCAGGGAGGCAGGGACAGCTTAACATACCAAGTCAATAAATGTGATCAAATAAACAGAATTAAAAACAAAAATCACATGATCATCTCAACAGCCACAGAAAAAGCATTTGACAAAATCCAGCATCCTTTTATGATTAAAACCCTCCACAAAACTGGCATACAAGAGACATAGCTTAATGTAATAAAAGGTATCTATGACAAACCCACAGCCAACATAATACTGAATGGGAAAAAGTTGAAAGCATTCCCCCTGAGAACTAGAACAAGACAAGGATGCCCACCCTCCCCACATCTATTCAACATAGTACTGGCAGTCCTAGCCCAAGCAATCAAACAAGAAAAAGAAATAAAGGGTATCTTAATCAGTAAAGAGGAAGTCACACTGTCACTGTTTGCTGATGATATGATCATATACCTAGAAAACCCTAAAAACTCCTCCAAAAAGCTCCTAGAACTGATAAATGAATTCAGCAAAGTTTCAGGATACAAAACCAATGAACGCAAATCAGTAGCTCTGCTATAAACCAACAGTGGCCAAGCTGAAGATCAAATCAAGAACCCAACCTCTTCTACAATAGCAGCAAAAAATAAATAAATAAATAAAATACTTAGAAATATA
Source organism: Sapajus apella (assembly GCF_009761245.1). Lineage (NCBI taxonomy): Eukaryota > Metazoa > Chordata > Mammalia > Primates > Cebidae > Sapajus > Sapajus apella. Next base: position 15,950,707 of record NW_022436970.1, on the reverse strand, counting down.
CCTAACTGAAAAGGTGAAAGACCTCTACAAGGAAAACTACAAAATGCTGCTGAAAGAAACCATAGATGACACAAATGGAAACACATTCCTTGCTCATGGATGGGTAGAATCAATATTGTGAAAATAACCATACTGACAAAAACAATCTACAAATTCGATGTAATTCCCATTAAAATACCATCACTCTTCACAGAACTACAAAAAAACAATCCTAAAATTCATATGGAACCAAAAGACAGCCATACAGCCAAACCAAGACTAAGCAAAAAGGACAAATCTGGAGGCATTCATTACATTACCTGACTTGAAATTATGCTGTAAGGCCTTAGTCACCAAAACAGCATGGTACTGGTACAAAAACATATGTATAGACCAATGCAACAAAATAGAGAACCCAGAAATAAAGCCAAATACTTACTGTCAACTGATCTTCGACAAAGCAAACAAAAGCATAAAGTGAAGAAAGGACACCCAATTCAACAAATGGTATTGGAATACTTGGCAAGCCACATGTAGAAGAATGAAACTGGATCCTCTTCTCTCATCTTATACAAAAATCAACTCAAGATGGATCAAAGGCTTAAATGTGAGTTCTGAAATTATAAAAATTCTAGATGGTAACATTAGAGAAACCCTCCTAGATATTGGCTTAGGCAAAGACTTCATGACCAGGAACCCAAAAGCAAATGCAACAATAAGCATGATAAATAGATGGGACATAATTCAACTAAAAAGCTTCCACATAGCAAAAGAAATAATCAGCAGAGTAAACAGACAACCCACAGAGTTGGAGAAAATCTTTACAATGTATACATTTGACAAAGGACAATAAACAGAGTCTACAAAGAACTCAAACAAAATTGGCAAGAACAAAACCCACATAATCCCATCAAAGAGTAGCTTAAGGACGTGAATAGGCATTCTCAAAAGAAGATATACAAATGGCCAAAAGCATATGAGAAAAATGCTCAACATCACTAACCATCATGGAATTCCAAATCAAAACTACAATGCAATACCACTTTATTCCTGCAAGAATGACCATAATCAAAACACAAAAAAAATCATAGATGTTGGCAGGGATTTGGTGAAAAGGGAACACTTTTACACTGCTGGTAGGAATGTAAACTAGTACAATCACTATGGAAAACAGTATGGAGATTCCTTAAAAAACTAAAAGTAGAGCTACCATTTGATCCAGTAATCCCCCCTAGTGGGTATCAACCCAGAGGAAGAGAAATCATTTACAAAAAAGATACTTGCACATACGTTTATAGCAGCAAAATTTGCAATTGGAAAAATATGGAGTGCCCATCAATCAACAAGTGGATAAATAAATGTGGTATATATACATACCATGGAATACTACCCAGCCATAAAAAGGAATAAAATAATGGCATTCACAGTGACCTGGATGGAATTGGAAACCATTATTCTGAGTGAAGTAACTCAGGAATGGAAAATCAAACATTGTTATGTTCTTAATCATAAGTGGGAGCTAAGTTATAAGGATGTAAAGGCAAAAGAATGATATAAAGGACTTTGGGGATTCGGAAGAAAAGGGTAAAGAGGGATGAGGGATAAAGACCGCAAATTGGGTAGAGCCTGTACTGTTCCAGTGATGGATGAACCAAAATCTTAAAAATCACCACTAAAGAACTTATTCATCTTAACCAAATACCACCTGTTCCCCAAAAACTTATGGAAATAAAAAATTTAAATTTAAATTTTTAAAAAAATACTGATTTCATTTATTTTGCTATCTAGACTTTTTATTTTAATTTTAATTTTTTTATTTTGTTCTGTTTCCAAAATGAGTCCTAGTCCCACACCCTGGAGCCCCAGATCATCTGTCTATTTTGTTCACCCACAACTATTTATTATTTCTTTTAGTTTACAAATAACACTGTATAAACATGCATGGCAGCCCCCTTGTTCTTCTTCATGAAAATTGAAGTGTGTAGTACTATTAGCTTATCTGAAACGTAAGCCAGAATCACAAGGAAAGCATTTTCCTAGATTTTTCCAACTAAAGGGATTTAGTATTCAGAACAAGGAGCATACTAAACACTTACTTGATGTGGCAATGAAATATCTCAGGTTATTTGAAATTAGGAAAGGGCTTCTGCTACACTTCAACCCTTTTGATACTCTGGTCAAGGTCAGGTGTGGTGGCTCAAACCTGTAATCCCAGCACTTTGGGAGGCCAAGACTGGCAGATCACTTGAGGTCAGGAATTCAATACCAGCCTGGTCAGCATGGTAAAACCCCATCTCTACTGAAAATACAAAAAAATAGCTGGATACGGCGGCCCCTGTCTGTAATCCCAACTACTCAGGAGGCCAATGCTGGAAAATTGCTTGAGCCTGGAAGGCAGAGGTTGCATTCAGCCAAAATTACACCACTGCACTCCAGCACGGGGAGTGCAGTCTCAAAAAACAAAAAAAGGAGCCAGTTCAGCAAACCTCCAAATAATTATTTCATGGGAGTGTGTGAAAGCTTGTTTTGACATCCGAAAGGAAAAATACAGGACAAGGGAAATGTTGTCAGGTCACAAGAGAAAAATTCTTGAAGCCTATACTTCTAGAAAGACATAAGTTGTTTGAAGAAACCATGTAATTGGCCAGGCGCAATGGCTCACGCCTGTAATCCCAGCACTTTGGGAGGCCAAAATGGGTGATCACTTGAGGTCAGGAGCTCGAGACCAGCCTGGCCAACCCCATCTCTACTAAAGCTACAACAATTAGCAGGGTGTGGTGATGAGCACTTGTAATCCCAGCTACTTGGGAAGTTGAGGCAAGAGAATCACTTGAACCCGGGAGGTGGAGGTTGCAAGGAGCTGAGATCATGCCAGTGCACTCCAGCCTGGGCGAAAAGAAAAGAGAAAAGAAACAAAACCATGTATTGTTTACATGTTGAATGCTGTATTAATCCATTTAAGCTGCCATAGACTGGACTGCATGCCAGCTACAAGGATTGCTCATGATTCTGAAGGCTGGGAAATATAAGATCAAGATGATGGCAGATTTAGCATCTGGTGATGATCCATTTCCTGGTTCACAGATGATACCTTCTTACTATGTCCTCACATGATGGAAGGACACAAGGCAGCTTTCTGGGGTCTCTTTTATAAGAGCACTAATCCCACTCATGACAGCCCTGTCCTCATGACCTAACCCCTTCCAAAGGCTTAACCTTCTGATAGTGTCACATTGATGATGAGGTTTCAGTGCATGCATCTGGGGAGAGATATAGACATTCAGGCCACAGCAACCACCTCTGACAGTACTGTTTCACCTGACCTTCTACATGATAAGTATCTATATAAATGTATTCCCTGGATTCCTGTTAATAGTCATGTTGTATATCAGGGACATATCAGCTGTGAAGAAATAGCTTGCAAGCAGTCACCTTTTGACTCCTATTACGCATAATGCCATTTAGCTACAAACAGAGCTTTTGTTAAAAAACTAAAGTTCTGTACAGAGCATGTAATTGAAAGAGAAAAAAAGTAAACCAAAATAGCTTTCAAAGACTATGGCCTTAGAGAAAAATATCACTGGGCATCTCAGAATTTCCATAGCATTCGTTTCACAAGAACTATTCAACCACCAACCTCCTGTCTCCTCTGCACCACCACATAAACCCTTCGTTCTTGGCCTACATTTCACTGAAATTGTTACCTATAGTAATCTTGCCACAAGTTGTGAAAGGAAGCAGTGTACTCCAAATTCATGTCACTATTTCAAGCACCTAAGTGTGATTTTTATGTTTTAAATATTAAACATTCTAGGCTGGATGCAGTGGCTCATGCCTGTAATCCCAGCACTTTGGGAGGCCGAGGTGGGTGGATCATGAGGCCAAGAAATCGAGACCAGCCTGGCCAACATGGTGAAATCCTGTCTCTACTAAAAATAAAAAAAATTATAGGTGGCATACACCTGTAGTCCCAGCTACTCAGGAAGCTGAGGCAAGAGAATCCCTTGAACCTAGAAAGCATAGGTTGTAGTGAGCCAAGTCATGCCATTGCACTCCAGCCTGGCGACAAAACAAGACTCCGTCTCAAAAAAAAAAAAAAAAAAAAAAAAAAGCTAAATGGTCAAAAAAAGGGGAAGACAATGCATTACATTATACTTTTTAAATATGCAAACCCAACCACTCAATTATACCTATGCTTTAACTACAACTTAGAACACTGAAATTATCCTTCATTTATCATGCACTGCTGAAAGTTTTCGTTTTGTTTTATTTTTTGCTTTGCTGTATTTTTTTAAGACATATACACAGAGGAAGTTTTCTGGCTCCTTTATTATCTCATGGAATAGTAGGGATTTTTTGTTTTTGTTTTGTTTTGTTTCTTCAGAACACCCCATGCCTGCTTTTATAGAAGTCACATAAATAAACAACACCTAGTCTCACTGAAAAATGATAGAAACTTTGTCAGCAGAACTTCATGAAAAAAAATTCTCTCTTGTTTAGAAAATAAATCATGATTTAAAAGGATGGGCAGGGTCTGTGAAGAAACCCAGTCAGTCAGAATCCTGCACACATGTGAAGGTTTGCCCACCTCAGCCCCTGTGGGACTGATTCACACACCACAGTGCTAGCCCTCTGTCACCAACTTTTTGTACCAAGCTTTTGTTCTTGTCTCCCTTTCTCTTTGTCATTTCACCTCCACAAAGTTAAAATTTTTTGTCTGTATAATTCTGAGATTCAGTAGAAGAAGTAGTATGACCAAATTTAGTATAACAAGGGAGTTTGTAAAAAAGAAATAAACTATAAGATCCACTAGGCCAGGTGCAGTGGCTCACCCCCGTAATCTCAGCACTTTGGGAGGCAAAGTTGGGCGGATCACAAGGTCAAGAGTTCGAGACCATCCTGGACAACATGGTGAAACCCTGTCTCTACTAAAAATACAAAAAAAATTAGCTTGGGGTGGTGGCAAGCGCCTGTAGTCCAGCTACTTGGTAGGCTGAGGCAGGAGAATCACTTGAACTGAGGAAGCAGAGGTTACAGTGAGTGGAGATCATGCTACTGCACTCCAGCCTGGCAACAGAGCAAAACTTTATTGGGAAAAAAAAAAATCCACTAAGAATTTATTATGACAGGGAAAGAATATGTATTTTGTACTAAGTTACACAAACTCTCTCAGGGGTGCACTAAAACCCATATAACACCATTGACTAGACACTTCTCTTACATCTTAAAACTTGCTAATAATCAAGTTCCAAGATGTCAAGAAAGGTGATTAGAAAGTATGGGGAAGTGTAATCAGTAATCATTGTGATAGAACTTAATTTTCAGGTATATTGTTGAGCCATAATTCTTGCTTCAGAGAGTAGAAAGCACACCACTTTCCCTGTCCCAGTTGGTAATGTGAAGAAACAGTTCTGACTAAAAAATGAGGAGGATTGACGAGGTGTTTTTGACACCTGTACTCAGTCCATTCCTCCTCCTTCCTTCAGACTTTTTGCTCTGTTCATAGGCAGCGCTGAGATAACAGATGATCTGCATGGCTGAGTGGGACTTCCTGGTTATGTTGCTTGAGATATTTGAGTGCAGGGATGAGTAAGCCCTGTAAACAGCCTAAGAAACCTTCAGTGTTTCTAGTTTTCTGCTGCTTTACTTAAACATTTGAGATAAATTAACTGACACGTAGAATAAAATCAGATACCTTTTCTCTTATAATTGGTAGAGATTACATGTCTAAGAACTTAGTATCTAGCTCAAAGCCCAACACATGCTAAAGCAAAACCATGAACAATTTAGTAAATGAACATGCAAAAGCTAGGTAACCAGTTACCTAGAGAAAAGTATTCACCTTAGCAAAGTTTACTATCCAGGGAGTTTTTGTTGTGGCCATATTAAGAAAGTGTTATAGTCAGTGAGGACTATGTACTAAGGCTTTGTGACAGGCTCTGTTATTGTCAGGCGAAGAGGATTCTGCCATTTAGAATACAAAGGCATACTATGTTAACTGATTTATGAATTTATTCTCTTTATTTAGTGTGGGTTTTTTCCTGCCAATTGAAAAGTCATTTTCTACACTGTAACAACTTCAAAAACAAACACATCATACTATTCCTTTTGCATTAATAAATCTGCAAAGTTATATTTCAGAATATGAATTAGATTGCTAGAAATACATTCTCTCTCTCTCTCTCTCAATACACATATGGATATTTAAAGTAATTATAATATTTTAGCCATTTAAAATTATTTTCATTTTGATTAAGTAAACTCAAAAGCTTTCCCTATCAATATGAAGAAAATATAAGAGTATCTATTTCTGTCTCTGCTATTTATGTAGTCATCTATATGACTCCAGCATACAATTTGTATTATTAGATTATTAGGGTCCTTTCACTGTATGCTGCACAGGAGAAAAGAATGAGGTTCCCTGAAAAGGAACTGTTTCCAAGGTGGCTGCTATGGACTGAAGTGCGTCCCTCACAAAATTCCTGTGTTGAAATCCTAACCCCTAAAGTGACTATAATTGGAGATAGAGCATTTAGGAAGGTAATTATGGTGAAATGAGGTCATAATGGTGGAATCCTAATCTGAGGGGACTGGCATCCTTTTAATAAGAGGAAGGAACACCAAAGCTCTCCCTGTCTCTCTTCGGGAGCACAGAAGAAAGGCCACGTGAGGACACAGCAAGTCAGCACCCCTCTGCACACCAGGAAGAAAGCACTCACCAGAAACCAATCCTGCTAACACCTCAATCTTGAACTTCTAGCCTCCAAAACTGGAGAAAATCAATATGCTGTTTAAGCCACTCAGGGTGTGACACTTTGTTACAACAGCCAATGCTGAAGAATACACTACCCAATGCATGCCTTGGAGCTGGGAAAGAATTAAACTGTTTTCATTACACATTCCTGTAAAGAGGACTATGATGTATCATGTGGTATAAGGAAGGGGATCTTAGAAGCATTGTTTCTATTTATAGCAGAAACACCTCAAAAATAACATAGGAGCAAGACATGGTCTCTTACTCTAAAGGCAGCTATTCTGCTTATGTAAAGAAGGAACTAGAATAAAAATAGTCTACAGTATCTAGTTTGTGTTGACTTCAATACTTGTTAATAAAGCAGAAAGTCATACAACTAAGGTGAAAATTCAAAAGTGTACAAAGCCAGAGCCAGAAAATGAGTCAGACATGAAATCCATTATTGGAAAAGACAAAAATATTGAAAGAATTCAGAAAGTCTCACTTAACCTAAATCTAAATTTCCTCCTATCAAGTATTTTATGTTATTTACTTGTTCTAAGTGAGGAAATTGTTCATAGGTTTAAAAAGACATGTTTGATGTTTCTGCTGTTTTTACTGTAGAAAGCATAAGAAACAGCAGGAACTGGAATTCAACACCACCTCACAAATTTAGGCATTGATGATTACACCGATGCTAAGAAAAACTCACCTTCCCAAAGTAGGTGATAATACTCTTTCTCTCCCAAGGTAATAATCCCTTGTTGAGACATACTATGACTGCAAACTGTACGCAATGCAGCTATCCGTTTTGCCTATGTACCAGGTTTTGTTAAGTACACAAAGTATTTTGTATGTTTATAGTTATATTTTAGTCTTATTTAGTGTTCAAACAATTGGGTAATTTCACAAAAACTTAGATTTCTGCCTTTTCTTTAAAAATGAAAATACCTGGCGACTGTTGCTAGAGCTGAGCAGCAACTCTTCTCTATTTGGGAACCTCAGTTCCCCATAAACTCAAGTAAGGCCATTCCACTAATATTTGTTACCTTCCTATCTCTTCCAGACTTTTTGTATATAACAGCTGCTTTAATATTGGAAGGTTTTCCAGCATGGCATACATTAACCTATGTAACAAACCTGCACATCCTGTACATGTACCTCGGAACTTAAAAATACACACACACACACACACACACACACACACACACACACACACACAGATGTTTTCTTTTTTAAAAAACAGTATCTGTGTCCTGTTCTTCCTTTCTCATCAATACTTCTATTCCCATAAAGCAATCTAACTGTAGACTGCAACATTGGGATGACAATTGGAGAAAGGAAGGGAGGAAGAAGAACCAACAATCATAAATTTGACCTTGGAAAGCGTAACCCATGCAAGAAAAGTCAACATTAAGAGTGAAAGACAGGAAGATGTGCAGCAATGCACATTTATATTTTAAACTTTTTAAATACTCGATATATGTTATATATACTCTGTATATATGTTCAGTGTCAGAGAATGGAAGACTGGGTTAGAAGAAAATACTGCCTTATTTATCAAAGATATCAGATTTAACTTCTTCAAGATTCTGGGGTCTGGGCTAGGAAATATACATCTCAACCTACCACCCAGCTCTAGATTGAAGGGTATTCAGTAGCACCCAAGCTGATGACACTGAATGAGGCCAAAGGTCCAAATGCCAAATCTGTATAAGTCATCCATCTCTTTTAATGTGAGAATAAATAAATGAAAAGGTAAAGAGGGAGAAATACTAGTGGGGCTCACAGAAAAAAATGCACAAATGTAGAAAAAGGATATTATCCCAAAGATTCTGAACACGTACAAAAATAACAGCACATAAAGAGAAGAAACATCTGTAAGTGGTTACCACTTTTAAAAAGACTCAAGATCATACACATTTAGATTATTGTGCAACCATCAACCCCATCTATCTCTGAAACTTTTTTCATCTTTCTTAACCGAAACTCTGTACTCATAAAACAATAACTCTCTATTCCCTCCTCCTCAATCCCTGGCAGCCATTCTGTCTCTTTGAATTTCACTACTCTAGGTGATAAGGGAGTGGGGCAAGGAAGTGCTGGGTAGAGAAGGCAATTCTGAAAGAGCTTGGCAACACACGCCCACTTGGGCTTCGGGAGTCATAGACACCCATTTCTAGATGCTGCCATGGGGCCTGAGCCCAAAACCCGTCACCTGGGCCTCTGCAACTGCCTATCTGGATGCTCCTGCTAGGGGTTTGAGCTGTGGGACAACCAAGCAGACAAGCCAAACCGCTGTCAGACATCCTGCGAGGAGAATCAGGGAACTCCCCCGTTTCATAGGTACCTCATACAAGTAGACTCATATTTGTTCTTTTGTGACTGGCATACACACACACACACACACACACACACACACACACACACACACACACACACACACTTGTCTGTTTTTGAGATGGAGTCTTGCTCTGTTGCCAGGCTGGAGTACAGTGGCGCAATCTTGGCTCACTGCAATCTCCGCCTCCCAGGTTCAAGTGATTCTTCTGTCTCAGCCTCCTGAGTATCTGGGACTACAGGCGTGTGCCACCATGCCAGGCTAATTTTTCGTATTTTAGTAGAGACAGGGTTTCACCATGTTGGCCAGGATGGTCTTGATCTCCTGACCTCGTGATGTGCCTACCTCGGGCTTCCAAAGTGCTGGGATTACGGGCACGAGCCACCACTCTTGGCTGAATTTTTATAACTCAACTAAAAGCCACCTGGTTGAAAAACAGGAAAAGTACTTAAAAAGACATTTCTCCAAAGAAGATAGACAAACAACCAATAAGCATGTGGCAAAGATTCTCAACATCATTAGTCATAGAGAAAATGCAAATCAAACAATGAGATAATGTCTTACACCCATTAAAATACTACTATCCAAAACAAAAACAAACAAACAAACAAACAAAATTAACCCAGAAAATAACAAGTTTTGGTGAGAATATAGAGTAACTGGAAATCTTGTGCACTGCTGTTAGGATTGTAAAATGATATAGCCACTGTAGAAAACACTATGGTGCTTCCTCAAAATGTAAAAAAAAAGGATTATCATATAACCCAGCAACTCTCTATACATGAGAGAAGAGAAAGCAGGATCTCGAAGTGGTAAATGTACACCAATACTCACAACATTATTCACAATACTTCAAATGTGTAACCTACTCAAGTGTCCATCAGTGGATGAATGGATAACCAAATTGTGGAATATATATGTGTGTCAGTCCATTCTCATGCTGCTAATAAAGACACACCCAAAACTGGGTAATTTATCAAGGAAAGACATTTAATTGATTCACAGTTCAGTATGGCTGGGGAGGCCTCAGGAAACTTACAATCATGGTGAAAGGGGAAGCAAACACATCCTTCTTCACATGCCAGCAGTGAGAAGTGCTGAGCAAAAGGGGGACAAGCCTGCTATAAAACCATTAGATCTTATGAGAACTCACTCTCTATAATGACAATAGCAGCATGGGGCTAATCGCCCCCATGATTCAATTACCTCCCACCAACTCCCTCCCCCAACACGTAGGGATTACGGGAACTAAAATTCAAGATAAAATTTGGGTGGGGACACAGCCAAACCCTATCAACATGCAACAGAATATTACTCAGTCTTAAAAAGAACAAAAATTCTGTCATGCGCTGCAATATAGATGAACCTTGAAGACATCAGTCTAAGTGAAATAGTCTAGTCACAAGACAAATATTATAAAATTCCACTGAAATGAGCTACTTAGAGTCATCAAAATAATAAAGTCAGAAAGTGGAATGGTGGATTCCAGGGGCTCGGGGAAGTGAGGAGTTATTGCTGAATGGGTATAGAATTTCAGTTTTACAAAATGGAAAGAATTCTGGAGATATGGGGATGGTGGTGATGGTTATACAACAATTTAAATGTACCTAATGACACTGAACTGTACATTTTAAAAAATGGTTGTGATAAGTTTTATGAATATTTTATCAAAATTTAAAAATTAGAAAAAAAGCTGATACTAGAAGTAGTATACAGCTAAGCTGCTGCTATAGGAAAAAAATGGATCTGGAATGCAGATGACAAACACAAAATAATCCCATGATGTGTGGAAAGCATTGCTCCTGGCACCTACCAAGGGCTCAAGAAAAGGCAGCCATCATTATACTGGGGAAGGGAGGCATAAGAAGATCTCTGTCATATAGAAGAAATAATAAGTTAATACACAGGGAGAAGATGTGAAGGTCCCATGACCCTGTGCCTTCTAAGAACTAGATTATTCAAAAAGGGTCACCATACTCCAGGCCAAGCCAATTCACACAAAACAAATAAACCACAATAATTTTATTGTAAAGGATTTTTTTTTTTTAATCCAGAGCATAGGCCAAAAAACTAAATAAATAAGTTACCTGAAAAGAAAAAAGTATTTTCCTATTTGTATTTTTTCTACTATACTAAATACTACAAGACAATAGGACAACATGCGCTGTATTTAATGATCATTCATTTCATAAAATACTGAAAAATCAACTCTACCCAACCAAGAAAAAATCAAAACTGAGAACTCAAGAACAAAACAATTAAAGTTAGGAATAAAATAAAAACTTTAAAAAGGAATGCCTGAGATGAAGGGTTTTGCTAAAACACCCACAACAGTTAATCCTATGTGTCATTTAACTGAGCTGAGGGGTACCAGATAGCTGGTACAACATGATTTCTAGGTGTATCTCTGAGTGAGTTTCTGGACGAGATTAGCATTAGAATCAGTAGACTGAGTAAAAAAGATCCATCCCTGCCAATATGGGTGGGCACCATCCAAATCAGTGGGGGCCTGAATAGGACAATAAGGCACAGGAAGGGTGGATTCCCTTTTTCCTGAGCTGGGACATCCATCTTCCTCTGCCCTCAGACATGGAGTTTCTGGTTCTCAGATCTTGGGACTACGACTGAATTACACTACTTATTTTCCTATTTCTCCAGCTTGCAAATGGCAGATCATGGGACTTCTGAGCCTCCATAATCACATGAACCAATTCCCATAATAAATCTCCTCCTATCTATCTATCTATCTGTCTGTCTATATATCTCTCCATCCATTCATCTGTATCTAACTATATCATCTATATCTGGAAAACCCTGACTAATAAAACGCCTAATCACAAAAGTCCTGTTGGGTATCACCACCTAAAACTACCAAAACTGACTGAATTAACAACATTAAGGAATCTAAAAATGGAGACTAGGTTGATGCCCTCTTCCATAATGGCTCCTTCATCAAGATTTAAAGCAAAATAACTCATCATGATTGCTGTTTCTTATTGTTATCTTGTTATTGAATGCCAAAGTTTCCTCTAGAAATGCCTCTTCCCCCACAGAAGTTTACCACAAGATTCAAATTCAAATCAGAGAGGAGATCTAATGGTGGAAGTAGAGGATCAAACACAGGAGTTTATCAGATTATTCTCTCCATCCATGTGTGGGTTTGAAATTTTGCATAATAAAAAGTTTAAAAATATATATTTTTATATATTTTTACATATATATATATATTGTCTAAAGCTCTAAAGATGTATATAACTTTTAACCACCCCAAATTAATTTCATTTTCCCAAAATTAAAAAAAGTAAAGGCTGAAATTAAGAAATCTTTAAGTACAGGAATGTCTCTGTGAAAGTTCCAAAATATTTTACTAATAAAATCAGATTTAAATCAAAAGGACTCTTCTTAATAAAATAACCAAAGAATACTTGGCAAAGTGAAGGTAGCCAATCTGGCCTTCCAGGTAAGAAATGCAGGTGAATTGTGTGATTTCTTTTTCCTAAATTGTAAGTGTTACAATTACTTAGTGAAGAAAAGAAACTTTAAAAATTATGTTTAAAAAAATAAATTATACTTAAGAAAAAAATTCTGGAAAGAAATTCAAAACACATCTTTTAAAATCAGATTTTGTTGAATAATGGAATTATTAATATTTCTCAATTTGTATTTTCCAGATTTCCTTTAATAAGAATTATAAAATTGAAAATGAATAAATTATTTTAATATCTGAGCTTGCTTTTTTTGCATAGCTCTCTTGGCTATATTGGAGAGATATGACTTTTCAGTGAAAATAATATTGTATTTTGTTATTTATTCATAGACTGTCTTATTAAAAATAAATATATTCTCTTTGAAAGTCAGTACTTAAATAAAACAAACTGGGTATGAAAATACATTATTACCAACCTAACTTTTTAAATCCAAAAACTTTACAAAAGCAACTAAGAGTCATAAAATAACAATAGCATAAATTGATCATGTTGATTTTTATGGCTCAAACTTTAAAATACCATAAGCCACAGAGGTCTATTTTCTGTATTTATGTTTTATTATTTTAGTGCCAGTTTATTGTTGAACCTGTAGTCTTCCTACTCTTTAAAAGCTCTCAACAAAAAAAAACCCAACACAACTATTTTATAATGAGAAGTACTCAATCTTTAGTCAAACCACCATAATCAAAGCCTCCATTTTTTACAAGGCATACTATCATTTTAGCATTTTACTTGATAAACTATCTGCTTTATGATTTCCCTCAGACTTCAAGCTATTTTTCTGTTATACACTTTTTAATCTCATCACTGCTACTCCTTGCAATTATTTCTTGTGCTGTTGTAATTTTCAATTGGTCTTTGTTAATTCCATTTTATGTGTGAGTTGATAGCATAAAGGATGACCTTTAAGGCACCCATTCATTTGCAGTAAACTCTGGCACCTGCATTTCTCCTGACTTCCTTTTCCAGGATGTTTTTATCCTTACTTCTGGCATCCCTCCACATTTTGCTTTAAAATAATTTATCATCCCTGTTGTCCTCAGGAATAACTTTTGTTCTAATTGCAAAGCGAAATAAATTGGACTCCTTCACTGTGTCTTTGGAAAATTGTCTCTCAGTTGAACATTTCTAATTATGGCCTAGATAGCTCCTAAAAATTAAGGTCAGAACCACTCCATTTCAAGAATGTTCAGAGTATTGTGAACACAAATAAAATCCTTTTCATGTATAAACAAACCTTTGGCTAAGTTTTCACCAATAATATATTTCCATGAGTGTTTAATTATATTTTTTTCTGAGACAGAGTCTGACTTTGTTGCCCCAACTGGAGTACAGTGGTGTGATCTTGGCTCCCTGAAGCCTCTCAGGCAATCCTCACACCTTAGCCTCAACTGGGGTCACAGGTGCATGCCTCCATGCCTGGCTAAGTTTTGTATTTTTAGTAGAGATGAGGTTTGCCATGTTGCCCAGGTTTGTCTTGAACTCCTGGGCTCAAGTGATCCGCCCACCTTGGCCTCCGAAAGTATATATAGGGGTAAGCCACCATGCTGGGCTATGTTTAAATATTTTGACTATCAGCACTGCTATCCTCAAAACAATGGAAGACTGAATATAGAAACAGACAATGGCCAAACCACATATAAATACGGAACTCTGACCCACCATCTGCAGCAGTCATCCCAGAAAGCCAACCTACTCTCTACAAGTCAGATCTGCAGAAAGTCAGATTGCTATCTCTAGTAACCAGTCCAGGAGACCAAACAATAGCCCCTGTAACAATTGGCTCCAAATGGCCAGTCCTTGATTAATAACAGCTACCCTAACTTTTGTGCCCCGCCTCATATCCAACTTAGAAGCAACCAGAGAAACTCAAATATAAAGCCCTAACCAATCACATAGGATATCCCATCCTCCGGCTTGCTAGTGCCAACAACCTCCAATCAGGACATTCCTGGAGCCCTCCCTTTCACACTATAAAGCTTTCCCCTCACCTGCCTGCCTTCGACTCTGTCAAATGCAAGTAATGGTGGCTGACTCCTCACTGGAGCAAGCACTGCATAAATAATCCCTGCTTGCTCTCACTTGGATGGCCTTTATGTACAACCACACTTAGCCTTCAAAGACTCTGACAGAGCTTAACTTTTAGATATGCTAACAGGGCTAAAATGTCCATTTTATTTTTTAGTTTATTATTACTAGAGATTTAAGGCTTAAACTTCTAAATGTGTCCTACGTCTTTTCCATTAAAATCACACTATACTGGCTTTGTACTTAATGTAATTATTTGCCTTTTTATCTGAGGACTTCTGTTTTATAAATGCATTTTTTGAGTGCTTGTTCTGTGTTAGACATTGGGGAGTACATAGGTCAACAGACATGGTATTAACTAGGTATTCACAGTCTACTGCAGAGAGGACACTGCCATAACTTTGTAATCCATCATTTATTTCACTGAGTATCGGACCATCACCTTTTGCTCTTACATGTCAAATTTAGTAGAAGGTGGTAGGTGAATTTTTTATCTAACAGGGAAAGAATGAGTTTTCTCCTCAGGTTTCTACCAGCTCCCACCAGGGGAAGTGGTTCAGGAAGATAAAGTAGTGTAGCCTTCCTGACAACTGAGAACCCCACTGAAATGGTTCTGGTTTCCAGAAATAGTAGTCAGATAACTAAGCTGAAAGGGAACAGATGACCAGGTTCTTAATGGAAACACAGAACTCTCCATCCTCACCAGGAAGCTTCATTTTTATTCTAGCCAAATATAGGGCTTCCCTTTGGGCTGCTAACAAAGTCTCTGACAGCAGGGCCTATATATCAAAGCTCAGCATTGGTTTAAAGAGCAAGAGGAAAGCCATTTTGTACCTGTAACTTTTCCCATCTAACTGGCAGACAGTGCTGGCTATTTCTCAAGGGAATCGTCTTCTCTTCAGTGGTTCAGCCAGCGTTTCCTCAGGTTATTCTGAAGAGAACAGGAATTCCCACAGGTATCAGTGACATGAGGACTTAGCCAAGGTGTTTTCACTCCTGCTTGAAGACACTCAGGCTTATGATTTCCAACTTAGAACAAGAATTATTTGTTCCTAATTTACAGGAGAAAAACAACCCTGTTAAAAAGTGGGAAACGGACATGACAGCCACTTTTCCAAAGAAGACATTTATGTGGCTAAAAAATATTAAAGAAAAGCTCAATATCATTGATCATTAGAGAAATGCAAATCAAAACCACAATGAGATAACATTCACACCAGTCAGCATGGCTATTATTAAAAGTCAAAAAATAAATGCTGGTGACATTGCAGAGAAAAAGGAACACTTATACACTGTTGGTAGGAGTGTAAAGTAGTTCAACCATTGTGGAAAGCAGTATGGTGATTCCTCAAAGACCTACAAGCAGAATGACCACTCAACTCAGGAATCCCAAAGCTGGATCTACACCCAGAGGAATATAAATCATTCTATCATAAAGACACATGCACACATATGTTCACTGCAGCACTATTCACAATAGCAAAGACATGGAATCAACATAAATGCCCACTGATGACTCAATAGATCAAGAAAATATGGTACATATACATCATAGAATACTATGCAGCCATAAAAAAGAATGAGATCCTGTCTTTTGCGGGAATATGGATGGAGCTAGAGGCCATAATCCTTAGCAAACTAATGCAGAAACAGAAAACCAAATACTACATGTTCTCACTCATAAGTGAGAGCTAAATGATAAGAACTTATGAACACAGGGAAGGAAACAACAGACACTGGAGTCTACTTAAAGGTGGAGGGTGGAGGAGGGAGAGGAGCAGAAAAGATAACTATTGGGTACTCGGCTTAATGCTTGGGTGATTAACTAATCTGTACACAAACTCCTGTGACACAAGTTTACCTATGTAACAAACCTTCACATGTACCCCTGAACCTAAAATAAAGAAAGAAATCTTTGTTCTTCCATACCCCACCTTAACTATTCCACCATTTGTGAGAAAAGACTGTTTCTCCACATAAATCTCCATATTTATATATATGGTTGGGAAGAGTGCAATAGCAGCCACCAGGCAGGGCTATCCTAGAATGAGCAGCATGACAGTGAGGTTGAACCAGTCTTGAAAAAAATAATAAGTCATGACAATTAAGAGGAAAAGTTATGTGGCAAAGTATCATGCAGTTCAAAGCCAGTGTTCTGTCAGGAGTTCTGATAGAAGAGAATTACCAATTAGCCTGTGTGCTCCATTCCCTCATTTGTTTTGGTTTCCATTTAACCTGTCTAGAATGTAAAATTCCCTACTTGGCATGGCTGCTAATGAAAATTGTTCAGCCTTCTCATCATGAATTGTGTGGGAATTTTTCTTCCTTCAAAAACTACACTTCCAGGGGCATATGCTCCCGGCTGCCTAGCTGAAAAGGAATATTCGTAAATCTCGGTTACAAGGCCCAGAATGAGCATTCAAGAATATGCTAATTTCAGGCCCAAACTTCTGTGTGCTTTTCAAGTCAGGGCATAAAACTCAAACCAGAGTCAGATTCTAAAATGAAAATGTTATACAAAAATTTCAATTACCTGCAAAACCCAACAGCTTCTGTGGGTTTATTTGAAGGTGTATCTGTAGAGATCACCTAAGTGAAAAAAGGGTTTTCTAATCATTAACATAGGGTTGGAGGATCTATTCAGGAATTATTTTTTGTCTTTTTGTCTTCCTGTCCGAATGAAGGTCTCCTCTATCTCTGATGACCCCTGGGAAGAATGTGCCAGGTGCCCTGAGCGACTCTTCATCAAGTCCTTAACCTACCTACCTCCCAGGAGTTTCCTATTAGCTCATGTTTGCACTGAGACTATACGTTCATGCTTCCAAACTGTAAAAATTAGGTCATGGATTGTGTTTAAGATGATACATTTACACATACACATGAATCCTAATTTGAAGGATTTAATTACACATTCTTTATACCTATAAACTGAACCAGAACAAGATATTCGTGATCCCTGCACAAGAAAACAAAGAAATCTATCTTCAAGTCACTTACAGTCTCATATAAAGTGTGATTTCTAACCCCACCACTTTAATGACTAGAAGCTGATTCAAACTTCCTTTCTACTAAACCCGCACCAAAGCATTTTATATTCTTCCAGATTCTTTATAGGCTTGTACTTGGTAATTAATCCCCCAAGTGTAATATAAAGCGAGGCAAATACAAATATCCAGGCTCCTGGAAGCAGACAGCTGTGCACGTGACCCAGGTAAACAGATCAGCATCTAGAACCTGATAGGAAAGCAAGGGAGAGGGATGGGGTGGGAGGAGGAAGGAGAAAAGAAGGCTGCAAAATCAACCAAGCAACACTTCTATTTCCAGAGAAAGCAGAATTCACTGGCTAGATTAAAAATGGCCTAGACATTTTATTGCCAGCTTATTTCCACAATGTAAACATTATTAAATGAAAAGAAACAAGAAACTAATTCAGTTCCAGTGTGAATGTATATAACAGTAATAGGTAATGCAGCAGCACACCGTATCTGACCCCCTGGGTCCCAGGCTCATAAACCTCCTCTGCTTATGATGACAAACGCTCCAGGGTATATTATACCCAGGACCAATGAAACTGCATACAAAATTGAACACCTCCCAATCCATGACTCTTGTTCATTCTTTGTGGATCGGAATACATGATTAGAAGACTGCCTTCTCAGATTTTTGCTCTCATTTCAAACTCTTTCTGGAAAAGTAACTTTCTAAGCAGAAGAATGATTCTCAGTTGTTATCATCGATTGGTTCAGCAAAAAACCTGCAAAAGCCAATTCTGTCAAAAAGCATACGTTCCTTATAAAGCTTTTTAGGAATTAGAACTAATATGATAACATACTAAAATAATTCCAGTCTATGGAATAACTAGGTCAAATGGTTACTAGAATGGTTAGTAGATCAAATGTTGACTGAAAATTACAATCTCATAAATAAATCATTTGTGTTAAAAGAATAATTTTGAAACATTGCCATAGTCCTTATGCAGTTTATAATTTGGGGAGAAAACAAGACAGCGATGAAACAGGAAAGTTAGCACAAACAACTTACCTGTGTTAACAGACTGCAAGTCTATTTTCAGAGAAAAGGAAAATTTTTAAAGAAAGAAGTATTCTAGAAAGACATTTATGAAGGCAGTTAGGCTTTCAGCTAACCCTTGAAGAATGAGGAAGCTATAGAGAAGTGGCAGGGAAATATTCCAGCTGTGAAGAATAGCATAAGCGAGGTGCAGATCATAAAATGGTTGCACACAAAATTAACGAAGAGAAAAACCAATCACTTCCCTATATACTTGGAACAGCCAAATGAACAATATCACAATAAATTGCATTCACAAAAGCGATACTAAAAAAACTGTCAGGCCGGGCGCAGTGGCTCAGGCCTATAATCCCGGCACTTTGGAAGCCCAAGGCAGGTGGAATGCCTGAACTCAGAAGGTCAAGACCAGCCTGGTCAACATTGTGAAACCCTGACTCTACTAAAAATATAAAAATTAGCCAGGCATGGCGGCGGGTGCCTGTTATCCCAGCTGCTCAAGAGGTTGAAGCAGGAGAATCACTTCAACCCAGGAGGCGGAGGTTGCAGTGAGCCAAGATCATGCCACTGCACTCCAGCCCAGGTGACAGAGTGAGGCTTCATCTCCAAAAAAAAAGAAAAGGAAAAAAAAACTGTAAAGCATTTATAAATAAATCTTTCAAGAAAAGTGTATGATCCAGATAAACATCCTGAAACTAAGTAGAAAGAGAGATCCATTCTTATATAAGGACACTTAATGCCAATATTGCTGGTAATTTTAATTTTCCTTAATTTATATATTCAATGAAAGTTCAATTAATACTTTATTTATAGAACTTTACTGAACTTGAAAACCTGATCCTAAAAGTTATGTAAAAGAAAAAAGCAATATGAATAGCAAAGAAATCTTGAAAAAGAAGAAATTAGTATTTGCTTGGTAAAATACAGCACTGTAGGAAATTAAACAATGTGAGTAAAGGTTCCAGAGACGATAAATAGATCAGTGAAACAAAACAAAGTATTCAGAAGCAATCCCAGTTATTTAGAGCTGAAAATATTAAAAGGTGGCATTTCAAAGCAGTGGGAAAGGATATACTATTCAATTTGCCCATGCTGTGTTGAAACAATTGGCTATAAATTTTTCTTTAAAAAAAATAAGGTTAGATCTCTGCACCATATTAATAACACACATCAATCCTCAATGCTCTAAAGGACTCAATGTGAAAAACAAAATTCTGACAGTGTGGGAAAAAAAACAGAATTGTTTATAACCTGAAAGGGAGGTGGGAACCTTTCT
The DNA here is from genome assembly GCF_009761245.1 of Sapajus apella. NCBI lineage: Eukaryota > Metazoa > Chordata > Mammalia > Primates > Cebidae > Sapajus > Sapajus apella. Next base: position 15,930,836 of record NW_022436970.1, on the reverse strand, counting down.
TAAATAAGATGCAAAGCAGAGGAGCAATAAAGGGCAAAAATGGATAAATGTGCCTCCATAAAAACTTTAATCTCTACTACAAAGAAAAGCCTAGTCTGGAAGAAAGTGTTTGCAAAATATAACATGCACAATGCACTAATATCCAAATTTTTTAACTTCCAGAGGTCTCCCTTCCCCTACCCAAATTCCCAATATAAGCATAGCCCATAAATCAGTGAGCATCTTCATTTGCTCTTCTTGTAAGAACTGGGAAAAACAATCCTGAACTAGAACCAAAGCAACGCAGAAGACAGCATAGCTCAGAGAGCATGAGAAACATAGCACTTTCAAAAATGCAGGTCAGATGTCAGGGCAAGAGGTGTATCTCTTTTTTTTTTTTTTTGCTCGTTTTTTTGTTTTTTGTTTTTTGTTTTTTGTTTTTTTTGGTGACACAGTTATGAGAAACTGGTTAAGCTAAGCTGTGGAAACAGGCTCCATACGACACTGTTTTGTTTCAAAAGCCAGATGAGGTATGGCTACAAATAAGTCATAATTTCCAATGCAGAGGAAAAGAAAAGCAACAAGAATGAAATTCTGCTCTAGTCTAATACCCCACAGGAAACTTGCTTTCCTTGGGTGGTCCAGGAAAGCCCATTTTATTCAAAGGTAAGCAAAATAAATAAAAGGAACGGGCAGGGAACCAATGTAACAATGCAATAAATGAGAAGATGGCAGTAAAATGCATTATCAGACGAGTAACACCAAAAAAAATTAATAAATAAATAAAAGTGTTGCCAAAGAACAGAAAAATCTGTAGCCAAACATTTTGTGAGGAATTTAAAGTGTAATGGCCTCTAGAATGAAACCACAGAAATATAAACCTTAGGCTGGGCACAGTGGCTCACACCTGTAATCCCAGCACTTTGGGAGGCCGAGGCAGGTAGATCATGAGATCAAGAGATCGAGACCTTCTTGGCCAACATGATGAAACCCCGTCTCTACCAAAACTACAAAAATTCGCTGGGTGTGGTGGCACATGCCTGTAGTTCCACAGCTACTGGGGAGGCTGGGGCAGGAGAATTGCTTGAACCCGGGAGGCAGAGTTTGCAGTGAGACAAGATTATGCCACTGCACTCCAGCCTGGCAATAGAAAGAGAGTCCCTCTCAAAATTAAAGTAAAAAAAAAGAAATATAAACCTTATAATATCAGAAGTGCTATACAGTTCACACATGTGCAGACACACACACCAACAGAAGCAGAGATCTCATTGTAAAATGGTTTTTAATATGTATAAAACCAGAAAATATATGAATGTAATATAAGACAACTAAGATCAAGTTTATCTGTCATATCAACAACTACAAATGAGCTAAACTCAACAATTTAAGATCACTAAACAAAAAGAGTAAATATATATATATATATATTATATATATACAATATATTTTATATATATATATATATATATATAAATCTAAACAGAACTGAAAAGGTTGGCCATTTAAAAGAGGAGTAAGAAATGAAACCCGGCAGGGCACAGTGGCTCACTCCTGTCCCAGCACTTTGGGAGGCCGAGGCAGGCAGATCACGAGGTCAAGAGATCAAGACCATCTTGGCCAACATGATGAAACCCTGTCTCTACTAAAAATGCAAAAATTAGCTGGGCATGGTGGTACATGCCTGTAGTCCCAGCTACTTGGGAGGCTGAGGCAGAAGAATCACTTGAACCTTGGAGGCAGATGTTGCAGTGAGCCAAGATTACACCACTGCTCTCCAGCATGGGTAACAGAGTGAGACTCCATCTCAAAAAAAAAAAAAAAGAAAGAAATGAAAACCAAATAGAGGCAAGAAATAGATAAGGGAAAAAACAGAAAAACAGAAAGAAAGATCATGATCTTAAGAGATTCTATAAAAAACAGAGACAAAACCTTTTTTTATTTTTTGAGACAGAGTCTCTCTCTGTCACCCAGGCTGGAGTGCAGTGGCGTGATCTCGGCTCACTGCAACCTCCACTTCCTGAGTTCAAATGATTCTCCTGCCTCAGCCTCCCGAGTAGCTGAGATTACAGATGCATGCCACCATACCTGGCTAATTTTTGTATTTTTAGTAGAGACAGGGTTTCACCATGTTTTCCAGGCAGGTCTCAAACTCCTGGCCTTGTAATCTGCCTGCCTCGGCCTCCCAAAGTGCTGGCATTACAGGCCTCAGCCACCGCACCCAGCCACAAAAAACTTTTTAAGATAAAAAAAAATTACAAGGACAAAGAAGTATTTCCAAATGTTTAAAGGTAGAATTCACAATGAAGATAATTCAGGAATACCTATGCTCCAAGCAGCATGGCCACAATGTCTCTAATGCAAAAGACACAGAAGACACAAGATACAGAAACAAACTAGTAGTAGGAAATGCTCACTTTCAGTCTAAAGCAAGTAGATAAAAACAAATCCTGTAAGTCTAAAAACTTGCTTTTGCTAGTAGGTAAAATCTTAAGCATTCTGTGTTCAAACAGTTTTGTTGAGAGGATATTTGGCTTAATGTCATCCTATTGGACTGACACTAGAAACCAGTGTAATGTGGGCTTGAGAAGAGCAGAACTGCAAGTGAGAGTGAATTTCACATTTGGCTATATTCAGTTTACCACCACATAAAAGAAAAGGGGAACATCTTAAAGGCTGCAGGCAGTTCAGAGAAGTATTACTAGAAAGGGAGATGGAAAGGGAAAAACATAATCTTCTATATCACAGGATACAAGAAAATATGTCATCGTTATTTTTTATTAAGTATAGAAAACGTTTAGTCCTATTATGTTTCCCTTTTATATTTCATTTTGACAGATATAGTTGCATTCATAATATCCATGTCATACTAGTATTACAGTAGGTATTGAATTTAGAAATAAACTACCTTTATATATGGGGGAACTCAACATTTAAACAATTTAAATAACAATAGTAAGTTATACCTAACATATATAAACTCCAGAAAACACTGAAGACAACATTCTTGTTAAGAATCCATGAGCAATTCATAAAAATTAGCTACAAATTTGACCCCAAAATATGAATAAATGTAAAAGCACCAAACTGACAGCCAGAATTGGGTAGGCAGATTTCTGGCTTCCAGCCTTCATCCTGGGTGCCAGTACCACGAGCTACATGACAAAAGATTTCATTTAGGTTATCAACAAGTTCAAATTTTAAATAGTGAGATTATCCTGGATTATCCAAGTAGGCAAAATGTAATCATACAAGCCTTCAAAAGTGGAGCTTTTTCCCTGCTGAGGGCAGAAGAGGAATTTGAAGAAATGCAGAGATGGGGAATATGTAAAGTCCGTGAAAGATTCAAACCTTGCTGGCTTGAAGATGAAGGGAGCCACATGGAAGACAACTGAAGGAAATGAATTCTGCTAAGAACTCTTGAGGCTGGAAGAGGGCCCCAGATGAGAACCTTGATGAGAACCTCGATTTCAGCCCTGTGAGCTCCTAAGCAGGGAAATCAGCCATGCCCACCGGAATGTCTGACGTCCAGCACTGAGATAATAATCAGGTGCTGTTTGAAACTGCTAAATTTGTGGCAATTTCTTATACAACAAATTGCAAGTGGTTATCTCTGAAAAGAGAAATGAGATTAGGGTCAATGAAAATTTGGATTCATAGAAACAGTTTGAACTTTTAAAAATAAGAATATATTTATGATACTTGCATGTTGAGTTTAAAATTTTGAATTCTAATCTCAGTTCAAGAAGTAGCATTAGGCACGGTGGCTCACGCCTGTAATCCCAGCACTTTGGGAGGCCGAGGCGGGTGGATCACGAGGTCAAGAGATCAAGACCATCCTGGTCAACACGGTGAAACCCCGTCTCTACTAAAAATACAAAAAATCAGCTGGGCATGGTGGCGCATGCCTGTAATCCCAGCTACTCATCGTGCCATTGCACTCCAGCCTGGGCAACAAGAGCGAAACTCCGTCTCAAAAAAAAAAAAAAAAAAAAGAAGTAGCATTAAATCTCTACATTGATGGTGGGCATTACAAAAGAGTAGAATAAAAAGATCAGATAACTATTTCTCAGATTTTACATAAAAACACATGAAGATTTGTTTGGTGGCTAAGCCTTATTTATTTTGTTCTAAATCTATTATTAAACATATAGATACTCTATAAATTTGAAAAATAGGTTGATCTTTAAATGAACTAATAAGGTTTTCTCAGAATTTATATCTGAGAGTCTTAGTAGTGTTGGAAATATTTCAACCAGAGAAGTACAATATCGATAGTGATAAAGAGACTTGTCTTTTTTTCCCTCAAAGAGTCAATGAGAACTGTAGGCAGTGATTTATTTGCCCACTTTTTATAGTAAAATGCTGCCAAAGTAGAAATAATTATACTTGGCCAACATATTTTACTGCCATTTAGGTGATCGCCCACACATGAATTTATCTTGGCAATCATAAGTAATATAGTTTTAACATTTTCATACACTTCATGCAGGAATGAGTCTCACACACCTAAAATTACCATATTAGAAGCTATTTCAACCATTCAAAACAAGAGGAATACTGAGAGTACTGATGCCTTCAGAATTTTAGCCATCTGCCCAAAGGCATTACAGTTGGTAGTTTCAATGTACTCATAATGCTTTTAAAGAATTCGAGTTTAAATTTACTAATGTGAATTACCTCACTTTTATTTTGTGGCTCACTATAAAACTAGTTTTAGCTTTTCAAAATAAACTTAATAAAGAGCCAGTTCCATTCTGAATATTGGCTTTTCTCACACACATTTTATCAATATTGCAGATTCCCAAGAGATTTCTGATAATAACGTCCCTTTGATTCAATCCAAATTATTCATATTTAAATATGTCAACTCAGTCCTTTATTTCTGAATTTTGCCCTCACATGATAATTCAAAAAAATGAATCAATTTGTTACCTATTCATTTCTACAATGTTTATTTTTCTTACACAGAAATGCTGACATAGACATTAGATCACAAACAGGATACAAGAGGAAAATACTTCCTTTGTTTATTTGTTTGTTTTTTAAGACAGAGTTTTGCTCTTGTTTTAGGCTGGAGTGCAGTGGTGCCATCTCAGCTTACTGCAACCACCACCTCCCGTGTTCAAGCAATTCTCCTGCCTCAGACTCCCAAGTACCTGGGATAGCAGGCACCTGCCAACATGCCTGGCTAATTTTTTTTTTTTATGTATTTTTAGTAGAGACAGGGTTTCAACATGTTGGCCAGGCTAATCTCGAACTCCTGACTCAGGTGATCCCCCTGCCTCCACCTCCCAAAGTGCTGAGATTACAAGCGTGAGCCACCACACCCGGCCAATACTTCCTTTTAAATTCTATTAAATAATTAACCAGGGCTAGCTGAGAAAAAAGGAGGAAAAAAATGCATTTTTTAACCATCTGATAACAATGACCAAAAAATACAAGAAAAATATGAAAACATATGAAACAAGAATGACTAAACAATACAAAATAATCAGTTAATAAAAAGTAAACCCTAACATTGAATATTTTCTAAATCACTAAACATTAAAAAAACATATGAATAGCTTTGAGTTGCCCTTTTCTGTTTACTTGCTTACTTTTCTCAGCTTACTTGCTGATTAATCATTTCTAGTTTTTCCACAGGTATTTACTTGAGAACTCACAGTTGTTGTTTTTTAATATAGTTCCTCAAAAACCAAAAGGCAAACTGTTTTTATTTTTTATTTTATTCCATTTATTTATGTTATTGCATTTTAGGTTTTGGGGTATATGTGAAGAACATGCAAGATTGTTGCATAGGTACACACGTGGCAGTGTGATTTGCTGCCTTCCTCCCCATCACCTACATCTGGCATCTCTCCTCTGGCTATCTCTCCCCAGCTCTCCACCCCTCACCATCCCTCCCCTATTTCCCCTCATCTGACCCCAGTGTGTAGTGCTCCCCTCCCTGTGTCCATGTGTTCTCATTGTTCAACACCCACGTATGTGTGAGAACATGTGGTGTTTGATCTTCTGCTCTTCTGTCAGTTTGCTGAGAATGATGGTTTCCAGGTTCATCCATGTCCCTACAAAGGACACGAACTCATCA
>NW_022436970.1:15921233-15924669 GCF_009761245.1 Sapajus apella | reverse complement strand
TCCTATTTCTCCACATCCTCTCCAGCATCTGTTGTCTCTAGATTTTTTAATGATCGCCATTCTAACTGGCGTGACATGGTATCTCAATGTAGTTTTGATTTGCATTTCTCTGATGACCAGTGATGATGAGCATTTTTTCATATGTTTGTTGGCCTCATGTATGTCTTCTTTTGTAAAGTATTTGTTCATACCCTTTGCCCACTTTTGAATGGGCTTGTTTGTTTTTTTCTTGTAAATCTGTTTTAGTTCTTTGTAAATTCTGGATATCAGCCCTTTGTCAGATGGGTAGACTGCAAAAATTTTTTCCCATTCTGATGGTTGCTGATTCACTCTAATGACTGTTTCTTTTGCCGTGCAGAAGCTGTGGAGTTTGATTAGGTCCCATTTGTCTATTTTGGCTTTTGTTGTCAATGCTTTTGGTGTTTTGGTCATGAAGTCCTTGCCTACACCTATGTCCTGAATGGTTTTGCCTAGATTTTCTTCTAGGGTTTTTATGGTGTTAGGTCTTATGTTTAAGTCTTTAATCCATCTGGAGTTAATTTTAGTGTAAGGTGTCAGGAAGGGGTCCAGTTTCTGCTTTCTGCACATGGCTAGCCAGTTTTCTTAACACCATTTATTAAACAGGGAATCCTTTCCCCATTGCTTGTTTTTGACTGGTTTGTCAAAGATCAGATGGTTGTAGATATGTTGTGTTGCCTCCGAGACCTCTGTTCTGTTCCATTGGTCTATATCTCTGTTTTGGTACCAGTACCATGCTGTTTTGCTTACTGTAGCCTTGTAGTATAGTTTGAAGTCTGGTAGTGTGATGCCCCCCGCTTTGTTCTTTTTGCTTAGAATTGACTTGGCTATGCGGGCTCTCTTTTGGTTCCATATGAAGTTTAAGGTGGTTTTTTTCCAGTTCTGCAAAGAAGGTCATTGGTAGCTTGATGGGGATAGCATTGAATCTGTAAATTACTTTGGGCAGTATGGCCATTTTCACGATATTGATTCTTCCTAACCATGAACATGGAATGTTTCTCCATCTGTTTGTGTCCTCTCTTATTTCATTGAGCAATGGCTTGTAGTTCTCCTTGAAGAGGTCCTTTATATTCCTTGTTAGTTGTATTCCTAGGTATTTTATCCTCTTTGTGGCAATTGTGAATGGCAGTTCATTCTTGATTTGGCTCTCTTTAAGTCTGTTATTGGTGTATAGAAATGCATGTTATTTTTGCAGATTGACTTTGTATCCTGAGACTTTGCTGAACTTGCTTATCAGTGTCAGGAGATTTTGGGCTGAGACAATGGGGTCTTCTAGATATACAATCATGTCGTCTGCAAATAGAGACAATTTGACTTCCTCCTTTCCTATTTGAATACCCTTTATTTCTTTTTCTTGCCTGATTGCTCTGGCTAGAACTTCTAGTACTATATTGAATAGGAGTGGTGAGAGACGGCATCCTTGTCTAGTGCCACATTTCAAGGGGAATGCTTCCGGTTTTTGCCCATTCAGTATGATATTGGCTGTTGGTTTGTCGTAAATAGCTTTTATTATTTTGAGACACGTTCCATCAATACCTAGCTTATTGAGGATTTTTAGCATAAAGGGCTGTTGAATTTTGTCAAAGGCCTTCTCTGCATCAATTGAGATAATCATGTGGTTTTTGTCTTTGGTTTTGTTTACATGGTGAATTACGTTTATAGACTTGCGTATGTTGAACCAGCCTTGCATCCCCGGGATGAAGCCTACTTGATCATGGTGGATAAGCTTTTTGATGTGCTGTTGCAATCGGCTTGTCAGTATTTTATTGAAGATTTTTGCATCTATGTTCATCATGGATATTGGCCTGAAGTTTTCTTTTCTTGTTGAGTCTCTGCCGGGTTTTGGAATCAGGATGATGTTGGTGTCATAAAATGATTTGGGAAGAATTCCCTCTTTTTGTATTGTTTGGAATAGTTTCAGAAGAAATGGTACCAGCTCCTGTTTGTATGTCTGGTAGAATTCAGCTGTGAACCCATCTGGACCTGGGCTTTTTTGGATGGTAAGCTCTTAATTGCTGCCTCAACTTCAGACCTTGTTGTGGGTCTGTTCAGGGTTTCGGCTTCTTCCTGGCTTAGGCTTGGCAGGAGGCAAGTGTCCAGGAATTTATCCATTTCTTCCAGGTTTATTAGTTTGTGTGCATAGAGATGTTTGTAATAATCTCTGATGATGGTTTGAATTTCTGTGGAATCTGTGGTGATATCCCCTTTATCGTTTTTTATTGCATCAATTTGGTTATTCTCTCTTTTCTTTTTTATTAATCTGGCTAGTGGTCTGTCTATTTTGTTGATCTTTTCAAAAAACCAGCTCCTGGATTTATTGATTTTTTGAAGGGTTTTTTGTGTCTCTATCTCCTTCAGTTCTGCTCTGATCTTAGCTATTTCTTGTCTTCTGCTAGACTTTGAGTTTTTTTGATCTTGCTCCTCTAGCTCTTTCAATTTTGATGATAGGGTGTCAATTTTGATCTCTCCTTGCTTCTCATGTGGGCATTTATTGCTATATATTTTCCTCTAGAGACTGCTTTAAATGTGTCCCAGAGATTCTGGTATGTTGTGTCTTCTTTCTTGTTGGTTTCGATGAACATCTTTATTTCTGCCTTCATTTCATTGTTTATCCAGTCAACATTCAAGAGCAAGTTGTTCAGTTTCCACGAAGCTGTGCGGCTCTGGGTTAGTTTTTGAATTCGGAGTTCTCACTTGATTGCACTGTGGTCTGAGAGACTTTTGTTATGATTTCCGTTCTTTTGCATTTGCTGAGGAGTGATTTACTCCCAATTATGTGGTCAATTTTAGAGTAGGTGTGATGTGGTGCTGAGAAGAATGTATATTCTGTGGATTTGGGGTGGAGAGTTCTGTAAATGTCTATTAGGTTTGCTTGGTCCAGGTCTGAGTTCAAGTCCTGGATATCCCTGTTAATTTTCTGTCTGGTTGATCTGTCTAATGTTGACAATGGGGTGTTAAAGTCTCCCACTATTATTGTGTGGGAGTCTAAGTCTCTTTGTAAGTCATTAAGAACTTGCCTTATGTATCTGGGTGCTCCTGTATTGGGTGCGTATATATTTAGGATCGTTAGCTCTTCTTGTTGCATTGATCCTTTTACCATTATGTAATGTCCTTCTTTGTCTCTTTTGATCTTTGTTGCTTTAAAGTCTATTTTATCAGAGATGAGAATTGCAGCTCCTGCTTTTTTTTTGCTCTCCATTTGCTTGGTAAATCTTCCTCCATTCCTTTATTTTGAGACTTTGCGTATCCTTGCATGTGAGATGGGTTTCCTGGATACAGCACACTGATGGGTTTTGGCTTTTTATCCAATTGGCCAGTCTGTGTCTTTTGATTGGGGCATTTAGTCCATTTACATTTAGGGTTAATATTGTTATGTGTGAATTTGATACTGCCATTTTGGTGCTAGCTGGCTGTTTTG
>NW_022436970.1:15893802-15921223 GCF_009761245.1 Sapajus apella | reverse complement strand
CAAAACAGCCAGCTAGCACCAAAATGGCAGTATCAAATTCACACATAACAATATTAACCCTAAATGTAAATGGACTAAATGCCCCAATCAAAAGACACAGACTGGCCAATTGGATAAAAAGCCAAAACCCATCAGTGTGCTGTATCCAGGAAACCCATCTCACATGCAAGGATACGCAAAGTCTCAAAATAAAGGAATGGAGGAAGATTTACCAAGCAAATGGAGAGCAAAAAAAAAGCAGGAGCTGCAATTCTCATCTCTGATAAAATAGACTTTAAAGCAACAAAGATCAAAAGAGACAAAGAAGGACATTACATAATGGTAAAAGGATCAATGCAACAAGAAGAGCTAACGATCCTAAATATATACGCACCCAATACAGGAGCACCCAGATACATAAGGCAAGTTCTTAATGACTTACAAAGAGACTTAGACTCCCACACAATTATAGTGGGAGACTTTAATACCCCATTGTCAATTTTAGACAGATCAACCAGACAGAGAATTAACAAGGATATCCAGGACTTGAACTCAGACCTGGACCAAGCAAACCTAATAGACATCTACAGAACTCTCCACCCCAAATTCACAGGATATACATTCTGCTCAGCACCACATCACACCTACTCTAAAATTGACCACATAATTGGGAGTAAATCACTCCTCAGCAAATGCAAAAGAACGGAAATCATAACAAAAGTCTCTCAGACCACAGTGCAATCAAGTGAGAACTCCGAATTCAAAAACTAACCCAGAGCCGCACAGCTTCGTGGAAACTGAACAACTTGCTCTTGAATGTTGACTGGATAAACAATGAAATGAAGGCAGAAATAAAGATGTTCATCGAAACCAACAAGAAAGAAGACACAACATACCAGAATCTCTGGGACACATTTAAAGCAGTCTCTAGAGGAAAATATATAGCAATAAATGCCCACATGAGAAGCAAGGAGAGATCAAAATTGACACCCTATCGTCAAAATTGAAGAGCTAGAGGAGCAAGATCAAAAAAACTCAAAGTCTAGCAGAAGACAAGAAATAGCTAAGATCAGAGCAGAACTGAAGGAGATAGAGACACAAAAAACCCTTCAAAAAATCAATAAATCCAGGAGCTGGTTTTTTGAAAAGATCAACAAAATAGACAGACCACTAGCCAGATTAATAAAAAAGAAAAGAGAGAATAACCAAATTGATGCAATAAAAAACGATAAAGGGGATATCACCACAGATTCCACAGAAATTCAAACCATCATCAGAGATTATTACAAACATCTCTATGCACACAAACTAATAAACCTGGAAGAAATGGATAAATTCCTGGACACTTGCCTCCTGCCAAGCCTAAGCCAGGAAGAAGCCGAAACCCTGAACAGACCCACAACAAGGTCTGAAGTTGAGGCAGCAATTAAGAGCTTACCATCCAAAAAAGCCCAGGTCCAGATGGGTTCACAGCTGAATTCTACCAGACATACAAACAGGAGCTGGTACCATTTCTTCTGAAACTATTCCAAACAATACAAAAAGAGGGAATTCTTCCCAAATCATTTTATGACACCAACATCATCCTGATTCCAAAACCCGGCAGAGACTCAACAAGAAAAGAAAACTTCAGGCCAATATCCATGATGAACATAGATGCAAAAATCTTCAATAAAATACTGACAAGCCGATTGCAACAGCACATCAAAAAGCTTATCCACCATGATCAAGTAGGCTTCATCCCGGGGATGCAAGGCTGGTTCAACATACGCAAGTCTATAAACGTAATTCACCATGTAAACAAAACCAAAGACAAAAACCACATGATTATCTCAATTGATGCAGAGAAGGCCTTTGACAAAATTCAACAGCCCTTTATGCTAAAAATCCTCAATAAGCTAGGTATTGATGGAACGTGTCTCAAAATAATAAAAGCTATTTACGACAAACCAACAGCCAATATCATACTGAATGGGCAAAAACCGGAAGCATTCCCCTTGAAATGTGGCACTAGACAAGGATGCCGTCTCTCACCACTCCTATTCAATATAGTACTAGAAGTTCTAGCCAGAGCAATCAGGCAAGAAAAAGAAATAAAGGGTATTCAAATAGGAAAGGAGGAAGTCAAATTGTCTCTATTTGCAGACGACATGATTGTATATCTAGAAGACCCCATCGTCTCAGCCCCAAACCTCCTGAAACTGATAAGCAAGTTCAGCAAAGTCTCAGGATACAAAATCAATGTGCAAAAATCACATGTATTCCTATACACAAATAACAGACTTAAAGAGAGCCTAATCAAGAACAAACTTCCATTCACAATTGCCACAAAGAGAATAAAATACCTAGGAATACAACTAACAAGGAATGTAAAGGACCTCTTCAAGGAGAACTACAAGCCACTGCTCAACGAAATAAGAGAGGACACAAACAGATGGAGAAACATTCAATGTTCATGGTTAGGAAGAATCAATATCGTGAAAATGGCCATACTGCCCAAAGTAATTTACAGATTCAATGCTATCCCCATCAAGCTACCAATGACCTTCTTTGCAGAACTGGAAAAAACCACCTTTAACTTCATATGGAACCAAAAGAGAGCCCGCATAGCCAAGTCAATTCTAAGCAAAAAGAACAAAGCGGGGGGCATCACACTACCAGACTTCAAACTATACTACAAGGCTACAGTAATCAAAACAGCATGGTACTGGTACCAAAACAGAGATATAGACCAATGGAACAGAACAGAGGTCTCGGAGGCAACACAACATATCTACAACCATCTGATCTTTGACAAACCAGTCAAAAACAAGCAATGGGGAAAGGATTCCCTGTTTAATAAATGGTGTTAAGAAAACTGGCTAGCCATGTGCAGAAAGCAGAAACTGGACCCCTTCCTGACACCTTACACTAAAATTAACTCCAGATGGATTAAAGACTTAAACATAAGACCTAACACCATAAAAACCCTAGAAGAAAATCTAGGCAAAACCATTCAGGACATAGGTGTAGGCAAGGACTTCATGACCAAAACACCAAAAGCATTGACAACAAAAGCCAGAATAGACAAATGGGACCTAATCAAACTCCACAGCTTCTGCACAGCAAAAGAAACAATCATTAGAGTGAATCGGCAACCAACAGATTGGGAAAAAATTTTTGCAGTTTACCCATCTGACAAAGGGCTGATATCCAGAATTTACAAAGAACTAAAACAGATTTTCAAGAAAAAAACAAACAAGCCCATTCAAAAGTGGGCAAAGGGTATGAACAAATACTTTACAAAAGAAGACATACATGAGGCCAACAAACATATGAAAAAATGCTCATCATCACTGGTCATCAGAGAAATGCAAATCAAAACTACATTGAGATACCATGTCACGCCAGTTAGAATGGCGATCATTAAAAAATCTAGAGACAACAGATGCTGGAGAGGATGTGGAGAAATAGGACCACTTTTACACTGTTGGTGGGAGTGTAAATTAGTTCAACCATTGTGGAAGACAGTGTGGTGATTCCTCAAGGACCTAGAAATAGAAATTCCATTTGACCCAGCAATCCCATTACTGGGTATATATCCAAAGGATTACAAATCGTTCTACTATAAGGACACGTGCACACGAATGTTCATTGCAGCAGTGTTTACAATAGCAAAGACCTGGAACCAACCCAAATGCCCATCGACGATAGACTGGATAGGGAAAATGTGGCACATATACACCATGGAATATTATGCAGCCATCAAAAACGATGAGTTAGGGTCCTTTGTAGGGACATGGATGAACCTGGAAACCATCATTCTCAGCAAACTGACAGAAGAGCAGAAGATCAAACACCGTATGTTCTCACTCATAGGCGGGTGTTGAACAATCAGAACACATGGACACAGGGAGGGGATCACTACACACTGGGGTCAGTTGGAGGGAAATAGGGGAGGGAGGGTGGGGGGTGGGAAGCTGGGGAGAGATAGCAAGGGGACAAATGCCAGACGTAGGTGATGGGGAGGAAGGCAGCAAATCACACTGCCATGTGTGTTCCTATGCAACAATTTTGCATATTCTTCACATGTACCCCAAAACCTAAAATGCAATAAAATAAATAAATGGGAAAAAAAGAAAAAAAGATCTAAGTGGAACCAATTTTTTAAAAGGCATTCACCCTACATAAGCTAAACCTGGAGGATTTAAAGTAAAAAAGAAACATTGTTAACTCTAATTATACTGTTAACTCTAATAAAGAATTTAAAAGATTTTTTCCAACTACTTTTAGGAACATGTGGAGGTTGGAAATGGAGTTCTGTCTGGACAGGTCCATCTCTACACTCAAGTAGAGATGTCAGGTAGGCAACTGGATACATGAGTTTAAAGCCCAGGGAAGTATTAATAATTTGTGCTGCATTAAAATGTAAGGATATGAGCATTCAAAGAATCCCTAATACCTTGCTCTGAATGATAATGTAGGGAAAGGTAGTTGTCAAGCAATAGAAAGTCCACGATTAAGCCTTGGTGCATCCTACTATCTAGTGATCATAGAGGTATCAAAGAAGAATCAAAAAGATGACCAAGATGAGGCAGGCAGTCATAGAGAAGAAAGAGTGGACCCTGATTTTACAGAGGTAACATGAATGTGTTTACAATGAGGGAGTGATCTGCTGCATTGAATAATGCAGCTAGGTTGAGTAAGTGGAGCGCAGGCAAGTGTTTTAGGATTGAACAACAGGAGAGGTGGATGATTTTGACCAGACCAGCTTCAAGGGAGAAGCAGAAATGGAAGCCAGATTGGGGCAGGTTGAAGAGGAGACATAAGAAGTTTGCTGGCCGCTGTGGCTCATGCCTGTAATCCCAGCACTTTGGGATGCTGAGGCAGGCAGATCATGAGGTCAGGAGTTTAAGACCAGCCTGGCCAACATGATGAAACCCTGTCTCCACTAAAAATACAAAAATTAGCTGGGCGTGGTGGCAAGCACCTGTAATCCCATCTACTTGGGAGGCTGAGCCAGGAGAATATCTTGAAACCAAAGGGTAGAGGTTGCAGTGAGCTGAGATGATACCAGCCCAGGTGACAAGAGAAAAACTCCATCCAAAAAAAAAAGTTGTCCTTCCTTTCCTCCCACTGAGCCTCTACTTCCTTCGTTTTCTGCCTCTTCATTTTTTTCCCATGACTGGCCCTTTTGTGGCCCCTGTACTTCCTTATTTAGTGCAGACCATAGGCACCTGAGCCACTTCCTCAACAATTCCCACAAATCTCTCACAACCCTGTTTTTCTGTCGTGGTTCCTCCTAATGCCCCAACTCTAGATCATGCCTACAATCTGCCTTTACTGTTCTCACACCCTGGGCTCCTGGGTGCTGGTGCATAACAATGCCACAGTGTAAACAATGTTGCTCCTAAAGATCATGTCACAACGTGATGACTCTTGTATGTGTTCTTGGTGAGGTTCAGCCCCAAAGCCCTCTGATTATGCCTCCTATCCATGCCCACCTTATCATTCCCCTTGACCTTGCTCCTACTTCAGTAAGAAAACTGAGGCCCTTGAACATGAACTACCTCCATTTCCTGCTGTCCCTACATCTCTATGAATTTGCTTACTATAAGGAACATGGCTGTGTTTTGGTCAAGAATAGGCTGAGGTAGGATGTTTACATTTTGTGAGACTCAGCAAGTTTAGAGCGCAGGTGTATAACTCCACGTGTTATCGCAGGCATGTAGCCATAACATGGGAAGGCCACCACTTGGCTCTAAGCCACTATTGTCTGTAAAAGGTATAACTAACCTGCTGACACTGTACATGCACTTGCACTGGCAGCCAGAGAAAGAGAGAGCCAAAGCTGTCCATTTTACAGATAGACAGGAGGAACCAGGGCACAGCACCACTCAGCTCATGCCCAGAGAAAGAGTTAACCTGCTGACCTGAAGGCTGGGAAGAGCTATCCATGAGCTGTGTGTGTGGGAGCTGGCTGCTGAGAGGAGCCGCAAAGCCAGAGTGGATAGCCAAGACAAGGCAGGCAATATGAGAGAGCTAGTGTGAGTAAGCTGCTGATGAGAGAGCTGCTGAATATAACTGCATTTCACCTGCTTATGACCCCCTGAGTGTTCTTTCAGCTATCTGCTCATCCACCCACTCCCTTCAGACCTCAGCATGGGCTGGAACCTGACCCCAAACAGGACATTTGGCATAGTCATGAACCTGACACCTACATACTTACTTTCACCATTCAGAAAATAAGTGTGTCTCTTCCTGTCCAAGCCAGTTCACCTACGAGTCTGCTTAATCCTATTCATTCATTTCTTTTTCTCTTGGACTTGGTTGTTTCTGTTATCCTCCATCTCTTTCTAACACCTCACATTTATCTATAGTAGTTTTCTGCCCTCTTCCCCTGAGTATTCCTCACCACCTTCTTCTCTTACCATCCCTTCCCAATGAAACATATTTTAAAATCAGCCCACATTCTCCTTCTCCCATCCACTGCTTCACTCTCTCAAATCTAGCTTCCATTTCTACCATTCCCATGAAACTAATCTCGGACATCAGTCCTCCATATGAACAATTTTGAGTTGTTATATCATGCAACTTTCCTGCTACATTTGACCTATTTTCTTTAGAGATAAGGTCTTGCCATGTTGCCCAGGCTGAAGTGCACTGGCTATTCACAGACACGATCCCACTTCAGCATGGGAGTTTTGAACTGCTCCATTTCTGACTTGGGCCAGTTCACCCCTCCTGAGACAACCAGGGGTCCACCACTTCCAGGAAATCATCATATTGATGCCAGACTTAGCATGGGCACCCGGCATAGCACACTACAGCCCAAAACTCCTGTGCTCAAGTGATCTTCCTGCCTCAGTCTCTCAAGTGGCTGAGATAACAGGCATGTGCCACCATGCCTGGCTTTACTTATTTTTCATCCCTTGAAATTTTGTGCTTACTCAGGTTTCCAGATTCTAAGAGTATTTCCTTCTGCCTTCTGACAGTTCCTTCTTGCACCTGTCTTGGTGTTGGCATTCCAGGGTTCTGCTTTTGGCCCAATACTCTTTCTATATTCTGTTTCGAGTCATATCATCCACTCTTATGGCACTGATTACCACATACACATTGATGGTTCCCAAATCTATTTTTTTTTTTTTGAGATGGAGTCTCATACTGTCACCTAGGCTGGGGTGCAGTGGCAAGATCTTGTAGCTGTGATTACAGGCGCCTGCCACCACGCCCAGCTAATTTTTTGTATTTTTAGTAG
The DNA here is from genome assembly GCF_009761245.1 of Sapajus apella. Taxonomy (NCBI): domain Eukaryota; kingdom Metazoa; phylum Chordata; class Mammalia; order Primates; family Cebidae; genus Sapajus; species Sapajus apella. The sequence goes on along the minus strand of NW_022436970.1, from coordinate 15,914,007 downwards.
AGGCAGGGTTTCACCATGTTGGTCAAGCTGGTCTCAAATGCCTGACCTCAGGTGATTCACCTGCCTCCCAAAGTGTTGAGATTACAGGCCACCACTCCTGGCCCCCAAATCTAAACATTTTGTGTCTCTTCTGTGTTTTCCAAATCATGAATCACTTATCTCCCAGGTATCAGATATAACAAGGACAAGACAGAACTGTCTTTCTCCTGCCCAAACCCCTGACATTCATTAACATGTTCAGGGTTTACTTAATGAATAAGCCAGATCCAACCTAAGAATAGGTAGTCCAGGCAACACAGCTAGAGATCAAACATTTAAGCAGCTAGAGGTTATTCTCATAGTGTTCCCCTTATTGATTCTGGCTTCAGTTTCAAATACTTTGCCAGGTGTCAGTCTAACATGGTGACACTTTCCTATGTGGAAAAACAGAGGTTTTCTAAGGCAGGGTTTATGATTCAGAGCTTTGCAAAGAAGGTGATACACGGGCAGGGAGAGGAAAGAAGGCACTACATATCTAAGTTCTAATTCTCTGATGAGAATTGTCTATAGAAGTCAGGCCAGTTCTCAAATGAGGAGACAGACTATGGCCATTCTTGTGATGGTATGGTGTGGCTGGTCCAGCAGCTGTGCTGCGATACACAGGTGATGACACAAGACAAGTGGCCAGCAAAAAACAGTGGCTTCTGTTAACTATCACAAACTTAGACTGTACACCTGACATCGATTATCAGCATCGAGGGATGAGGAAACTAAACTTTGTCTGTACTACACCAAGGATATGCAGTAGGAAAGTCAAGGTCCCAGGACAGAAGGACAGAGAAGCCACTGTGCTCCAAAGGACTAGTGGTCGCATCTGCGCATGGTCTCAAATGCACTGCCATGGAGCAGCTCTTTAGTGACGTACAAAGTGCCAAGGAAGTGCATGCCAAATTCCCCACTACTTTCCCAAAAGAACAGGGTAGAGGAAGGTCAGTGGAGTTTTAAAAATTCCTAAAAATATAATGATGTTGTAGAAATCGTTTATTAAGTGAAAGAAAAAGGAACCAAACAATGTATCCTGGAGACCCAGGCCAGGCTGAGGGATAGGTTGTAGACATTTCTGCTTAGCAAGCTCATGTTTCATGATGATTTGAAGAACTGTCTAGTTTTCAGTGGAAGCACAGCTGATGTACAAAAATGGAAAGACAGGGTCAAAGGTAATATACATCTTAAGGGCTAAGGTAAGCCCAAAGAGTCCTTGTCTCAAGTTCAGGGTCAAGTTTTGTTCACAGATGCCAAAATGAGTCAGACAATAAAAGACTGAGGTACAGCCAATGAATCTATAGGCATGGAGTACTGTAAACCACCAACTTCAACAGCGATGGCAAACACACCTCAGCAAACGCATGTGGGTTTCTGCTGTTGTGGTGAGCAGGATGCCATATAAATGCAGCATGGGTCCCACAGGGAAACGTGTGTGGGATTGTGGGTGAGCCAACTCAACCCTTCATAAAATTATAAACCTCAACCCTTCTCTACAGCTCAAACAATCCCCCTCCTCAGATAGGTAAGGCCACAGGCAGAACAGAAGAACCTCATCTGTAGTGCTCGATGAAGGGGACAAGTGGCTACATATTCCTACAAGCAGCAATTTTCCAATCACCCTAACGACTATCAGGGTTAGGTACTGGTGGGTTGAATGCACCAGCTTACTGCTCCTTGGGGGAATTTGGAATTTTCACAATAAGGAGTATCACAGTCCTCTCATGATATTCTGATCCAGCAAGCATGTCCTACACAGGCATTGTCCTAGGGGGTGCAGTATCTGCACTAAACCTAAGGCTTATTGTGATGGTTAATTTTATATAACAACTTGCCTGGGTTAAGGGATACCTGATAGCTGATAAAATAGTATTTCTGGGTATGCCTGTGAGGGTGTTTCCAGAAGAGACTAGCATGCGAATCAGTAAACTGAGTAAAGATCTGCCCTCACCAATGCAAGCAGGTGCCATCCAATACATTGAGGGGCCAGATAAAATAAAATAATGAAGGAAGAGTGAATTTGCTCTTTCTTCTTGAAACATCTGTCTTCTCCTGCCCTGGACATCAGAACTCCCAGTTCTCAGGACCATGAACTCCAGGACTTACTCCAGCAGTGCTCCCAATTCTCAGGTTTTCCTACTCAGACTGAATTTTATCACTGGCTTTCCTGATTCTCATGCTTGTGGACAGCATATGTTAGGAATTCCTGGTCTCCATATTTGCATGAGCCAAATTCCATAATAAATCACCTCTTGCATATTATATATGTATATGTATAGATCCTATCAGTTCTGTTCTTCTGGTGAATGCTAATACATGGATGTGTGATGCTGTGTCCCCAGTGGTTAAAATAAACCCCTGGGAACCAAGTGGCGAATGAGGTTTGATCCTTCTACCCACCAATCCTGTTGCAGATCCACTCAGGTAATTTATGCTTCCCAGCCCTGCAATCTTAAGGTTTGCTTGATGGAAGGTGTTGGTTCCCAGCATGAAGATCACTTACACAAGCAGCACAGTAACCTTCCACAGAATCAAAAGCTACAGTTCCCACCTGGTCATCATAGCTCCTTATGTAAGCGAATTAAGAGACAAAAAAAAGGCTGACTGCCCTTGCTGCTTTTAACAGTGAATAGGACTTTACAGCAACCAATTCTAGCAAAAAAAAGAAGAAAACACATCCCCAACCCCAGCCCCTGGGAAAAGACTTGAATCACCTCAACTCAGTAGGGAAGACCAGCTAAAATGTTAACCAATAATTAGAGAAAGTAGAATGGGTGAGGTTCCCAATTATGGTCTCAAGAGCAGCTAAAGTAGGGAGTACTATTGTTTCTTCTACTGCTAACCCATGGAATTAGTCATTTTCGGAGAGTGTAGCTGGCCACTACTTTGAGGGGAACTCTGTCATGCTTACATGAGTAGACCTCGTGGTACACAGGGCAGGGGAATTGTATTGGATGCCTCTTTTACACCATTGCGGATCCTCTCACCCAACTTCTGCCTCTAGCTCCTGTTGCAGAGCATGCCTCCACACTTTCTGCACCCGGGTTTGTACAGCAGCAGACAGGCAGTGCCTCACCCTAGGACCATGTTGCATTGCTTCTCCCTTCCTGATCCACGGCTTCGAAGTCCCCCAGCAAGGGGAAATATCTCTAAAAATGTCTCTGACTGTTACTACCAATTTCAGAGAGCTAAACCACTTTGCAGTTTCACTCAGTGTTATAAGACCAAACCACTCAGGTTTAGCCCTGCCAAATCACTCAAGATTTGGATCTCAAGCTACTCTATCTAGGCCAAAATGGTCTGTGATGTAGACACTTCTGGGATATGAATGGAGGCCTGGCTTCCCACACATTGCAGGAACTAGTGGAGTGATAACTGTGATCATGCTGCAAGACTCTCAGCAGGCGTCTTATTCTAGCTTTTGCTGACCTGTACCAGATAATTCACCTTAAGATGTTTTTGGGGTCATTTTAATCTTCTTGGAGTGTGTGGGGGTCATAACGGATTCCAAGGGAGATAGGGAAACTGATTAAACCCTTTTAGAATCAGTTCCAGAACTGTTTCAGGCTGCTATTCATATGAAGTTCAGAGCATGTATATGAACAAGGTTCCTTCTCAGGTTTGGACTGAAGATCACCTACTTACAGATGGGCTCACCAGTGCAGAATGGGTGAGGAACAAATAGCTATGCTGACAAACATTGATATTCTACACAAACCCAGACCTGGCCACAATGCCAAGGCTCTCTGAATGCACTCCCCACCCCCACCCAAATCCAGCTTATGTTACCAGGCCAGAAAGAGGGCAACGTCTGCAAAGCATACCCAGGAAGATGGATACTCTTCAATGAGGGGCATGGCCAAAGTTAATCAGCCTGAGATGGATCACCTCTTCTTCAGTTAGGGATGGAGAACCGGCGATAAGCTCAATGGACAAACCCCAAACTAAGGAGACGGAAAATGCAGATCCTCCATGGGTGGCACAGCAGGGCTTTTTCAAAGACCTGAAGTCACTGCCCCAGCGTGGGTCACTACTGATGCTGATTAATGAAATGCCTGTAAAAGGATTATAGGAACTATTGATTTCTTCCCCTAGGCACTGCCCTATGTCACTGGAATTAATTCAAGTATCAAATGGCAGAAGATGTTAAAACTGAAGGCAATCCTATGACTCCTCATCCCAAAGAGGTATTTGAATAGGCAACCTATTAGGGGCCATTCAACCCAGCATCAGGCAGAATATGTGTGATATATGTTCCATCCTTGGCCCCAGGCAGGGAGGATGTCATCAATACTCTCATGATGATGGATGGCTTTACTCACTACTTCCAAGGGTATCCCAGCAAAGAACAAAACGTCTCCATAGCAGGCTGAGTTCACTATGAAATACTTGTCAGAACACATAAACCCACATAAATCCACTCAAGTCTAGAGAGACTGTGACGATTGGCTGCCACATACAACATTGCACTGGACAGAATTACAGCAGCATTTCTATTCTAGGGGTTGATAAATCCACCCTGTAGACTGATTTTAGACAGCCTATGAGCTAAGAAAGGTTTTTACATTTTTAAATGGCTGGAAAAAATTAAAAAGATTTCATGATATGTGAAAATTGTATAAAATTTAAATATGTCCATAAATAAAGTTTTACTGGAACATGGCCACATTCATTCATTTATGTACTGCCTGGGCAGCTTTCACACTAAATGACAAATGAGATGCTGTAAAAGCTTAAAATATTTAGGATATATCTTAATATGGACTGAAATGTGTCCCTCCAAAATTCATATGTTGAAGTCTGAACCCCCAATACCTCAGACTGTGACTGTATTTGAAGACAGGCCTGTAAAGAGGTATTTAGGTGAAATGAGGCCATAAGTAGCCTTATCCAATGTGACTGTTATCTCTATAAGAGAAGAGATACACATGTGAGCACAGAGAGGAAAGAGCATGTGAGGACACAGCAAGAAGGCATTGGTCTGCAAGCCAAGGAGAGAGGCTGTGGAGGAACACAGCGCTGCCAGCACCTTGATCTTGGACTTCCAGTCTGCAGGACAGTGAGAAAATACATTCCTGTTGTTTAAGTCATGCAGCCTGTGGTATTTTGTTATGGCAGCCCTAACAAACTAATACACGTCCCTTTACAGAAAAAGTCTGCCTACCCCTTCCCAGGCTATAATATCCTCCTGAAATTCCCCTGAGCCTTGGTATAGAATTGTATGTATTTCTGCTACAATCCAGTGTGTCATCAAGGGCCCCAGACAGGGCCTTATCATTTTATCTCCTTCCAAGACCCACGGAGGAAGAGCATGAGGGTTACTGCCTTTCACAGAGGATCATGATGTGCTGTCAGGGTTGGCTGCCTACAGCCACCATGGGTGGCATCCAGATCACCCAGCAGGCCAGAAAGAGGAGCACTCACATCTACAGAGTTCTGGGCTGAGGTAGAGATAACTCAGGTCTGCACACCATCCTCCATCAGTCATGTGCTTCTGCCCCCTAAAGCTCTGCCTAAATGGTTCTAAGCAGTTTCCCTTCCTGTGGCCGCAGCAGCTCCAGGATACTGTGGGCTGAAACATTTCCTCAGGCTGTGGTATTTAATCCTCTTACAGCTGTTATGATGAGATCCCTGGCTTCTGCGTCTTTCTTCCCCTCCTCTCTCCTTAGAAAGACATGAAACATCCTGGGTTGTTTTGTTATCGGGACCATGTCTCTCTGCATGTCTCATTTTAAAGAAAACACTGAGTTGTTTGCCTCTTTCCTGCTCTTACTAAGAGGACGGTTTATCACCATTTGCTTGCTTTGCTGAAATGTGCTTCACAGATACACAAACCTCACTTAAGAAGATGGCACCCATGCTAACCCTCTCTAAAACGCAGCAGTCCCTTCAGAACTGCAGCTGCCTTTCATGTCAGCTCCACAGTTATCAAGCACAGCCTTCTACCAAACAGAAAATGCAATTTAGCATTCTGCTCTTGCTTCCAAAAATGAGAAAATGCAAAGACAAAATAAGACCATCTTGAGAAAAACTCTATCATGTTTGGTAAATACATATATGAAGATTAATGCAATTTATTAGTTATGAATTATTGGTATTTATTTTCTAAATAATATTAATATACATTAAATATCCAGAAAGATAAGTCCTTTTTCACAGTGTCTGATAACTACATTTAAAAGAAGAGAATAGCAAACAGAAACACTTTGACTATTAAATATTTGCTTTCTAGGCCATTAGTATTATACTATAGCCAACAGTCCAGCCTAGCAATTAATATGAGGAAAACAGCTGGTCATATGCCCACATCTCTCTGGTATTATGTTAGGTACCAGAGCTAATTAAGATATGGTGTTGCCTCAAAAAAGTTCACAGTACCATGGAGAAGATGTGAACATAAAACCACCATGCAAGATCAGAGTGGCTAACACAACAGAGAAGATGCATCTAAATGAGGTCCAGAGAAGCATGGGACTGGGTGGGGTGGAGTGGGGGTGAAGAGCTGAAGAATACTTCCTGGACAATGGTGTCACCTAAGCTGAATCAAAAGAACAGAGAGGGTTTAAATAAGTAAAAAACAGCACAAATAAAACGGCAAATGTGCATCCAAGTAGAATAAATGCTTCACATGCAACATAAAAAGTGTTTCTATGATAACATAAAAGTGCTGATTACATGTCATTTTGAAGTGGAAAGTGAAGCATCTATTCTTTACAGCTCAATCCTTGCCTGAAATCTCTACCTAGACACAGCGTGACAAAGCTCACATCTACACACACAAAATCTCATTTGCTTTCTCTATTCTCTATTCAGTTGGCCAATGCTTTTGATCACTTACTATGTGCCATGCACTGTTTCAGGCACTGAAAATACAAGAATGAGCAGGAACTACCCTGTTCCTGCCTGTAAGGAACTAATATTTGGTGAGATGAAAAATAATTGAGTGTTCTCATGCTATAAAAAAGAATCCACTTAGACAAATCCTGATGATAAATGACAATCCACTGATCTAGAACTGCTTGCCCAGCAAGATGCCACCAGCCACATGTGGTTATTCACATTAAATTAGTAAAAATTGAATAAAATATAAAGTTCATTCCCTCAGTAGCACTAGCCAGATTTCAAGTGCTCAAAAGTGCTCAAAAGCCACATGAGGCTAGTGGATACCATAGTAGATAGTACAAAAAATAGAACATTTCCAAGTCCTGAAGATACTGTTGGACAGTGCTGTTCTAGAACAACTCCTATGGGGGAAAAAAAGTCTCCCACAACTGACAAAAAATTAATAAGGATTTTGTCAGAGATCCATTGACTGACAGCTGATTTTGTCAGTCAATGAACAAACGTCTCCCATTACTTTTAAAATTCAGCCCATTCATTATCCTTTCTAAGTTGTGATTTCACCAAAATAAGAGGTAATATACCCTGGATATAAACTTTACATGTGACATTTTATACTTCAGACACAAGACTGAGAATGTGTTTTTACTGCCCCCATTTCTCAGACCTCATTAGCACAATAGCAATAGTAAAAGAATAAAGTTCCACAAAAACTTTATTTTTAATGGAAAGAAGATTTTAAAAGTGATTGTAAGATTGCATATGCAAGATGAGTGCAGCAGAAAAATCATAACTTAAAAGACATAGAACAGAGGTGTCAGTCAAGCTAGTTGCTGATTTGGAGAAATTAAAGGCTCAAAAGTACCAGCAAACACGGAGAATATTACTGAGACATGGGAATAAAAACAACCTATAGGCCAGGTGCAGTGCCTCCTGCCTGTAATCCCAGCACTTTGGGAGGCTGAGGCGAGCAGATAACCTGAGGTCAGGAGTTCAAGACCAGCCTGGCCAACATGGCAAAACCCTGTCTCTACTAAAAATACAAAAATTAGCCTAGTGTAGCGGTATGTGCCTGAAATCCCAGATATTTAGGAGGCTGAGACAGGAGAATCACTTGAACCCAAGAGGTGGAGGATGCAGTGAGCAGAGATTGTACTACTGCACTCCAGCCTGGGTGACACAGCAAGATTCCGTCTCAAAAGAAAAAAAAAAAAAATGCCTATAAATGTTGATTTTTGCATTCTGCCCCTAACTTTTATATGCAAAACACCAGATAGACTGTTTTTGCAATCCAAGTCCACAATATTGGGAAGAAACAGAACAGTCATCATAAGAGACATAGCGCTATGCAAAGCCATCTGTAATTTGGTGTTTTTAGAAAGTATCGAGAGCTAAGCTATGGAGGATAGTATGCAGGGTTCTTTCACTGCATTGGCCCACGTTGGGGGCTTCTTGGGACCTGCATATAGAAGCAGAGAGTACAAGTTAAAAGCCACAGAATGGAAGTTAATTTGAATATTCTTCATTTTATTTGTTTAGTCTTTCAGTTATTTTTCTTTACTTACATGTATTCCTGTGAATACATCCTTGTTAAATTTAAAAAAAAAAAAAAAAGAACACAACACCTAATCCATGAAGTCTGGGCTCTCAGTCAGTTTTTAGTGCCTCATTCTTAAGTATGAATGTGCAACCACGTGTCATCAGATATTTGAGAAAATCATGCAACATAAGGACCAAGATTAAAAAGAAAATATAAAGCCCAAGATTTAAGAAAGTAAACAAATTAACCCAGAGGGTGTGGGGAGGATAAGAAACAATAAAGGAAAAGAAAAAATTTTAAGTGATATATTCAGAGACTTCTAGGGAGATAGTCCATCTACAAATAATATTTGCTATGAAAGTGAAAAAAATTAGAGAATTAGAAAAAACTCTTAGGAATTAAAATATGATTGCCAATCACTTAGAAGATAAGACATTCAGTGAAGAATATCTTATAGAAAAGCAGAATAGGCCGGGCGTGGTGGCTCAAGCCTGTAATCCCAGCACTTTGGGAGGCCGAGGCGGGTGGATCACGAGGTCAAGAAATCGAGACCATCCTGGTCAACATGGTGAAACCCCGTCTCTACTAAAAATACAAAACATTAGCTGGGCATGGTGGCGTGTGCCTGTAATCCCAGCTACTCAGGAGGTTGAGGCAGGAGAATTGCCTGAACCCAGGAGGCGAAGGTTGCGGTGAGCCAAGATCACGCCATTGCACTCCAGCCTGGGTAACAAGAGTGAAACTCCGTCTCAAAAAAAAAAAAAAAAAAGAAAAGCAGAATAAACAAAAAGAGATGATAGTAATCAAATAAAATCTGAAGAAATCAAGTTTGTTTTCCCCCAAACTAACAGATTCCCAACAGAGATAACAGATAAGAGAAAAAAGGAGAGTAATTAGATAATTTTCAGAACACTGAGAATGAAGAAAAGATATTAAGGCTTCCAGAGAAGATGGAATAAAAATCACCTGCAAAGGAAAGAGAATCACAAACACTGGATGGTAGATGACAATGTAGTAATGTATTCAAATTTCTGATGGGAAAATCATTCTCAATGGAAAATTCTACATAAGTCAACCACTTAATCATTTATAAGGGCTGATTGAAGACATTTTCAAATATGCATGACTCAGCATATTGATTTCCCTCTTAGGAAGTTAATGAAGGGTGTAATTCAACAAGAGGAAGGACTAAGAAAGAAAAAATTAGGCAATGTAGTAAAGAGTTGAATCCAGCTGAGAAGAGCTATGAAAGAGAGTCCCGGAAGACAGCGTGTAGCTGTCCTAGAGAGCAATCAGTTAAAAGCAGAGAAAGATAAATAAAATAAAATAAAGGAGATAAGTCTTTGGGCAAAGGGGATATCAACAGAATAGATGGTATTATATTGAGTTATTTTTAAATGAGGCTATGGTAAAGGTATAGGGCAAAGTAAAAAATAAAGGCAACAGAAACTCCACGTAAGTCAAAGAGTTAAAAAAAAAGAAACAAAGAAAATCATTGTGCATGATGTGGTGCTCTAGAGAACAGTAAGTATCTAATCAGATCAAGAAAACTATTTCATTTCCAAATTATTATCAAACTCTTGTCAAAGAAAAGAGGACAATTATGGTTAAAGAATGGAATCAAATATTATGTTGACAATACAAAACTACAGTAAACAAGATTTAGAAAGTAAGTAGGAAGAGTCAAAAGAATAATGTTATCAATGTACTCATATCACATCATATTACACTGTTGGTAATCAAGAGATATTGTCTATATATAATGAAACAAAAAATTAAAAAGTAAAATATTACTTAGAGTTCAAAAGTAATTAATCAAGGAACTAAAACTAGTAATACAGTCATCCCTCAGTATAAGTAGGAGATTAGTTCCAGAACCCAAATCCACACATACTGAAGTCCCCACAGTTGGCCCTGTGAAATTCACATGTACTCAAAGTCAGCCCTCCATATATGCAGGTTTTGCATCCTGAGAATACTGTATTTTCAATCCACACGTGGTTGAAAAAAATACACAAACTGTATGGTTGATCCATACAGTTCAAACCATGTTGCTGAAGGGCCAATTGTACAATCATACTGGGATCGAGGAAGAGAAGTCTGGTTTCCTGATTGAAGGACTCCGCTCACAAAACAAGTAGATGTCTAAAACCGATAAATCAAGAAATATCAACTTAAGCATTTTATTTAGCAATATAGAGGTAAATACCAGATAAAATTAGGGGAGAGGGGATGTTGTTTCTTATTATAAATGCCTCTGTACCATGTGATTTTTTTCATCACAAGCATGTAATATTAAATTAATATCAATATTAAATATTAAATAGAAAAACCAAATAAATAATTTCCATTCTGACTTTAGAGATTATACTCTTAACCACAAAATTAGATTCCTCCACTGAGACAGATTGAGTAGAAAGTAACCAGGAAAAAAATGTTAACATGTAGCATTTTGTAAACCAGTGCCTCAAAATGTTATTCCCAGGCCGGCAGTATCAGCAACATCTGAAAACTTGTGAGAAATTTGATGTAAGTATTATACGTATATGGTTAAAAAATCAACTATGGACATAGCCATGACAAACTAAATCAGAAACTGTGGGGTGGGACCCAGCAATCTGTTTTAGTACGCTCTCCAGTAGAGTCTGATGTTTACTAAAGTTTAAGAACCACTGTTATGGACGTAGAAAACAATTGGGAATAACAGATACCCAATTATTAAGAAAAGCCCAGAGAAGCAGGACTTCCGTATTCTTGATTTTTAACGAGCAAGTGTTATTAGAGTTTACATTGTGCAAATATGTGTATGTATATATATGTGTAGCAAAATATGGAAAGTTTCCAGAATCATCAAGTATGTTTTACCTCCCCAGAAAAACAGAAGAAAAGTCCTAGATATGCTCTATGGACAATGTAAGAAATCCAAGACAGAGTTGAACATATGTACAGATACAACAAACATTCCAGAACTTGAATCAAAATTCTAAACAAGTACATAATACAGCAAAAGAAGCATTTCCCACGATCTCTCTCCAGCATGACAACCCTGTATGTTTCTGATATTTCTAAGCGCTGTATCCACATAAAATACACTGGCAAGAAAAGTGTTAAATAATCAAAGCAGATTCAATTTCCTCCTGACAAATCTTATTCTAATTCTGGCTAAAAGAGCCCAGATCATTTCAAATATGTTCATTATACTGCTAATCATCTTTTTCACAAATCAAAATGTAAATTAACATATTTAATCACAGCCTTTTTGATCCAAGTAAGTCCATTCAACCCAACATTTTTTGGATCATATCCTAAAGTAAAGAAAACCTATATAGGTTAGGACAGTTCTCAGTACTTGAGATAAAAGCTATTTGTGTATGAAATACTTAGGAAGAACATACAAGGTGTAGAATTGAAATAACTAAAGCAAAACTAAAAGGAGAAAAAGGAAAGATGACTTACTGTGATTCAAGTTCAAATTAAAGAATAAAGCAGATATAAAATGACAAGAGAGCAGAAAAAAAGAGAGGAAGCCTGCCTGTCACCAAAGAAACCTGATGACAGAATCATAAAATGAAATGGACCTAGAGAAAATGGTGACTTAAAAACCATCATTACATTTGATTTATATAATCCAGCTTAACTCTCTGTTAGAAAAACATTTGGTGCACATCTAGTAGCAATTTTTTTGGCCATTCTTTTTTTAGAAGATTTATTTGCAACAGCAAATACCAGTTAAACTTCTATAGCAAAGGTGAAATATGAGTGTAAATATTCTCTAGCTCCAAATTCTGAAAAATTATTTCTCCTCTTGTTTGGAATAGCAGAAAGTTCTGAGATTTTTAATAATAAAAATGTAAAAATGAAGCATTTATTAAAGCAAAACAAATAAACCCACTTTAACTCTCTAACACCAAGTCATAGCCATATTAAGTGCTTTTTTTAGATGACTCCCTTTTTAGGCCATGAAGAAATACTACATAATAATTGGAATATATCTGTGTTCACAGAAGTACAAGTTGCTATACAATATTCTTTCTGTTTTACTAAAAAATTAGTAAATAATGAAACATTAACCTATATTCAGGGATTAGACACATCAGAGGTTTCTTCTGCTGCATGGCTATTTCTTTCCTGGACTTACATATCAGTACATCATGTGATCATTATTAGTGTTGAAATTTCAACATTCATATCGTTACCATATAAAAGCCTTAAAATTTAAGTGCACATTTTATAACAAAATTATAACTAAACATTATCTAAACCCAAAATTGCCTTTAAGCATTTAATGAAAATTATCTGTAACATACCCATTTTCTGTCATCATCTTACAGATATGACATTATATTTCTCTTGTTGATCCAATAACAAGCTCCTGTGCCTGACACAGAGTAGGACTCCCAAAATGGTGGTTGTACAGAATTGAAACCAGATTCATGAAACTATTTTCTTGGCTTTTCTGTATTTTATCTATTTATACGTCTTAATGAATAAAGTTTACTTGATTATACATGATCCTGAGGTGTTTAACCATCAGCAAACATAATCGCTCACATATTTCTCTAGTTTTAAAAAGCCTTATATTTTGATTGAGATGAGACCTGAATATATTAAGAGTAGAAGAACTGCATCTGAAATCGAAGTATAAATGTAAGGTAATTGGAGCACAAATATGCGAACTGAAAAAAAAAAACCTGATCATAAGTTGCAAGAATAAACATTAACCTAATGGCATATTTACCTTTTAATTCAAAAGGTAGCCTGTCTTCTCTGGAAACAGAACAATGTGAGTCACAGCTTGGATGTGACGGTGCCCATCCACAGTCCCAGAAAAATCCCAGGCAACAATGAGTTCCAGGATCTCAGGCAAAACAGCCCCTTTTGTGGAGAGGTTGGTGAAAAACATTTATTTTAAAGCATCTCAGTCTCTCTGCTTGGATTTCATGCCTATTTATAAACTTGATGATTAATTTTTTTGTTTCCACCATTAGTCAATTCACATTATGATTTCACAAAAAGTGGGTTTATTCTCCTAGTTGGAGAGCCTGTCCACTGGGACACATTTATTCGCAGGAATAAGGTGATTCAAGGACGCCTGTCCTCGGACAAGAGCAGCTCCGGCCAGGTTTATGTCACCGAATCCGGAGTCCAGGTCGCCAGGCGCCCTCTTTGTTCTTGTAACGTTTTTTTGAAGATCAACTTCCTCACATCACATGGAAGGAAAAATATGTATTTTATGTCCCATTTGATCAGATTAACTGTTAGAGTTTTACGGAATTTAGATTTTCCGAAAGAATAGTCCCCGGAGGCATAGAAATCATCAGTGACTGCCTCAAGTCACCGTTGCGCTCCAGCGTCCGCCATTCTGGCGCCCGGCACGCACGGCGCCCACAGCTGCTCCGCGTCAGGTGATGGGCCACGGCGGCCAGGATCGCACCCCAGCCCCGGAGGTCGGCCTGGGGCCTGGACTTCTGGAAGTGAGAGGGCTGCGGCTTGAGGGACAGCTGGCTGGGCTGTGCCCGGGGCGGAAACACCTTCCACGGTGCCTCCAGCCGAAGCCCCGCGGCAGCTCCCCGGAAACCAAGAGTTCCGCCCTCAGAGACTGAGAGTACCACTACCTGCAGCGACCTCGGGCCTCCTGACTGACTGACCACCGCGGTGTTCACAGCTCCCTGGGGGACTCCACTGAGCAGCCAGCTTTGAGGCCACTGCTCTGCAGCCTTGCCTCAAGACGTGGCTGAGCGACAGCCATCTCTGCCAGGAAGCGGAAGTGGCCACGCGGAACCCAGCCTGTGCAACACCCGACGCTGCCATCGCCCTCACACGGGGGCGGCTGCTTTTCCTTTTAACTTCAGACAGCTCCACGGAGGCCGACGCGGGAGGATCACCTGAGATCGGGAGTTCTAGACCAGCCTGACCAACATGAGGAAACCCCGTCTCTACTAAAAATACAAACAATTAGCCGGGCATGGTGGTGCAGGCCTGTAATCCCAGCTACTCAGGAGGCTAAGGCAGGAGAATCGCTTGAACTCAGGAGGCGGAGGTTGCGGTGAGCCGAGATCACGCCATTGCACTCCAGCCTGGGCAGCAAGAGCGAAACTCCGTCTCAAAAAAAAAAAAGCCCCACGGAGATGGGCTGATGCCTTCCAGGCCGTGGGTCTCTAATCCTGCAGGCTTCAGTTCACCCTGAGGAATCCTTGGTATCATGGGGAACCAGCAGCCCAGGGGAACAAAGTGGGAAGCAGCAGGAAAACGTCTGGGCACCAGAAAGCAGAAAGGTACAGGAGGAGAACGAGGAGAGAAGGCAAGGAGCCCAGAGGCAGTTCTGGAACTTAGGGCACCTCTAAGCCCACAGCACCAAGTCCAGTAGGGACTTCGGAGGGGGGTGGCACAACCATGATCAAGAATGTGCCTTGGCCCAGCCGTCCTTGCCTTGGGGTCTCTGGCTCCTTCTAGCCCCATTGGCTGCCAAGAAATCCAGCAAGTGGGTTAGGGGTGAGTTACTCCAACTGGAGGAGCAGATAGAAATTGAAAAGTTTACCCTATTGGTCACAACCACGACAAGAAATGTTGTGACAGCTACATGCATTGCACTGCAGGAAGCCACTCCATCTTTGGCAGAGATGGGATGCAATACTGGGGACATATTTAAACTGAAAAAATTATTTCAAAGCTGAACATACTCTTACCATATAAACCAGCTTTCCAACCCCTAGGCATTTGCCCAAATGAATTTAAAGCTTGCATCCACACCAAAACCTGCACACAGATGTTTATAGCAGCTCTATTCTTAATTCTAAAACTTTGAAGCAAGCAAGATGTTCTTCACCAGGTGAGTAAGTAAGTCAGCTGTGGTACGTCTAGACAATGGAACATTAATTGGATTCAGGGCTAAAAAGAAGTGGGCTATGAAGACATAGAAAGACATGAAGGAAACTTAAACACACATTACTAAGTGAAAGTTACCAATCTGAAAAGACTTTATTCTGTACAATTCCAACCTTACAGCATTCTGGGAAAGGAAAATGTATGGAGGCAATAAGATCAGTGTTTGCCAGGATTTTAGGGGAGAGGAGAATGAATAAGCAGAGATTCCAGGATGTTTATGGCTGTGAAAATACCCTGTATGATACTATAATGGTAGATGCATATCATTACACATTTCTCTAAACCCGTACAACACCAAAAGTACACCACCAAGAGAATCTTGATGTAACCTGTGGACTTTGGTTGATAATGATGTGTCAATATAGTTTCATGAATTATAATACATGTACCACCCTGCTGGTGAGGGATACAGATATGAGGGAGAAGAGTGGTCAGGAGTTATATAGGAACTCTTCATACTTTCTGCTTAGTTTTGCAGGGAACCTAAAACTGCCCCCAAAAAAAACTATTAAAATTGAAAAGAAATATTCTTTGTTGATCTGAAATTCAGTTTTAACAGGGCATCTTGTAATTTTACTTGCTAAATCTAGCAACCCTGTTGGAAGAACACTAAATTTAAATTATAATGAACATTTTAATATATTAGATATGTTTTGAGTTCCTGCTCCCCGTCCTCAGCAGGCAGAAACCCCAGCTGAGTAGAGGGAGAGATTTAGATGGCCTGGATACCCAATTACCAGATTCAGTTAATTTGCCACAATTTAACTCCCTTTAATGAACCCAAGGATTAAAAAGAATATTTTCACATGAGTTTCTAGACTCCTAAACTAACATTCTTTGTTTACATAGGGCTTATATTCAGTCGGAGGCCTTTTTTTGTTACATGTGTGTTGTTTCAGTAATTTTATTAAATCTGTGAAGTCAGAAATGGATTTCAATTATTTCAGTGCTCACCAGTAATCTAAAGTGACATCCAAAAACTGCCCTCCATGAATGCCTGCTAAATTATTCTTCTTTTGTCTCCGATATTTTTAAAATAGTACACCTGACCTTTAATGCAACATGCTTTCTTTTCATTAATAGGGCTCTTTCTTAGAAGCTCATTTACATGATATCAGTATAAATTTTATATTTTATTTATTCAAGGAGCAATTTCCGCCAAACTTTGCAGAGCCATGATTAGAATCTCTATATTTCTGAAATCACCTGTCGACACAACTATGCTTGAATAATTACATTTAGCAATCTATAACCCCAGGCAATTCCAGTTGCTACAGCTGTGCCTATGCTGAGATTTTAGGTATCAGCACATCACCAACATAACAACAAAGCTCATAAAACTGAACCTATTATCTGTCAAACATATCTCTGGATACTTGCATCTTGGAGAGAAGTCTATTATAAAGATACTGACACACATCACAGCCCCCACTGTCCTCCCTACATGCTTACAATATTATTATTGACAGTAAGCAATGACTAAGGCTTGTCATCTACCATAAATGGCTGATCTGCCTGCGACAGATTTAATTTACTACCATAAAAATTCTCATTTTCTGCCTACCCAGGTTAAGCAGATGCCTGAGAAGTCACAGAGGATTAATTGCCACCCTGGTGGCTGACTATTGGTCACTGATTATAACCGGACATTGGAAATTCTTTGCTGCAAAATATCTGTCATGAATATGAAAGGACTTTCAAGTTATTCATAGTCTTTCTTAGAGACTTTTATTAGAGGATTTTCCAAATCCAAAAGCCAAGATAAAATAGCTCAGCATAGCATTCATTTTTAATGACTCTCAAGCTAGAACGTAAATCCCTGTTCGGCATGCATTAACTCTCATCAGGTTTTTAACAACTGGCCTAAATCTTGCTTTGCACACACTGGATGGTAACATTCGGCAGAGTCACGATGGTGGCAGGCAGGAAGGGGATGAGAGCTGCAGACCTCATAGCCACTGACTGGAAATAGGAAAAAGCACGTGCAATTTTAAGAGTGAGGCCAGCTCCTTCACTCCTAGAGTCCTGTACTAGACCTCTCCGCTCACTAACCCGCCTTTGCAAGAAAGAGACAAATCAGGGGCTTGGTTATTCTCAGTGAACAGGGAAACCGTGAGGGGAGTAAAGGAGCAGCCAAATATTTAAGAACAAATGGTGCAATTAGAAACCAGAGTTTTGGTCTTAAGGGTCTCTGGAAAGAAAATCTAGAAAATACATAATGTTCTCTAGCAAAATCTGAGAATTCAGGCCCAAACATCTCGCCTCTATCTCATTTGTTGAGCCCTTGAAACACAATATAGCAATGCCCAGGAATAAAACTAAAAATTAGGTAGCCCATGATAGTATAAAACATACTCAAAGACAATAAATAGAATTTCTTAACAGCAATCTTTGACATGTAGAATAAATTAGTCACACAATATTCAGTGAGTATACACATCACACCTGTCTACCTGAGTGATATCATGTAAATATGTCCTCTGTGTATATGTGCCTTTGAAGAATATCCACTATAAAAAATCCCACCAGAAGATAAATTTTTAAAAATAAATGAAAACTCCATATCTAGTTGATAGAAAGAAATCATTCTGTACTTTGTGGCCCATATGCACAAACTTGCTAAAAAAAACATGTGAGGGTATGAAGGTACTTGGGAACCTTGGATAAAACCAAACTTAAAATTTCATGTCTGGGATGCTAAGCATTCACTGCTCATGAATCACCTGCCACAGGGCATGAAGCACCTTTTTGGATTTTTTCCCTTCATTTGCCCTGGTGAGTGAGCTGAGTGCCTCTTATGAATACTCCATGATGAAGCTCAGAGAAAGTGACTCAGAGAACACAGTGGAACCATTTCTTAAATGTGGGCTGCCTCTTATAAGGAAGAAAAAAAGTTACTTTAGCTAGCCATTTAATTATTTTTAATTAAAATACCACACATATCCCTGAGTAGCAGGCTTCAGTTTCCTGCCAGCTGAAGGAGTTATTCAAACAAGCCAATCCCGTCCTCCCATGGGAGTCAAGTGTCACCTCCTCCTCTTGTTACCACAAAGCCTGCCTTCCCCAGCCCTGCCGGACACCTGTCCAATGTCAGGTGCCATGAGTTTGGCCATCTCTATAACCCTAGTGTGGGAAACCCTCTTTGACCAACAGGGTGAATAGGAGGTGGTTCAAACAGCTCCTTTCATAAATTTCCTTCAGCCCTCCCCACATGAACTCTGAGCCACTGGGAAAGGTCATTCAGGGGCAGGACTCTCCTTATGATGCCCTGCCACAGAGTAGATCTGGGATCCTCTTGTTTTTCAATTTAAAACAAATTGGTCTGCTGAGGTGGCTCACGCTTTTAATCCCAGCACTTTGGGAGGCCAAAGTAGGAGGATCTCTTGAGCCCAGGAATTCAAGACCAGCCTGGGCAACAGAGCAAGACCCCATCTCTAAAAAAATAAAAATTAAAAAAATAGCCATGCATGGCAACACATGCCTTAGTCCCAGCTACTCAGGAGGCTGAGACGGGAGGATCAGTTGAGTCCAGGAATTTAAGGCTGCAGTCAGCTATGATCATGACTCTGCACTCCAGCCTGGACAACAAAGTGAGACTATGTCTCTAGAAAAAAAATAAAAGTAAGAATAATTATATCTTGAATCTTTTTCTCTTCTTGAATTCAACAAACAATTTCTCTGAACACATGAGTCCATGGAAGAAACATTTTTCCTCTGCTAACAAAACCTTTCAGACAGTTTTCTTTCAGGTCACTTGTATACAAAATGCTATTCTTCCTCCCTCTTTTTTTCATGCTTTTGTTGATTTTAGGAGTTACCTTTACCACCACCTACCAATTATACTCTTACCGTGCCAATGAAAATCCTGAAACTTTCCCTGCAGCAGTCATTAAATAATAAATACTTTACTGCCATGATTTTATCCATAAACACTCGATGGTTTACAGATGCATTTACAAGGATCCCTAGGAAACTATGATTGATCGCATCTATGCCAGTTCTCCACATCTCCTGACCACACTAACTCATCTCTAGGCAGAGATGTGACAGTCACCACTGAGCCATCTTCCAGGGAGCACAGGGGTTCTCCTGACAGCAGTAGTTGCCAGGACGGCTGGAAATACGTGTCTAGCTGGCATGCCCACTGACACATGTCCGTGGCCCAGTGCAGCTCCCAGGGAAGCGTGTTGCTGCACCGTAGGCCCCACAGCAGGGAATGTGCTCCCAGGACCACCAAACCCTTCAGGTTCCAAGAAGAAATCAGACTAATAACTGGAATGACTTCTAACAGCCCTTTGGAAACCCTGTTTCTTAGCACCACTACCAAAATAAATGCCATCGTAGTCAATTCAAAAGTTCTTTCTTCAACTTCTCTTATTTTGACAAACACTTATTGAAGAGCTATTATTTAGCAAGTATTGTCCCAGATTCTAAGGCTACAGTACCAGATACATTTCAGCGTTCTTCCTCCATTGGCTCACAGTAGTGGGTGACACAGGAAAGGAAGCACTTAAAATACTATAGAAAAATGGTGAGGGGACAAATTGCGGTAGAGCCAGACAATGAAATGTTATTCAAAAACAAAAAGAAATGAGCTATGAAGCCATGAAATGACCGGGAGGAACCTTAAATGCAATTTCTAAATGAAAGGAGGCAGCCAGAAAGCCTTTGACCTGTGTAGCTCCAACCACAGGGCATTCTGGAAAAGGCAACACTATGCAGAGAGTAAGAGGATCAGGGGCTGCCAGGAATAGCAGAGACAGGGATGAGCAGAGAGACAGGGATGAGCAGAGAGACAGGGATGAGCAGAGAGACAGGGATGAGCAGAGACAGGGATGAGCAGAGAGACAGGGATGAGCAGAGAGACAGGGATGAGCAGAGACAGGGATGAGCAGAGAGACAGGGATGAGCAGCAGAGA
>NW_022436970.1:15864991-15893792 GCF_009761245.1 Sapajus apella | reverse complement strand
GGGATGAGCAGGAGAGACAGGGATGAGCAGCAGAGAGACAGGGATGAGCAGGCAGAGCACAGAGGATATTTAGAGCAATGAAAATATTCTGTATAATATTACGGTAGTGGATACCTGTCATCATTCATGGCAAAATCCATACAGCATATGACACCCAGAGTGAGCCATAATGTAAACTATGGACTTCAGTTAATAACCACGTATTCATATTTGTTCATGCATTATAAAAAATATCCCACATTAGCAGAAGATGCTAATAACAAAAGAAACTGTGTACAAGAGAGAATATATAACAAATCTCTGTACTATTCGTTCAATGCTTCTTTAAATCTGAAATGCTTCTAAAAACTAAAGTCTATTAATTTAAATTTTTAAAAATGTATAGGAAAGGCCCATTTTAGCACCACTTGTGACATCCAATAATAACTAATAATGACTGTTCAATGTTACACGGTCTTGTTGGCACTTAATCTTCTCAGCAACCTGTTACTCTTCCCATTATGTAGATGATAAAACTAAGGCAGTAAAGTTTAATTTTTTGCCTGGATTCCCAAAGTTTGCTATTGCTGGCCTTGGTTTGACTACAGAATTCAGGTCTTAACCATAACAATCTGCACTTTGCCTCTTCCCTAAAAGGCACCATACAAATTCCTGTGAGATGGGGGAACTATTCACCTTGCCTTGGGTGGAACTGAGGTTGAATCATAGAGTTCTTACTGTGTTCGGAGTATTAATGCTATTTAGACCACGGAAGACTGGAGTTCATGCCAGTCATGCTCAGTGTGAAACAGACCAGGCCTAAGGTGGCTAGGACTACATACGATGACTCATCTAGACCAAACCTCTTACCAGGCATTGTTGGCCTGGACAAATGGAGAAAGGCTCTTTGATGATAATAATATTTTATAAGCAATAATCACTTTAAATAAATGACTAAAAATTTAATAACTTAAAACTAATCTTTAGAATATGAAGCTATGATGTACCTCCTCGAAGACTGTATTAATCTCCCTAGTGCTGTCTGGTACCAATATCCTACTTGCAGATAATGAACCGGGCTCAAGCAGGTCCTATTCCAGTAGCCTCACCAATGCAAAGTGAAATGCAAGAAGCCCCAAAAGCTAGTAGCAGAGGAGGACTCTACCTGCATAAAGATGCATGGCCACAAGAGGGCACTGCAGACACAATGTGTAATGCAGATGCCCACAGGTACCCAGGCGGTCACTCTCTGCAAAGAACCAACGGGCAAAAGTTAATTCCCTTTCCAATTTAAAAAGACAAATCATGACATAAAATCTACAGTAGTTACTTAATCTATACTTAAATCCCAATAAGCTGCGGAGCCATTTGGTATTATTCAGAATTAGAATTATTTCCCAGCTTCCAAAATAATATTTAAATACTATTAAACTAAATCTTACT
The DNA here is from genome assembly GCF_009761245.1 of Sapajus apella. Classification (NCBI taxonomy): domain Eukaryota; kingdom Metazoa; phylum Chordata; class Mammalia; order Primates; family Cebidae; genus Sapajus; species Sapajus apella. Next base: position 15,892,370 of record NW_022436970.1, on the reverse strand, counting down.
TGTATAACTAAATGTATTATATACCAAGCAATAAAGTTGCTAGTCAAATTGAGCATGGATTAAGTTATCAGAGAATGCCATGCCTCTTCAATTCTGCACACTTGTCAGGGTACCATTCTTTCACTTAGTAGGAACATGTTACAAACTGTCATCAAATATATATGATAAATCAGTAATACATCATCAGAACACAGCCTACAGTTTTTGGGATAAGGGATTTTTAATATGAAAACTTTCTTGAGTGTTTTCCTACTGTAATAATTTTTTAGTAGATTTTCGCCTGTATTTACGTGATTCAGGCTTTGATCCCAGGAGCCTGTCTTAACTCTGCAAATGCCAGGGGATCCCTATTTACATCATAGAGATGGGCTATGGCAAATCAAGTCAGCAGCATTGGATGGGGCCAGTTTAGTTTGTTCCTTAAATGAAAAACAGAGAGCTGTGCATCAATTCACAGGACCAGCCATGCTAACCAAGGAGTCTCCACGTTGTCAAGTTTAATCAAGAGCAGACAGGTTTTTAAACACACCTTTAAATTTTTATAATAGGGAGATGAAGGCAAGAAAGTTGTGCTTCAAAAATGTTTTAGAACCTCACATCCATATGTGGAAATATAAATTAAAAATCATTGAGTGATAAAAAGAATTTGTGCAGAACCACAACATTTTGATACTATTCAAACAGTAACATCTCTCTTAATGTTTGGCAGAAAGTATAACATTAGGCATCAGGTTCTGTTAATTTTTAGTTTATGATTGAGAACTAAACCACAATATAAAACCAAAATGCATTTTCAAATAGAATTTAAAAGTTTTGTTAATTTATGCAAGAATTTAGTGTTATCATATTATTAAAACCTTCATTAATACAGCCACATTTAAACCCTGTAGACATGGGTATACATACCAACATTTTTTTCTCCTTATTAACAAATAGAGGGAAATTATATGATACTGTTTATCTAATTTCTTGCTTCACAACCCTCTTTTAATTTCTGACGTTTGTTTATGTCTGAAACAGAAGAGCAAAGCGCTTGCAAACACCCCTGAGTTAATGCTGTAACACTTTTGGAACCGTTGAAGATTTGAGCGTCTGGTGTGGAGAGATTGTCAGTATGCAGTGCCCTCTGCTGGCCACGTTATTAAACAATGCGATAAACAGAATTCTCTAGTGTTAATGTTACAATGTGAGGGGAAAAATCTAAGGTTCTTTTGGAATTAGCCCTTTAATTCCTGAGAGTCACCATTCACTATCATAGTTCCTTAGTGAACAGAGATTTACTTTTATGGAACAAAACAAGTGCAAAGCTACTTGGTACAAAGAAACATCCACTGCAAAGAATAGAACACATTTAGAGAATGAGACGTCTTATGCCTCTTCAGGTCTCAGGTCCAAAGTCACCCTATCTGTCGCCTCTTTCTCAATCTTCCTGCCCCTCCTCCATGTCCCGCAGCCTCTCCGTGCTTCCACTTACCATTCCCGCTGCAATCCTTCAGCTTGTGTCTTCTTATTGGAACTGTGAGCTCATCCAGCAGGGACATGTGTCACTCCTCCTGGAAGCCTCAGTCATTATAAAAATTCAGTAACTCTCCGTCCAGTTTGGGTTTTTTTAAAAGCTGTAGAATAAACGACAGGGCCAGAATCAGCAGTGCTGCAATGCACTTCCTGGCGATGAATTTAGAAAGCTGTCCTGGACCCCAGAAGTGAAGTTTTTCATCATGAAGAGTGGTGAGCACGACATGTGTGACATAATAAAACTTTAGCTGTGTATTCATTAATTTTAAAGAAGAAAACAAGTACAACACTGCTGCTAAGACTTAGATGGGATTCTGCATGCAACTTTCATTTGGGTACCAAGCCAGATTCTTAGGTTCAGAGGCCACTAACAAGGGGGAAGGAAGGGTGAGAAGGCAAACTTCTGGGCCAAGGGTCAGGGGAGGTGGAGGCAAACCTCTGAGACAGAGAGGGCAAGGCAGGCCTCTGAGACAAATAGAAATTGTTCTGGGCTCCTCTGCAGGGCTCAGACTGACTCAGTTTTTTTTTTTTTTTTTTTTTTTTGAGACGGTGTTTTTGCTCTTGTTACCCAGGCTGGAGTGCAATGGCGTGATCTCGGCTCACCGCAACCTCCGCCTCCCGGGTTCAGGCAATTCTCCTGCCTCAGCCTCCTGAGTCGCTGGGATTACAGGCATGCGCCACCACGCCCAGCTAATTTTTTGTATTTTTAGTAGAGACGGGGTTTCACCATGTTGACCAGGATGGTCTCGATCTCTTGACCTAGTGATCCGCCCGCCTCAGCCTCCCACAGTGCTGGGATTACAGGCTTGAGCCACCGCGCCCCGCCTACACTGACTCAGTTTTATCTACAGTAAAACAAAAGCAGTCATTTTAATAAATACTTGAAATTCACATCTTTCCAGGTGCTATAAAACCACTGGGAAGACAGAAAGATTAACTAAATCTTTGTCAATTAATATTTAAACAATATACCATGAGGCCTTTCAAGTGAGAAACAAAACCTACTAATTACAAAGATAAAATTATGCAATTTGACTACATAAAATAACAAGCCTTTACTGTGCAAAATAGCATTACCTAAATGTCAAAATACAAGTAACAAACTGGGAAAAGCATCTGCAACACATAGGGAGAGGCTACAGTCCTTACTATTTAAAAAGTATTGATGCAAACCAGCAAGAAAATTAATGCCAATGGCCAGGCGTGATGGCTCACGCCTATAATCCTAGCACTTTGGGAGGCCAAGGAAGGTGGATCACCTGAGGTCAGGAGATCGAGACCTGCCTGACCAACATGGTGAAACCCCGTCTCTACTAAAGATACAAAAATTAGCTGTGTGTGGTGGCACATGCCTGTAATTTCAACTACTTGGGAGGCTGAGGCAGGAGAATTGCTTGAACTGATGAGGCAGAGGTTGCAATGAGCCAAGATCGTGCCACTGCACTCCAGCCTGGGCTACACAGTGAGACACTATCTCAAAAAAAAAAAGAAAGAAAGAAAATTAGTGCCAACAATGTAATATGACACACGTGGGCAATTTTCAAGAGAGGAAGGAGATTGTTTCTAAACACTTGTCAATATAGTCAACCTCACTAATAATGAAATACAAATATTATACCTACTTAATCTAACAACTATCAAATAGGTAAAAATAAAAATATTTTACAAACTTTGTATATTAAAGCAAACAACCTCTCTAACACACTCTTGGCAAGAAAATTTATTTCTACAACTTTCCCACAGGACAGTTTGGCAAAGCTATCATAATGCACGCTCACCACATCTAGTGATTCTCCCTACACATCTATTCCCATTGGTACAAGGATATCCATAGTATTATCATATTTAATAGAAAAAAAAAAAACAAAAAATGGAAACAGCTTAAATGTCCATGAGTGGAGGCTGAATAAAGAAATCATGGGCCGGATGTGGGGGCTCACGCCTGTAATCCCAGCACTTTGGGAGGCCAAGGCAGGTGGATCACTTGAGGTCAGGAGTTCGAGACCAACCTGGCCAACATGGCAAACCCTGTCTCTGCTAAAAATACAAAAATATGCCAGGCATGGTGGCATGCACCTGTAATCCCAGCTACTTGGGAGGCTGAGGCAGGAGAATCACTTGAACCTGAGAGGCAGAGGTTGCAGTGAGCCGAGATGGTGCCATTGCACTCTATCCTGGGCAATAGAGGAAGACTCTCTCAAATAGAAAGAAAGAGTGGAAGAAAAATGGGAGAAAGGGAGAAGGAGAAAGAAATAATGGCACACCATCATTTACAGAATACCGACATTTACCAACATTTACAGTGAGAGTAGGATTATATATACTAATTCAGAAAGATTGCTGAGACATTGTTTATTGGAAAAATGTGCAGAAGAAAGAAGATCATACACTCTCATCTTATGTTTATAAAGCAGATATATGTGTTTATTTATCAACAGCTTTGCCCTGGAAAAGTGTGGAACAGCCTCTCAGTATGGCTGAGAGCAAAGAGATGGGGAGACTGAGTTGCACTAGATGGAGAGACTGAGTTGCACTAGATGGAATATACTCTGCCACTTCTTGATCATTTTTTTTACCATGTCATATTACTCTCAAAAAATAAATTTTAAAAACCGTATTTTGGGAGCTGAGGTGAGAGGAGAGCTTGAGCCTAGGAGTTGAAAAAAACTCTGGGCAACATGGTGAGACCCTGTCCCTATTTAAAAACAAAATCATATTAACATTTCCAGCAATTTCATCTACAATGTGAATTGCATATGTGCAGTAACAATAAAGTCTTTCTGACATAGCTCCTAATTTGTCAGAAACAGAAAACAGGGGGCAAGGATGTTCATACTGAGAAGACAAGCACTTGGCTCCCCAGGAGGGGGCTCACGGTGACTGGAGGATGAGAACTGGATCCTAGACTAGGCAAGGCTGCCCGCCCCTCCCTGACCCTACCCCCTTAGGAGTGGAGCCTTCTCAGCAGAGGTGCCAATCTGAACTCATCCAACAGGGTGCAGGGGCCTTAAAAGGCAGTAGAGACAACGGCTCTGGGTCAGACACCCTCGACTGCTCCTAGGTAGATCACTATGCTCAGAAAACATCCAGGATCTGAGAATGAGGAGAGTATCTCTGCAGCGTGGCCTACAGAGAAGCCCCTGAAAGGCCCATGAGGCCACAGCTGGGTCTGTGGAACAGCTGCACTGGTCACCTGCGGATGCCTGTGACCACAGGTGCATGAGTTTTTTCTAAAGGTGTCTCTATCCAGATAAAACACAAAGTTAGATGGGCTGATTGATGAGGTTTGGGCACCATTTTTCAATGATTCGAAAGAAACAAACTGTGCTGACAACATAGGAGTGTACAAGAATTATTTCAGATGAGTTCAGCAGCAGTCTTTGTATTAGGCCATTGTTGCATTGTTATAAAGAAATACCTGAGACAGGGTAATTTATAAAGAAAAGAGGTTTAATTGGCTCACAGTTCTGCAGGCTGTAGAGGACACAATTGAACATGGTGCTGACATCTACTCAGATTCTAGGGAGGCTTCAGGATGCTTATAGTCATGGCGGAAGGTGAAAGGGGAGCAGACCTCTCATATGGCAGAAGCAGAAGCAAGAGCAAAGGAGAGTGTGAGGTGCCCACACACTTTTAAACGACCAGATCTCATGAAAATTCACTGTCACAATGCCAGCACAAACGGGATGGTGCTAAACCGTTTATGAGAAATCCAACCCCATGATCCAGTCACCTGCCACCATGCCCTCCCTCCAACATTGGGGATTACATTTCAATATGAAATTTGGGGGGGACACACCTCCAAACCCTGTAAGTGTTCAAACTTTTTGATTATGGGTCCTGCCATAGAAAACTTTTGAGCATGTGCTTGCATTCTATGTATATTCACATAAGCGTATAGACTTATCACTGTACTCAATGCTGTGCACATTACAAATCAAATACAAAACAGAAATGCTTAAAGTGTAATATAAACCACAGTGTTCCTGCTCTCATGCTCACCATTTGGAAATAACAGCTGTGAACGGTGCTTCTCACACTTCAGACATCTGTACACTGTTAATGGGTTTTTGGTGCATATGGGGACTGCCATGTTTAGTGAAATCTTAAGAAAACTTATAACAATGTTTAAAACTAACATTAAATGTGAAATAATCTCTCTTTCCTGCCATGGAGAAGCATGAAATCCAGTCCAGTAGACTGCCTGATTCACAGGACAGCTGGTTACTCTACCTCTGGTAAATAGAACCTTCTGATACAAATTCATGGTCCTCTTAGAACTTAGTGATTGTTTGGTAACCCTCAGCAAGTTCTGTACATCCAGCTTAATCATTATCATGGATGCAGAAATTCCTACTAAAAATCACTTACAGGATTGGAGAGATGCTAAATGGAAGGCCTCTCAAAGTCACAAGCTGGAAGTTTGAATTACGTACATTTAGGAAATCATGGAAAATAAATTCCTCGTCCTCTCTTGGATTGATTTGACTCTGCAAAGTATTTCTTTATTACCTGTGGCAGCATTAGGATGTGGTTTACAATATTCTCAATAACACTTCATTGATTTCATTTTCTGAGTAGTGAAGAAAATCATCAAAGATGGGAAACAGCTAAGCTCCCAGTGTGCCAGGGTTTGGCCTCTTTAATAAATACTAATATTACATCCTCAACAGTAAAAACTGTAATTATTCAGTTGTAGGTGGCAGATTCAGGCTAGGCCAAATAGTAATACATTCCCAAACCACCTCATATCACAGAATAATCTTTACTAGTTTTATCAACAACATGAAGAAATGATTTTATCTCTGTGTAAATTTATGCAAATAGCTTCTCCATTAGCAATGTATTTTGGTGGGTTTTTTTAAATGCAGTTTCATAGCCCACTTCCTCACTCAAAATGTTGTAAAGAAAAAGCACCTTATGTCTAAGATTGCATCTTATCCACAATTTTCACTATTTCCTTTAACAACCAGAGTCTTGTTGTTGACTACGAACCTTTCTCTTTGAATAAAGACTGACTGTTGGTGGAATCACTTCATTTTTGTAAAAAATCCCTCATTCACTGAATATATTTCAGCCATCTTAAAAATACTTGTCCTAGTGCAGGGAACCCCTGGCTTAGGCCCACAGCACAGACCCTCCATCCTGGGATGATTGCACTGAGCGATTGATGACCTGCATTTATCTATGGTGGAGCCTGCAGGAGACAAGCAAAAGACCCTTGGACACAACCCTACTAACATCCCTTCCTCTACTGCCTCCAAGGTGGGGAGGGAACATAAACCCTGAGATCACCCCAAAGCTGCGGTATGCAACTCAGGAGTGCCAGGCTGCAACCTACAGCCCACACTCAAGTGGGAGAAGAGCCCAAAATTTCAGAGCATTGAGAGGGAGAATGGCTGCAACTGTAAGGAAATATAGGGAGTCACAAAACTGAGCAAGAGCCTACCAACTGAACCAATATGCCTAATCACCGCCTACTGAATCACACCCCAAAGCTTCAACCCCCAAAATACCCTCACTAACATACCCCACCGCGAAACCAAAGACAAGCAGTCAGCTAAAAATAAAGATGCTGCACAAAGCCTTATCCCTGTGAAAACATCCAGAAAAGAAGTCTATTGAGTGTACTCAATCTACACTGCAGTTAAAGGTACACCCACATGCAGAGATGAGAAAGAACCAGTGCAAGACCTGAAGTAATGCACTCGTTCTCCAACAAGGATTCTTAACCAGGCTGAGGTGGCTGAAAAGACAGAAATGGAATTCAGAATATGTATAGGAATGAAGATCATCAAGATTCAGAATAGTAAAAAAACCCAATCCAGGGAACCTTAAGCACCACAATAAAATGATACAGGAGCTGAGAGATGGCAATAGCCAGATCCTAATGGATCTGACAGAGCTGAAAAACACACTACAAGAATTTCACAATGCAATTGCAAATACCAACAGCAGAATAGATCAAGCTAAGGAAAGAATCTCAGAAATTAAAGACTGCCTCTCTGAAAAAGCCAGTCAATTTGAATAAAGAAATTAGAATGAAAAGGAATGAACAAACCCTCTGAGAAATATGGAATTATATAAAGAGGCCAAATCTAACCACTAGCATCCCTGAAAGGAAAGAGGAGAAAGCAAACAACTTGGAAAACATATTTCAGGATACCATCTATGAAAACTTCTTCAGTCTTGCTGGAGAGGCCAACAGTGAAATTCAGAAAATAGAGAATCCCTGCAATATTCTACACAAGAAGATCATCCTTAAGACACACAATCATCAAGTTTTCCAAGGTTGAAATGAAAGAATGGTAAAAGCAGCTAGAGAGAAAGGGCAGGTTACCTACAAAGGGAAAACCATCAGGCTAACACACCATCTCTCAGCTGAAATCCTAGAAGCCAGAAGAAATTGGGGGCCTATATTCAACATTCTTGAAGAAAAAAAAATATCAACCAAGAATTTCATAGCCAGCCAAACTAAGCTTCCCAAGAAAGAAGAAATCCTTTTCAAATAAGCAAATGTTGAGGGAGTTTGTTACAACCAGATCTGCCTTAAAAGAGATCTTGAAAGGAGAACTAAATACAGAAAGAAAAGACCGTTATTGGCAGATAAAAGAACACAATTAAATACACAGACCAGTGACACTATAAAGCAACATAATAACCAGCTAACAACACAATGACAGGATCAAAACCACACCTCTCAATACAATCCTTAAATTTAAATGGGCTAAACGTCCCCCACTTAGAAGGCACAGAGCAGCAAGCTGAATATAAAAGCAAGACTCAATGGTATGCTGTCTTCAGGAAACATATCTCCCATATATTGACACTCATTGGCTCAAAATACAGTTGGAGAAAAGATCTACCAAGCAAATGGAAATTATTAAAAAACAGGTCCTAACTATCTGAAATATATATGCATCCAACATAGGAGCACCCAACTTGTTTTCTAAAACAAGTTCTTAGAAACCTTCAAAGAGACATACACTCATACACAATAATAGTGGGAAACCTCAAAACTCCATTGACAGTATTAGAAAGAACAAAACAGAAAATTAACAAAGATATTTAGATCCTGAACTCAACATTGGACCAAATGGATCTGCTAGAGCTCTACAGAAATTACCACTAAAAAACAACAGAATATACATTCTTCTCATCACCACATAGCACATTGACCATATAATCAAATATAAAACAATCTTCAGCAAATGCAAAAGAACCAAAATCATACCAAACACATTCTCAGAGCACAGCAAAATAAAAATAGAAGTCAGGACTAAAAAAAATTGCTCAAAACCATGTAATTACATGGAAATATCTAGAAAGCCCCATGGTCTCAGCCCAAAAGCTCCTTCAGCTGATAAACAACTTCAACAATGTTTCAAAATACAAAATCAATGTACAAAAATCACTAACATTGCTATCCACCAACAACAGCCAAGCTGAGAGCCAAGTCAGGAACACAGTCTCATTCACAACTGCCACAAAAAGAATAAAGTACCCAGGAAATACAGCTTATCAGGGAGGTGAAAGATCTCTATAATGAGAACTACAAGACACTGCTCAAAGAAACCAGAGATAACACAAATAAATGAAAAAACATTCCATGTTCATGGGTAGGAAGAATCAACAGCGTTAAAATGGCCATACTACCCAAAGCAATTTACAGATTCGATGCTACTCCTATCAAACTACCCACAACATTTTTCACAGAACTAAAAAAAACGATTTTAAAATTCATATGGAGGTTGGGTGCAGTGGCTCACACCTGTAATCCCAGTACTTTGGAAGGTCAAGGCAGCCAGATCACCTGAGGTCAGGAGTTCAAGACCAGCCTAGCCAACACAGTAAAACCCCATCTCTACTAAAAATACAAAAGATTAGCCAGGTGTGGTGGCACGTGCCTGTAGTCCCAGCTACTCACGAAGCAGAATTGCTTGAACCCAGGAGATGGAGGTCGCAGTGATCCGAGATTGCACCACTGCACTCCAGCCTGGGCAACAGAGTGACTCCATCTCAACAACAAAAACAAAAAAATTATATAAAATTTTTTTATAAAGTCAGAATAGCCAAAACAAACCTACGCAAAAAGAACAAAGCTGGAGGCATCATGTTACCGAACTTCAAACTATACTACAAGGCTACAGTAACCCAAACAGCATTATATTGGCACAAAAACAGATACATAGACCAATGGAACAGAATAAGAGCCAAGAAATAAGGCCACATACCTATGACGATCTGGTCTTTGACAAAGCTAACAAAAACAAGCTATGGGGAAAGGACTCCCTATTCAATAAATTGTGCTGAGATAACTGGCTAGTCATATGCAGAAGATTGAAACCAGACCCTACACCATATACAAAAATCAACTCAAGATGGATTAAAGACTTAAATGTAAAAACCAAAAATATAAAAACCTTGGACAGCAACCGAGGCAGTACCATTCTAGACAGAGGAATGGGCAAAGATTTCATGATGAAGACATCAACAGCAATTGCAACAAAAGCAAAAATTGACAAATGGGATCTGATTAATCAAAAGAGCTTCTGCACAGCACAAGAAACTATCAACAGAGTAAACAGACAACCTACAGAATGGAAAAAAAAATATTTTGTAAACTATGCATCTGACAAAGGTCTAATATCTAGCATCTATAAGAAACTTAAATTTATAAGAAAAAAACAGGCTAGGCACAGTGGCTCACGCCTATAATCCCAGCACTTTGGGAGGCCTAGGTGGGTGAACCATGAGGTCAAGAGATAGAGACCATCCTGGCCAATATGGTGAAACCCTGTCTCTACTAAAAAATACAAAAATTAGCTGGGCGTGGTGGTATACACCTGTATCGCCCCACTGGGTCCCTCCTACAACACATGGGGATTATGGGAGCTACAATTCAAGATGAGATTTGGGTGGGTACACAGCCAAACTATATCAACATACATGTAGCTGGGATTACAGGTGCCTGCCACCACGCCTGGCTAATTTTTTATATTTTTAGTAGAGATGGGGTTTCACCACATTGGCCAGGCTGGTCTTAAACTCCTGATCTCAAGTGATCCAACTGCCTTGGCCTCCCAAAGTGCTGGGATTACAGGCATAAGCCACCAAGCCCAGCCTCAGAATGGCTCTTATTAAAAAGTGAAAAAATAACATATGCTGGCAAGGTTGCACAGAAAAGGGAACACTTATACACTGTTGGTGGAAGTGTAAATTAGCTCAACCATTGTGGAAAGCATTATGGTGATCCTCAAATAACTAAAAACAGAACTACCATTCGATCCCGCAATCCCGTTACTGAGTATATACCCAAAGGAATAGAAATAATTCTGCCATAAAGATACATGCATGCATATGTCCACTGCAGCACTATTAACAATAGCAAAGACATGCAATCAATCTAAAGACCTACTGATGGCAAATTGGAACAAGAAAATATGGTACATATATACCATGGAATACTACAAAGCTATAAGAAAGAATGAGATCATGTCTTTCAAGGGAACATGGATGGAGCTGAAGGCCATTATCCTTAGCAAGCTAATGCAGAAACAGAAAACCAAATCACAAATGTTCTCACTTGTAAGTGAGAGCTCAATGATGAGAACTCATGAACACAAAGAGGGAACTAACACACACCGGGGCCTACCTGAGGGTAAAGGGTGGGAAGAGGGAGAGAAGCAGAAAAAATAACTGATGGGCACTAGGCCACTAATACCTGGGTGACAAGATAATCCGTACAATTCCCATGTCACAAATTTACCTATGTAACAAACCTCCATATGTCCCCAGGAACCAAAAATAAAAGTAAAAGAAAAAACGCTTGCACCACTAATCCTTTTCCAGACTCCATCATAGCTCACAAAGTAATAATTAACTAAACCCCAAAATTTGTATAGTGTGTATTTTCAGTAAAAGAAAAAAAAAAAACAAAAATTATCCAGCTCTCTCCCTACGTCTATATGTGGTGCTTCGTGTCAGACATAAAGCGTATATCTATGAGCATACGTATGGGACAGTCCTTGATTTTCCAGAGTCAGCCACTGGTACTATGCAACCTCCAAAACTGATTCAAATGTTCAATCATAGAATTTTGTCAATAGCTTGATTGCTCTGTTCCCTGAGTGAAAGCCAGTCAATTTTTATAGCTGGTTTTACAAGCATCTTGTCAATCAAATTTGTAAATTGTACCTATTTTTCTTTAAGGAATTCACTTTTCCATAATCTCTTTGTAGCACTGGTCATTTCTCTACCACTACTGAAGGAAAAAAAAGTCCATTTTAAAAATAGAAAATATTTAATTCTTTTTATTCTAAATATCTACAATCGGCTTACCAAAAAAAGGTGATGGGTTTTGTTTTTAAAACACCTCAAAGTCTGTATGGATTGATGCCACACTTTGAAAGAATTCTAGCCCAGACATCATACCACAATAAACGGGGATAAATAGGTTATACGTCTTAAAAAGTCCACTGTTAGGACATCCATACATGACCTTTTGACTTCGTGTTCAAAATCTTCACACTCAAAAAAGTCAACATTTATGAGCATACATAGATTCACATTTTATATTTACCTAGAAACCCACTTACTATTTGCATTTATGAAATTACTGACTTTAATATATGCATTGCTATTTTCCTCACTACTTTTATTCTTCAGTGAAACACTTTTAAGCCTTTGGCCCATTTTTGTGAATTATGAGTATGATGCAACACAATGCTAGAAACCTGACATGCAAATTTAACAAATCTGAATAATACCGTGCAAATAATATAAAAATATGCTGGTTGAGATAACTTCCTGTAAATGAGAAGTTAGATAAGACAGGCCAATGCGATCCATAGAGTTCATGCACAGCTTTTAAGAATAAAAGTATTGGTCAGGTGCAGTGGCTCATGACTGTAATTTCAGCAATTTGGGAGGCCAAGGCCGGTGGATCACCTGAGGTCAGGAGTTCAAGACCAGCCTGGGCAACATAGTGAAACGCTGTCTCTACTAAACATACAAAAATTAGCTGGCACGGTGGCACATGCCTGTAATCCCAGCTACTCAGGAGGCTAAGGCAGGAGAATCACTTGAGCCCAGGAGGTGGAGGCTGCAGAGAGCCAAGATTGCCCCATTGCACTCCAGCCTGGACAATAACATGAGACTCCATCTTAAAAAAAAAAAAAAAAAAAAAAGAAAAAAAGAATAAAAGTATTACTAGGAATGCAATGATATTTCTATGAAAATCATAATGAAATGTATATTACAAATATGTGAAATTTTCATAGGATGCTTTTAAATTTTTTCCTCTAAAACCACCAGCGGTACAACTGGTAGACCACAAGAGACCATGAAAGTCCAGAAAACCCAATGCTGTGCTGGAAATCCAGATGTAGATATCCCTTCCCAGCATCAAGTTTTGCAACATCAATCTCATTGGTAGCTTGAAACTGGCCATGGTAGAGTCATTTACACCTTGAATATCCCCAATCACTATAAATTAAGACTTTTGGGGCTGAGGGAGTGCTGTGGTGATATCCAATTTACCAGCACAATACTGGGAAGGCTGCATTTTTAGGAGCCCTGCCCTAAACCATAGAATCCCTTCTTCCCACATTCAATCAGTTGCCAAATCATTCATTCAGTTATTCAACATATACTTGAATACACTGTAGAACATGCATTGTATCAAGCCCTGGGTCTGAGTGCAAGGGAGTGAACAAAACAGATGTGTTCTCACTCTCATGGATGTATAATTTGGTAGTTGAGACAAAACTGTAAATTAGTTAACAAACAAAAGATATATAACATAAAACAAGTGCTATAAAGAAACAGAGCTGGGAGTGATGATGCAGTAACAGAAAGGAAGCAGACCTGACTCACACATCAGGGAAGGCTCCTCCAAAGAGGGCAAGAGGATGAGGCACTCAGTTTCCAAAGAGAAGGAAAGCTCTGAGGGCTCTAAGTGGGAAATACCCACTGTGTGATCCCAGAATGCAGGCAGTGGCTGGAACGCTGGGAGAGAGGAGGGCAAAGGAAAGGAAGCTGAAGAGATCCTCGGGGTTGCATCCTTCTGGTCCTGAAGGCCACAGTGAGAAGTCTGCAGTTTACTTCCAAGAAAATGGGAAATAATGAAACTGTTTTTAGTAGGTGAGCAACATATTATATATACATATATTAGAATATATTACATATATGATATAGACATGTTTGTCATATGTATGTCTATTATGATATATATTACACATATAATACAGATACATATCATAGCTGGATGGGGAACAGAAGCAGTAGCAGAATTTGGGCAAGATGTTGGAGGTTTGGACTAATGTGGGCAAAGAGAAGATGGAGATTGGTGGATAGATGTCAGATGTATTTAAGACACAAACAACAGGGTTTGCCGACTCACTGCCAGGGAAACAGAAATTGAAGATAACACTCAGTGTCCTGGCCTGAGTGACTTACATGACGATACGACTCACCAAGGTTGAGAAACAGGTAGAGGAACAAAACTATGAAAGACAAGAGGAAAGAGAGAGGTTGGTGGAAACATCCTGTCTGAGAGGCCTCTCATGAACCCAAGGGCAAGGCCAGATAAGCAATTGGATAATACCTAAAATGTTTCTCCTTTTCTATTACCATTAGCTGAGGCTTTCCGGGGATATTTTGCCATCCAACAATGCCCCCCTTATGGAATCTATCCCATGCAACACTGCCATATTTGCTTTCTTAAAATGTCATGATGATTGTTGAATCTCTTTTCAAAAACTGTCCATGGTTCCCTAGATTAACTTGAGCCTCAAGCTCCCATCTGCTCTTACCTCTCACTATGTCTCTACAAATGCCAGCCAAGTTAAAACATTCTCTTGTCACTCCTCAGATTTTTCTGATTGTACATTTCTTCATGTCCTTCTCTCTGCTGATGGTTCTCCCATCACCTCTTCAGTTTCCACTACCTCAGACCATACTTATGCACTGTGTGAAGAATCCTGTTGGATGCCCTGATCTTCGTGACATCTTCTCAATTCACATGTGAATATGAATGTGTACCATTTAGGAAGTTGTGTGATGGGTTCTGTAAAAGGAACACACACTTTGGCATCAGAAGCCCTGGGGTAAGTGCTATCCCTGTCATTTATTATCTGTGTTTTGAAAATTTTGCTTAACATATTTGGGCTCTGACTTACTCATTTATGAAATGGAAGTACCGTATGTGTTGTAGAAATTCAATGAAACGGAAGACAAAAGTGTTTTCAAACTTTCGCACACCGTATCTATGTTAGTTTCTCAATTTTTAACTTATGTTCCCTGTTGATAAACATAACAATGTTTAGATTCTGAGCATAAATTCTTGTGATAATGGTGAATATTTCTGTAAATACTCATCACTGCCTGGTGAGTCTTGTTTCTTAGAATGAAATGCAAGCATCCAACTCATACCCACTAGTTAAAAATCCCTGTTTGAAGGTAAAAATCTGATTGGGTCTATCATTATCATTTACGTATATGGTTTATCATCTTTATTAAATAACTTATCTATCATCTTACTCATTTTTGCAATACATAAGTATTTATGATACAATGTATTGAGTATGATCTCAATAAATAGTGATTGAATTAATGAATTGATTAGTTTCAATTGCAAATTAATTGAGCATCACAAAAAATTATTCTTGATGTTGAGAAAATTGAAAATAAGGACCTAACAAGAGGGATTCTAGGGAGAAAGAAGGTATTGTGTAAAACATATACAATTCATTTCTTCACTCACCCTGCATCAGGCCAGACACATACTATCCGTCTCATTCTGCCACTTAGCGGTTTTCACCTTCAGTAGATCATGTCTTTGTGTTTTCAGTCATAGTGTTCTCTGTAACAGGAAGGCTCATCCCATTCCCCCAACAAACTCTCAGCACAATCCTTAATCTTCCTAGAGAAAACCTAAATTAAAATAGCTGGAACTCAAGGGAGAGTCAGCACCAACAATGCAGGAGAGAAAAAAAAAATGGTGAAGAGTATCATGCAAATGTAAGATTTTATTTTATGGTATACTGTTCAATGCACCAGCGATCAAATTTGACACAATCCATAAATTACACCCTGCTATCCTTGGGTCAATAAAACTCATGTTCTCCTTAGGCCCATGTGTCTAGGGCAAGTTCCTCTGAATCCTTTCTTAAAATGTCTTGGAAATACCGGTGGGGTGCAACGGCTCATGCCTGTAATCCTTGAACTTTGGGAGGCCAAGGCGGGCGGATCACCTGAAGTCAGGAGTTTGAGACCAGCCTGGCCAACATGGTGAAACCCCATCTCTACTAAAAACACAAAAATTAGCTGGGCGTAGTGGCACTCACCTGTAATCCCAGCTACTTGGGGGAGGCTGAGGCAGGAGAATTGCTTGAACCCAGGAGATGGAGGTTGCAGTGAGCCAAGATCGCACCATTGTATTCCAGCCTGGACAACAAGAGTGAAACTCCATCTCAGAATAAAAAATAAAAATAAAAAGTATTGGAAATAACAAAGGCTATAAGAACCAGTCCTTGTCAAAAATAGATGTTCTCCTTCTGCCTGATGCCTACTTCCTCTGACCCATCATTTTGACATCCAATATTAGCCCCAAAGAGTAGCTTTTCTAGAACATTCTATTTATTGAGAACGTACTATTTGCCAGGCTCATTATTCTTTAATCCTCACAGTAATCCTATAAGGTTGACACTTCCATTGTCCCCATTGTAGGGATGGGGAAACTGAGGATTAGTGAGGTTGAGTAATTTACTAAGGGTTGCACAGCCAGTACACATAGAGTGGCAGCAAAATTTGAACCCAAGTTGGTCTGGTTCCAAAGTTCGAAATGTTACACGTTGGTTTATGATACCAGTGGTCCCATTGATTCCGCTCAGGAATGCTTTCTTCAGTATGTCCCACATGTGTGTTTCCTCTCTATTATCCCCATAATCACTGACTACATATTTCAAGATTCAGTTTCCTGAAATTCTAAGGTTAGAATCTTAAGAATGGCACCTAGGCTGGGTGTGGTGGTTCATGCCTGTAATCCCAGCACTTTGGGAGGCTAAGGCCCCTGGATGGCCTGAGCTTAGGAGTTTGAGACCGGCCTAGGCAACATGGTGAAACCCCATCTCTACCAAAAATACAAAAAAATCACCAGGTGTGGTTGCACAAACCTGTGGTCCCAGCTACTTGGGAGGCTGAGGCGGGAGGATCACTTGAGCCTAGGAGGCTAAAATTGCAGTGAGCTGAGATCATGCCATGGCACTCCAACCTGGGTGACAGAGTAAAACTCTATCTCAAAAAAAAAAAAAAAAAAAAAAAGGCCTCTAAATTGATACCATTTCTTTTTTTAAATCTAGAGGTTAGTTCCAAAAATAATAGAGATTTTGGACTACACCATTTTTTTCTCTCTGTAGACTTTAACATCTCAAATATCAAAGATGATTGCTTGTTAAGATAGAGAAGAGAATAGACACAAAATGCTCTTAAACTTTTGCCTGCGGTAAAATTCGTAAGCTGAATAATGATTAGTAAATAAGATGGCCATATTATAGAAAATAGGTTTAATAAAATGTTGATGAGCTTCCTTTCTTCAAAGGTTAATAACCAGGAACACTTCCAAGCTAGTATTTCACTGGTAACTCTGAGTTGTAAACATGAAACTTACTTCCCTAACTCTGATATTGCTCATCAAGCAGAATTCAGTGCTCCTTAAATTAGTGCTGCTTTGCTGCCATTAGTGGCAATTTAAATAACATTTACATTAATCATGAGTATAAGCTGATTAGGGAATGCATTTCTTCTAAATCATCTGGCACACAAAAGATGATCTCCTTATGAGAATTACAATTCTATAGAATTATTAGCTTTATTTTTTTAAGTGAGCATCAATTTTTCCTTCAGGACATTTGCATCTTTGGTGTTGAAGAAAGAACTAGATTAATCCTATACTAATCCCGAGAGCTGTAATCCTCTTTTTATTTTCAAATCCATTAGCAGTGTAGTGTGACCAGCATTTAAATGACCATCCCCTGTTCTATTTGCCAGTGTTTTACATGCCGAAGATATTTTCCCAAGAACTCCTACCATCTTAAGATCAAACTTACCAAGGTCTCTGAGTCTTCTGAATCGGTTCAAAAGGAGAGAGAATTGGATGTGAGAGTGGCTCCCGGGCATTGTCGTCAGAAGTGACTGCCAGGCATCCTCCCACACCATGCAGTTGCTTGGGAGCTCCAGCTGCCAGTGGTTGCTGCCAGTGCCTTCACTCCCTTTGGAGCAGGAAACTCCTACTTAGTTTATCAACTCTAACTGCCAGCAGGCATTCTTCTGTGGATGGGAGTCTTAAAAGTGCAACAAGAGAACTGGAACTGGCAGAGGCCTCCCCTACATAATTGAATCTGAGCTTTCTGGGAATTCACTACTCTGACTCCGGACCGCAGGCAAGCTTGACCTTCTCCTCCATTCAGGTCTGTAACTGAATCAAGTCTCGTAATTACACCTGGAGCCATGCCAGACTCCAACTGTATCTTACAGTGGGGACTTCAATAAGGGAAGCAGCTTCCCTTCTATTGGCAGGACCTCTTGACAAACTGACCAGTCCTTCACTGTCACCAACTCTTATGATATTATAGTGGTCATCAATAGCAAACTATTTCAGAGTAAGGTGGCATTGTAGGATTTCCTGAGGACCAAGTTTAGCAAACCATCTATGACTCTCAGGGGAGTTCTCAGTTCGAGTCAGGTATAAACACGTAGGCATTTGAATGTATAATCAGTTGCATTTGGGCTGCATCTAAGGACAACAGGCCTGAGCCTCTCAGAGGGTTGCCCCATCTAAAGGACCTGGAAGCCTTCCTTTGTCCTATTTACCCCATTGTCAGAACCAGACACAAGTCATGCCTAAGAATCCCAGTTAATGTGGAGTCTGCCTGCATGGTAACTAACTTGAGCCACTTCCGAGGAGAAGGTAGTGGGGCTGGAGGCTCACAGACTCCATGTGAACACAGACCTCTGCAAGATCTTGGCTTGCAATCTGAGGTTAGCATCATTGATGCCTTGTACCGCTGGGGTGATACGAGAGCCACCCTCTCCCATCCCTGCTCCAGTTCTTCTTTCCTTTTCATCATCTACTACTTTCTTCTCTACACCCAGTTAACATTTGGCCTTCACGGATAAGCCACCGCCTGCCTTCTCCCTCCTTCTCTGCCCAGGCCCAGTGTATTTTCTCCTCCATTCATGCAGTGAAAAGGGGGTATGGTCACACGTCTTTC
Source organism: Sapajus apella (assembly GCF_009761245.1). Lineage (NCBI taxonomy): Eukaryota > Metazoa > Chordata > Mammalia > Primates > Cebidae > Sapajus > Sapajus apella. The sequence goes on along the minus strand of NW_022436970.1, from coordinate 15,873,582 downwards.
AAGCCTGTATCTCAGCCCAGAGAAGCAGAAAAAACACAGGTGTAGTTTCAGACCTCAGGGAAATTCTTACTCTGTCACAAACTGACAGCTATACCTTTGGAAAGACAATCTCCCTGCAGGTGGGGGTGTTTCACTGTGGTTGGGTTGGTTGGTCGATTTCTAAGAAAACTCGTACTAATGGAAGTCATGTGTACATCAAAGGTCTTGAATTAAGGAAAGGAGTCATTCTCCAAGGGGTTGCTCCTAATTATATTTTGCCTTTTAACACTGACGATCCTTAATCTTTGTTTTGGGCTTTCTATTTAGAACAGTGGTTTTCAATCTTGGCTGTACATTACAACCACCTTGGGAGGATTTAAAACTCACTATGCCCTGAACACATGCCAAGCCAATTAAATCAGACACTCTGAAGGTGAGACCCAGGCATCAGCAGTTTCACCGCTCCCAGGTGATTGCAACGTGCAGCCCCGGTTAAGGGCCGCTAGATTAGAAGGCCCTCCCTTACCTGGCCTTAACTGTTTTTATCAGGAATTTTACATAGGCTGCAGTATATTTCCTTCATGTCAAAATTATATTAAATGTATTCTGCTAGAAGAATTCGATATATAAAAGTTAAAGATGACTGTTTCCATCAAAATGAAGTAAAACGTAAGCATTAGAAAAAGCAATGAGATGTCATGTTTGTAAACATCTATAAACTGGCATATTTGGAGATGCATAGAAGAAGTTTGGAAGGATAAATATTAATCTTCTAAAGATGATCCCATCTGGAGTGTGGAGTGAGATAAGAAGGAATGATCTCTTCTTTCTTCATATTCTTTATCTTTAAAATTATTATAAGAATATTATACTTTAAAATTTAAAGGTACAAAATAATAAGAATTGGGTACTATGACCTAGAAGTCAGGCCTTGGGGTTTGCAAACTAAAGCTTACCCGGTCACGAGATATGGGCAAATAGAATAACAGAAGGAACAACTACTAGACAACATGGAAGAGCAGGATTCTGGTCAATTAATCAACGGGCAACAGAAAAAAAAAATCACTTTTCTTTTTTTTTTGACAGAGTCTTGCTCTGTCACCAGGCTGGAGTGCAGTAGCAGGATCTCGACTCACTGCAACCTCAGCTCCTGGGTTCAAGTGACTCTCCTGCCTCAGCCTCCTGAGTAGCTGGGACCATAGGCACGCACCACCATGCCCGGCTAATTTTTCGTATTTTAGTAGAGACGGGGTTTCACTATGTTGGCCAAGATGGTCTCGATCTCGTGACCTCAGGTGGTCCGCCCACCCCGGCCTCCCAAAATGCTGGGATTACAGGCGTGAGCCCCCACAACTGGCCAAAGACCACTTTTTAAAGGCAGCCAAATCTATTAACCGAGAATAAGCCAGAGTCATTATATTGACAGGAGAACTAACTGAAGGGTTAAGGGTCAGAAGATTAAACCTGCAAGAGATTTTGAACCAGGCAGAAAGGGAAGGAACGACAATAACTGGACTGGGTGAGAGACCAGGCACCAGGTAACACAGAGAGGCAGGAATTCAATACAGCTGAGCTGGCTGAGACGTCCAAGGACCACTACGCTCTCTGTCACCATGCTGGAAAACGTGAGGGTGCTGAAGAGACAAAGACTCATTTACGGTCAGATAGCAGAGATGGGGAAGGGTCAAACGTCAACACTAAGGAGCAGAGGGATGGGCGGCTCTTAACTGGGATCAATGGCCCTGGACAGCAGGACCCCGGCTACAAGACAAGATATAGAGAAAAGGGGTGAAAAGAACAAAGTTGGCCTCACAGCTCAAGTCTGGGGGAGAGCTTATAGGGCCGTGGGTATTCCTAGTGCAACCTGAAAGAGCTTGGGGGAGCAGAGGAGCCAGAAGCTCTAACTCCAGAAGTTAGAGATGGAGAGCTACAATGAGAAGGCCCACAGGGACCCTGCAGCCACCTGAGAGACCCAGGCCTGACTGGCAGCAAGGACATTCCAGGAACCATGTAAGGAATCAAGCCAACACGCTGGGTCTTTAAATCGCGCTCTGCATGTGATCCTGACATTCCCAGCCTTGCCGAATGCCAGGGCAGAAGTCACTGATGTATTTCTTGCTCTGTGCAGCTCAGGATCATGTGAAGGCCAGAAGTTCACTGTCTACCTGCCTTAGCAGCACCTGGGATACTTGTCACAAACACCAATTCCTGGACTTCTTTCCAATCCTACAGAACCAGAATGCCCAGAAGCAGAGCCAGGGATCTGAATGTTTAAGAAGCATCCACGTGGTGCAGGAGTAGGCTGCAGCCAGGTACACTTAGATGCGAGCCTGCTCAGCCTTTCAGTACTCAGGTAACACCTGAGACTCACTTAGATGTTTCAAGTCTCAGGCCTAAAGTCTCCCTTATGATTGCTGGCATGGAGCAATCTTCAATAAATGGTGATGCCACTTTTTTTTTCTTTTTGAGATGGAGTCTCGCTCTGTCACCCAGCCTGGAGTACAGTGGTATGATCTCGGCTCACTGCAACTCCCGGGTCCGAGCAGTTCTCCTGCCTCAGACTCCCGAGTAGCTGGGATTGCAGGTGAGTGCCACCACGCCCCGCTAATTTTTGTATTTTTAGTAGAGACAGGGTTTTGCCTTGTTGGCCAGGCTGGTCTTGAACTCCTGACCTCAGGTGATCTGCCCTCCTTGGCTTCCCAAAGTGCTAGGATTACAGGCATGAGCCACTGCACCTGGCCGATGCAACGTCTTAGAATCAGTGAAAGTAGAAGTGGCTTGCCCAGCCTTTCCCCTCTATAGACTGAATGTTTGTGTCCTTCCAAAATTTATATGGAAACCTCACCCCCAGTGTGGTAGTATTACAATGTGGAAGCTTTGGTAGGTGATTAGGTCAGCGAGCGGAACCCTCATGAATAGAATTAGTGCCCTTATAAATAGGATTCTAGAGCAGGTATCCAATGACCTTTGACCCTCATCCTCATCCCTTCTGAGGCCAACATCTCTGGCCCTTGATCAAGAATGCAAAGCCACTTTCCTATTATACCATGATAGTATAGTGAGGAAGCGTCTATGGCCTTCGAACACCAAACTACCATTTCTTTTATAACCTGTTCTTTCATGTAAACTTCAACAGGACTTCTGCTCAATTTGAACAGGTAATTGGGAATTGGAAATATTTAGGATTTTTTCCATAACATGCAGGGAATATGTTTGATTATTTTTCCTTCTCTAAACTACTAGTGACTTTTGCCATAAGCATTGTGCTTCTCCATTGTGATGTAGCTGAGTTCTTCGATGATGTTTCTTTTACCTGCTAGGTTAGGGTTGCCATTATTTCCTGGACCATCTGATTCTTGGCTTACATTTCAGACATGTTTCCACTGAAACTTCTGGTGCCTCAGACCCCTAGTTCAGATCTCCATTTCCCTCAGCTGATTTGCTTTTTAGCACATTTTAAACTTCAAAGACTTTGAACTTCTCCTTCCTTTTGAAGTGGCCATAACCTGTTATATGTAACAACGTCGATGCTGACATGAATAAAGAATTAGCCCTGAGGCCGGTAAAAGTCCTGGAGTTCCCAACTCCACACTAATAAGACTACCCTGCAGTTAAATGGTGATAACAAACAGCAATCGTCTATCCAATCCTTTAGACAGCAGAATGCCCGCTGCTTTATTGACTGGCAGAAAACAGTTCCCATTTCATGAAACAATAAAAATTAAATTGAGTGTAAACTCTCACAAGGTCACTGCCTCTAACCTTATAACATCAGAAATGAAGGCTGTAAACCCCATCGTGAACCATGTGATCTGGAAGAAGCCAGAGAGTTGATTCCTGGGCTCCGTGAGCAGCACCCCATTGGCACTTGGCTGGGCATGGCCTCTTACATTTCTTGTCAGCACATGGCAGGAATGCTTTTCCTCCCCACATCTGGCCCATGCCTTCCTGACAACAGCCACTGCCTGCCCAGCCCACTGAGTAATGCAGCGTGTGTCCATGTCATGCTGAGGGTCATCCTGGCAACCTGCACTGCTGGTGGCATAAGGAGTCATGGCTCCTGGCATAGACTGCCCCGTCCGAGTCATCGCCACCCTCCAGGATTTCCTTGGCCTCTCGTTCTTGCCCGGGTTACCCCGTGGACCTCCAAGGGAGAACTTAGTAAAATTTTACCAACTAACAAATTAATAGCCACAAGTTTCTCAGTTGCAAAGACCCATCTTCTCTGTATATGTATCATAGGGCAAATATTGAGTGAATGCTGAGCTGAAAAGGGGAATTGAAAGTTTATCTATCCCAACTCCCTTCTTCCCACCACAAATGTTCCAAAACTGTCCCAGTTAAAATTATCAAAATTAGGCCTGGCGCGGTGGCTCAAGCCTGTAATCCCAGCACTTTGGGAGGCCGAGGCGGGTGGATCACGAGGTCAAGAGATCGAGTCCATCCTGGTCAACATGGTGAAACCCCGTCTCTACTAAAAATACAAAAAATTAGCTGGGCATGGTGGCGCGTGCCTGTAATCCCAGCTACTCAGGAGGCTGAGGCAGGAGATTTGCCTGAACCCAGGAGGCGGAGGTTGCGGTGAGCCGAGATCGTGCCATTGCACTCCAGCCTGGGTAACAAGAGCGAAACTCCGTCTCAAAAAAAAAAAAAAAAAAAAAAGTATCAAAATTATAAAAAACATGAGAAAAGATTCCAATAAAACAAATAAATTCAATGAAATCCCTGTCAAAATTACAGCAGGTTATGTTGTAGAAGTAGACAGGCTGAATCTGTATATTTTCTTAATGCAAAGGACTCAAAACAGTCACAACAATTTTGAAAGGTTAGAACAAAGTGTAAGAATTTGTACTACCCCATTTCACAATGACTATAAATTCACAGAAACAACAGAGGATGGTACTGACATAAGGATAGGAACATAGATCGATAGAGTCTAGAAATAAGCCTTGACATTAATGCCCAACTGAATTTTTTTTTTTTAAGATGGAGTCATGCTGCAACGCCCAGGCTGGAGTGCAATGGCACCATCTCAGCTCACTGCAACCTCTGCTTCCTGGGTTCGAGCAATTCTCCTGGCTCAGCCTTCCAAGTAGCTGAGACTACAGGCAGGTGTCACCATGCCCTGCTAATTTTTATATTTTTAGTAGAGACAGGTTTCACTATATTGGCCAGGCTGATCTCAAACTCCTGACCTCAAGTGATCTGCCCACCTCGGCCTCCCAAAGTGCTGGGATTACAGGCATAAGCCACCATGCCCAAACCCTCAACTGAGTTTTGACAAAGGTTCCAAAGGCATTTCAACAAATGGTGCTGGTAGAATTGTATCGCCATATACACACACACACACACACACAAATTAACAGAGATCCTAAAACATACCATATCCAAAAATTAATTCAATATCACTTATACATCTTACTATAAAATCTAAATCAATAAAACATAAGAAAAAATTATAGTAACAAAAATTTCTGAGATTGGGCAAACATTTCTGAGATAACACCAAAAGCATGATCCATCACAGAAAAAATTATCATGCGTCATTGAAATTAAAACTTTTGCACTTAGCCGGGCGCGGTGGCTCAAGCCTGTAATCCCAGCACTTTGGGAGGTCGAGGCGGGTGGATCACGAGGTCAAGAGATCGAGACCATCCTGGTCAACATGGTGAAACCCCGTCTCTACTAAAAATACAAAAAATTAGCTGGGCATGGTGGCGCGTGCCTGTAATCCCAGCTACTCAGGAGGCTGAGGCAGGAGAATTGCCTGAACCCAGGAGGCGGAGGTTGCGGTGAGCCGAGATCGCGCCATTGCACTCCAGCCTGGGTAACACGAGTGAAAAAAAAACAAAAAAAAAAAAAAAAAAACTTTTGCACTTAAGAAGATAACACTATGAAAATGAAAAAAAACAAGCCACAAACTGGGAAAAAAATAATTGCAAATCACAGTTCTCATACAAAAATTGCATCCAGAATAAATAAAGAACTATAATTCAATAAGAAAAAACAATTCAATTTTTATATGGACAAAAGATTTGAACAGACATTTCACTAGACATCTGAATGGTTAATGAGCACATGCGAAGATGCTTCATATTCTTACTTTTCAAAGAAATGCAAATTCAAACCCCACTGAGAACCATTACACATACTGGAATGGCCATTATCAAAAAAATTGACAAAAACAAGTGTTGGCAAGGATATAGAGAAACTTGAGCCTTCATACGTTGCTGGTGGGAATGCAAAATGGGGCAGCCGCTTTGGAAAACAGTCTGCAATTTCTTAAAAAGTAAAACAAATTTACTATACAACCCAGCAATTCAACTTCTAGGATCTTACCCAATAGAAATGAAAATATGTGTTCATACAAACACATGTGCATGAATGTTCATAGCAACAGTGTTTTGAATAGCCAAAACCAGGTGCATGGGTAAGCAAAATGTGTCATATCCAAACAGTGGAATACTATTCTGCAATAAAAATGAGGCCAAGCATGGTGGCTTATGCCTGAAATCCCAACACTTTGAGAGGCCAAGGAAGGAGGATTGCTTGAGCCCAGGAGTTCAACACCAGCCTGGCAACATAGGGAGAACCCATCTCTCCAAAAAAAATTAAAAATTAGCCAGGTGTAATTACACACCTGTAATTGCAACTCCTTGGGAGGGAGGTGGGAGGATCACTCGAGCCCAGGAGGTAGAGGCTGCAGTGAGTCCTGACCTCACTACTGCACTCCAGCCTGGGCGACAAGAGTGAGACCCTGTCTCAAAAAATAAACTACTGATCCACGCTACAACTTGGATGATCCTCAAAAGCATAAGCTAAGTAAATGAAGCCAGATACAAAAGGCTACACATTGGACGACTCCACTTACCTAACATGTCCAAAAAAGGCAAATTTGTAGACACTAAAAGCAAGTCACTGGTTACCTAGGGCTGAGTGTAGTTGCAAAGGGGCAGGAGGTTACACTTAGAGGAAGGAATTGTTCCCAAACTGGACTGTGACGATGGTTGCACAAATTTAAACAAACACTAAAAATAATTGAATTGTGGCTGGGCACAGTGGCTCAAGCCTGTAATCCCAGCACTTTGAGAGGCCAAGGCAGGCAGATCACAAGGTCAGGAGATTGAGACCATGCTGGCTAAGATGGTGAAACCCCATCTCTACCAAAAATACGAAAAAAAAATAGCCAGGCTTGGTGGCATGTGCCTGTAGTCCTAGCTACTTGGGAGGCTGAGGCAGGAGAATCTCTTGAACCTGGGAGGCAGAGGTTGCCATGAGCTGAAATCGTGCCACTGCGCTCCAGCCTGGGTGACAGAGTGAAACTCTGCCTCAAAAAATAATAATAATAAATAAAAAATAATGGAATTGTGCATTTATGATTGTGTATATTATGGTGTGTAAATGATATCTTTTTTCTTTTTTTTTTTTTTTTGAGGCAGAGTCTTTCTCTGTCACCCAGGCTGGAGTACAGTGGTACAATCTCAGCTCACTGCAACTTCTGCCTCCTGGGTTCAAGTGATTCTCCTGCCTCAACCTCCTAAATAACTGGGATTACAGGTGCCCACCACCAAGCCCAGCTAATTTTCATATTTTTAGTAGAGATGGGGTTTTGCCATTTTGGCCAGGCTGGTCTCAAACTCCTAACCTCAGGTGATCCGCCTGTCTTGGCCTCCCAAAGTGCTTGAATTACAGGCATGAGCCATTGCTCCCAGCCTGTAAATTATATCTTAATAAAATTGTTTAATATAAATCAAGGTCTAAAATCTCAATACATACTATATCTCAAACATTATATTAAATATAAATATGTGTTCAAAAAATAATAGGAGAGAGTACTTCTAACATATTAACAGTGGTTATCTCTCTTTCATGGACTAGTGAGTGACTTTTGTTTGCTTGGTTATATTCATCTGTGTTTCTCAAGTACTCAGTAACAAGCACATATTGCTTTCGTAATCAGAAAAATCAAAGCTTATTTGTTTGTTTTTTTATGGAAGACATCCCTAGTAAAAGTAGTATCAGGAAATAGGAATGTTATGACTTCCTCTAAACATGTTCTCTGGCAACTAACCCGATGTTTGTGGTCAGTCATACACTTTGGTTTAGTACCAGTCCCCCAAAATATTTTAGGAATCAATTTACCTTTTGTGCCACTCACCCCACGGCAAAGTAAAATCTGTTCATGGGAAATCTGCCCCCGCCGGCCCATCTGCCCTCCTTGCATCTCCAGGCCCCACTCTTGAGAGCTCATCCACTGCTCACTCCGCCCTCCTGAATGCCAGGAAGGAGGGAAGAGGCAGTCAAACAAAAGGAGACTTTGCTGATCTCCCTGATCAGGGCTCCAGGAAGAGCGGGGGCAGGAGGGACAAGTTGGGGCGATTGCCGCGATTGTTGAACAAGAGCACACCTGGCTGCGTCCAGAGGGACTCTCTCTCTTATGCGCGGGGAAAGCCAGCAGGTGGTCAGGCCACTGCATCCACCCTACAACAGCCCTGCACCAGCCCTGCACCCCCGCTGCACCCGCCCTACATCAACCCTGCACCCCCGCTGCACCTGCCCTGCTCTCACCCTGCATCAACCCTGCGCCCCCTCTGCACCCACCCTGCATCAAC
>NW_022436970.1:15814568-15864981 GCF_009761245.1 Sapajus apella | reverse complement strand
GCTCATTACTTCCCGCAGCCTCCACCTCCTCCCCGCCCTACCGCAGCGCCTGGTGCCTTCCTTCCCCAATCCTAAAACCAGCGGCGGTCCCCCACGGCCTCCAAGGAGGCCAAACATAGCAGAGCGTGCGCTCCGCCCTGCGAGGCCAAAGAGAAGCTGACACTGCGAACGCCCCGGGCGCGGCAGGGCTCCCCCACACCCCTCCCCGCTGCTCCGCTGGCCCCGCAGTCCGGTTCGTGGGCGTCCCTGGCATCTTCCCTAGTCACAGCCTCAGCCCTGCACCCACAGGCCTGCTCACAGCTTCAGCTTCCTGAGCTCGCACACTGATCCATCACCACCGCAGAATATCAAAGACCAGATTGCATTTCAAGCCAAGCATCGATTTTTAACGCTTTGGGAGAACATTGTACCTTTGGCTGATGCTGTTTTAGTTCCTGGTGTGACTGGAAGGTAAATGGCCTGGACTGGCAGGGGGCTTGGCCAGGTCCGGCAGGGGAGGCACCCCCGCAGCCTTCAGCCCCGCGGCCTCCGGCGTCCTAGTGTCTTGGCGCGATGCCAGCAACAGAATTTAACACCCGTCCCCAAACCAAGTGCTAAAATAAATAGATTGGGCCGCTTTCAAAGGGAAATGGTCAGCTCCACAAAAACTGAATGCACGTAACTTGCTCATTCCTGGGAGAAGGGAGTACCAGAAGCCAAAGTACAGTTTTTATAACAGCCTGGCAGATAAAATAAAACTTTACCAGTCTCTAATATTTTTTTAACCATTTTACTTTTTTTTATAGGCCCACAGCACTGTAAAAATGTCCCAGATAAAATCAGCATTACTGTTAATTGACAGTGATTGATTGCTGCCTTCAATACAGGGACGGACAGGGACAAGGGACAGGGTACTGTTTGTACTCACTCGGTCTGTGATCCAAGGGGAAGCAACAACATATATCCCCAATATATGCATATATAAGCACTCCAACAGCATGAATACTTTGCAAACAAAGAGAGTTTATGCATAAAAGTGTGAAAGCATCACCATGTTATGGGAAGAATACAGAACCAGCCTCTATAAAACCTTCATGCAGGCCAGGTGTGGTGGCTCATGCCTATAATCCCAGCACTTTGGGAGGCCAAGGGGAGTGAATCACGAGGTCAAGAGTTTGAGGCCAGCCTGGCCAACATGGTGAAACCCTGTCTCTACTAAAAATACAAAAAATTAGCTGGGCGTGGTGGTGCGCACCTATCATCCCAGCTACTCAGGAGGCTGAGGCAGGGGAATCTCTTGAACCCCAGACGCAGAAGTGGCAGTGAGCCGAGATGCACCATTTCACTCCAGTCTGGGCAATGGTGTGAGACTCTGTCTAAAAAAAAAAGGCCTTGAATTTCCACTTTCTACTCATGTACCCTTGACCAAATCCTCAACTGTAAAGCAATATAACCTCTTTCCTTCCAAGACATATGGTCATGTTATAAGGATTAAGTGCTGTAATATAATGCAAACATTTGGGTTACTAAAAAGCGTCATATAGATGTATAACATTTTATTTCGAATATACTTTTCATTGGAATTTTTCAAAAGCAAACAAAAAGAAGAAAAATATTGTAATTCTTACATGCTGCATTTCTTCAGTGCCTCGCCTGGCATTAATGGATCTAGTGATTTATTAATGCTGATGAAGATTTAATGTAGGATTTTCATATTAAAACATTAAGCTTTTGTAAATGAAGGCATATTTCAAAAGAGAAGAACCTAGGAGTGTTCGTATGCTAATAATAGACATTCTGAACTGTGTCTGTTCATTAAAATAAAATTTTCCAAGGCAACAAGCTGAGAATTCTTTATTTATTTGTAAGTGCCTAGTACTGTCTAAGAACTATCTGAACATTCTCTTTAGAATAATGTTTGAGTGTTAATATGGCCAAGATCTCCTAATTTGTTAACTAGGAATAATACACCAAAAGAAAGCTACTCTAATCCTACAATTTATTTAGTGGATTTCTCATACCACCATTGGAAGGACTCTTCGTTTTAAATTAAGAGTGGATTGAAAAGCAATTGAAATCAATCTGCCTTAAATAGTTTTATTTTTAAACTTTTCTAGGACCAAAAGCATAATTACATCTTGCTCTTTCCTTCATGAGCGATTTTGACACTTTAAACATGACTTGTCATTTAAATCAATAGTGCAAGGCCCATCTATGATCAAAGTTATGAATGGCAGCAATTCATTTTTACAGTCTTAGTTTTTAAAAACTGTTCTCCTTCTTTTTACATCTAGCCACTACCCACCACTAGCCCTCTAATATTTTTTAGCCTTCTTGGCCTCACCCACTGATTCACACAAATTCTCTTAAAATGCTGGTGGGCATCCCAATAGGGAAAAGAAGAGGCCAGGCAAGGGTCCCGCTTGGCATGAGCAATGAGGACTGTAGCATTTCAGTCATGAGCAGGAGAGGACCTTTAGGGTACAGGGAGAGTTGCCACTCTCCGATGACAATGACACTATGCAGCCACATGTCTAAGGTCCCCCTAGATGGCACTAACTAATCTGGTGATGGTGAGAAAAGGCGTCCAGGTCTTAGTTTGCTCATCTGCAAAAACATCTAGTACTTGGGGGTGAGAGAATCCACAATTTGATGCAGTTACGCAACTTATCATTGTAGAAAGAGCAATAAGACTAAGGCAAAGTTTTAGTCAATTTATATGAGTTTTTGCATATTGAGGCAACCCACATTTGGACTATTAAATTGGTGCCAAATGCTTTCTCACTTTTTGTTTGGTTTTTAATCCATTTGGTATATTACTCCTATGTTGTTTTATTTTATTTCTAACTCAAAATAGCCTTGATTTCATGGAAAACAAATGAGTTTGGAGAAATAATTGGCAAAATAGCTTAGTATGCTTTCAGATTTTTCTCCCACCAAAAGTATCTCTGTCCTTGACATTGTATCCTAAAACATGTTGAACTCCTTGAAGCAGCATGATGACATTAATTTCTTACCCATGCCGTAAATAATGCATCACGATGTAGGGTTCAAGGAAACAATTTTTAGGAGGGGGGATTATACAAGTTTCCATTTCAAAGTTGAGGGAAGTAGAAAAGTTCTTTTTTAACGTTTCCTTTCTTGTTAAAGAATAAATCATGAAGCGTGCTAATAACTCTTTATTAAGCCCTATCCTATGTAGTTGTTGAACATGCCATACTTACAGGCACGTAGTATATTCCATGTCCTTGTACTTTAACCAAGGTATCTGTGCTGGATGTGCTCACAGGCATGTCCTAGCTTGCAGCCTATGCCCCTTACCTGTTTAGAAAAGTTTTAAGTTGTTAGCCAATCGGATTTTAGTTTAAATTGTGAAGTCTGGCTCCAGCCAATGGAGATCAGACACAGCAGTAAGGACAACCCAAATGCGTAAGGGATAAATATGTCTGCTTTTGCTTTGTTCCTTGTACTCTTGTGGCAAGAAGGCTAGTGAGAGTACCCTTCCAGCAGTCCAGGAAGTAAAACTTGCTTGCTGAGAAATCCTTTGTCTCAGTGCTGATTTTTCTTTGTAGCACCGAGCATCTGTTTCCAACAAAAGTGAAACATCTTCAACCCTACGAGAAAATGTCTGAGCAATAAGAATATAAAGCTGGCAAAGTTGGGTTTTCGTATTTAAGGTATAAGCTTCATCTCTTCACAAAAGATTAATTTCTTTTCCTTTTAGCTTTTTTGCATAGCAGTAAAATATTCTCTAAAATAATAAGCCATGGCACTGGCTGCTTCCCTTTTCCTCAAAGGAACAATACATTCATAGACTATAAATGGATACTGTTACATGGATCATTTTGAAGGACACAAAGCTATGGTGAATCTCCTTGTTTTGTTATTGTCTCAGACACTCTGGAGAAACTCAGAAAGTCAAAGTGCACAGGCACCCTCCTCCCCACACATCACCCAACCCCAAAATCAACACAGCCACCCACACAGGCACATGCACACGGCTTCCTTAGAGAAGAAGAGCATTTTCCAGGAAAAGGAATCAATAAGCGCTCTGCTGACCACATCCTGGGTTTGGGATAACCTTTGCAAAGGGAAAGACTTTGCCAAAGAGATCACATGAATTTTATACATATCAAATGCTTTTAAAATTAAATGTTTGGATGTTTTAAAAATTGCCATTCTCTGGCATATACACAGCATAGATGAGTGGTAAATAAAAGTCATTTCATGAAATAATGTGACAAAAGCACGTTAACTGTCAAGGGCAGCTCCTACCTTTGCTCACAGCCAAGAGCAGATATAACATAGACTCGGGCCAGAGAGCAAATGTAGTGAAGGACCTGAAAGACACCTGCTGTGAACAGGCACTCCAAGGACACGCCCTGGGGCTCCTGGATTAGAAGCCTGGCTTTTCAAGACCATGAAATGTGATTGGATAGTTGTTCTGTAATTTTCATATGGATTCCACAAAATAAGCTTTTCCAGAATTACAGCAGAAGGGAGTTGGAGTGGACCCAGAGAATATGTCACAGGAAAGAGTGCTGCTGATGCCAAAGCACAGTCAAAGAGCCTTGGGGAGGCCGCCCCGCACTGGAGACCTGGCAACACTGACTGGGCACAGAGCTTGCTGATGGTTTCATTACAATCACTCAGGGAACCGAACAGGCACTCCTCTTCTTGTAGTAAAAGGTAGAAAAATGCTTGGGTGCAGTGGCTCACGACTGTAATCCCAGCACTTTGGGAGTCCAGGGCAGGAAGATCACTTCAGTCCAGGAGTTTGAGATCAGCCTGGGCAACACAGTGAGACCCCATCTCTACATAAAAAAATAAAAAAATAATTCTAATTAGCTGTGCATGGTGGCACACAGCTGCGGTCCTAGCTACTCAGAAGGCTGAGGTGAGAAGATTGCTTCAGCCTGGGAGGTCAAGCTCTGATGGTGCCACTGCATTCCACTCCAGCCTGGGTGACAAAGTGAGACCCTATCTCTACAAAAAAAAAAAAAAAAAAGAAAAATGTGGAAATAGCCTAAAAATCTATTTTTCCCTCCTTTCATACGTTTCCCCTACAAAGAATTTTGGTTTTTAATTTTTATTTTAATTTCCTTTTTTTTTTTTTTTTTGAGACAGAGTGTCAGTCTGTCACCCAGACTGGAGTGCAGTGGCACAATCTCGTCTCACTGCAGCCTCAGACCCCTGGATTCAAGCAATTCTCCTGCCTCAGCCTCCTGAGTAGCTGGGAAGACAGGCATGCACCACCATGCCTGGCTAATTTCTGTATTTTTAGTAGACATGGGGTTTCACCATGTTGGCCAGGCTGGTCTCAAACTCCTGGACTCAAGTGGCCTGCCCACCTCGGCCTCCCAAAGTGCTAGGATTAGAGGTATGAGCCACTGCGCTTGGCCTAATTTTTAGTTTAATTTCAATAGTTTAGGGGAGTACAGGTGGTTTTTGGTTGTGAATAAGTTTTTTAGTGGTGATTTCTGAGATTTTGGTGCACCCTCACCCAAGCAGCGTACACTGTATCCAAAATGTCATCTTACCCCTCACCCCATCTCATCCTTTCCCGGCGAGTCCCCAGAGTCTATTATATCATTCTTACGCCTTTGCATCCTTAGAGCTTAGCTCCCACTTATAAGTCAGAACATACTGGGCTTTCCATTCCTGAGTTACTTCACTTAGAATAATGGCATTGTTGTTGTTTGTTTGTTTTCATTTGGTTCTGTTTTGTTTTTTTAAAGAGACAGATGCCGCTGCCTCAGGGGCCACCATACTTGGTGTTCATTTTGTCAAGTCTGTTCAGGCAACTGGAATTTGTTCAAACATCATCAAGTCAGGTTAAAATTTAGGACCATCTGGAACAGAACGTCCTCCTACATGTGAGATTAGGGAATGGGACAACGATGCTTGTCTTTCTGCCTTACTTTCTATTCCCTTGGATCCCGGCCATAACATCATAGAGGCTTCTGTGGGTGACTGATTTGACACGTAGCTTATGAGTGCAGCCCTGATTTAAAAAAAAAAAAAAAAAAATCCCAGGCTCTGTAAAACCTGGCTCTTCTTTTTCATCTTTTCTTGACATTTTGCTCCTAAAATTAGCTTTTTGATGAGAAAATTGCAGTGAGTCATACCAACGGCAGCTAAAGGTGAGACAAATGCCCGAGATTGAAATTGAGTTGGTTCTACTTTGCTGTGCTGATTGTGTCTGGTAATTGGACATTGGAATTAGAACTGCCCTGACCTTTCACAAGAAGAATGAAAAAAATCTCTGTTCAATTTGCTGGACTTTTTTTCTACATGTAAAGCATTTTTGTTGAATGGGGTAATTTATACCTATTTTTAAATTAGCACCACCAAGCAGCCTGATTCTCACGTTGCTCTGAACATTTATTCAATAATTCTAGTTTTTGAATCAATAAAAACCAATCTTTTTCTCACTTTCCTATCATCTCTTGCTCTGCTCCCAATTTCCCACCACCTCCCCTTCCCACGTCCTCTATTTATGGAAGTTACTGGAGCCAGCCTGGGGCATGGGAAGCAGGACTCACCTTCCCACCTGTCGCTGGTTTTCGGCCACCCACTGAGAGGCCCCCAATTCTTACAGTTACTCCTCCTAGTGTCATTTCTTCAGTGGCATATTCGGGTCTATTGTTTAGAGCTATTGTTTTAAAACGGGCTGAGAGAGGTGACATGGAGTTCCAGCTTCCAATTACCTACCAAAAACAAAAACAGGGTTATGATTTCTTTCTCCAAAGCATACTTCACTGATGTTATATAACTCATATAACGTAACTTATATAACGTAACTCATTATGTTTTCGTGTCTGTATTTATTATTTAACAAATATTTATTGACTATTGCTATATGGTCAGCCATATCCAGGTACTTAAATAAGACATAATCTTACTCAGAACAGGGGGAAGAAATACAGAGGGCAGAGGCAAGCAATAGTAAATGTAAGTGAAATATATTAAAATAAGTTTAAAATTTGCTTAAATGTAAAATATTTAATATGTGAGAAGGTGCTAAAAGCAATGAAGAAGAAAATTAAAAACATGAAAGAAATAAACTGAAAGCTTTCAGAAGGAAGATGAGGAATTCGTTTCGAACATGTTTTGAACATGACACGATTTAGACACGTTAGACGAGTGGAGATCTCCCAAGCAGAGATCCAAGTAGGCAGCTGGGTAAGAAAAGTATGAAAATCGAGAGAGAGATCAGGACTTGAAATATAAACTTCGGAGCTATTTCCATAAAGATTATATTCAAAGCCATGAGATTGCATCACAGCAGCAAGAAGCAGCACAGACTTTTAAAAAGGGAAGCCCAAGTTGAGCTGAAAGTACTTCAACATTTAGAGGCCAGAGAGATGAAGAAAAATACAGTACTAGGAAAACTGAAATGTTTCCCAAGGCAGGAGGTAGTGAGCTGCACTGATTGACACCGACCAATCAAATCAAAAATATTTTTTTTTCTTTGAGATGGAGTCTCGCTCTGTTGCCCAGGCTAGAGTGCAGTGGCGCGATCTCGGCTCACTGCAACCTCCGCCTCCTGGGTTCAAGCAATTCGCCCTGCCTCTGCCTCCTGAGTAGCTGGGATTATAGGCAGGCGTCACCACGCCCAGCTAATTTTTGTATTTTTGAGTTTTGGAATGTTGGCCAGGCCAGTCTTGAACTCGTGACCTCAGGTGATCCACCCGTCTCAGCCTCCGAAAATGCTGGGATTACAGGCATGAGCCACTGCGTCCAGCCTCTCAACTTTGTCAAAGAAAGGAAGTTGGCTGGTGGCCTCATCCACATGGAAGTCATAGATGAGAACAATATTCAAGTAGGAATGCAATTGTGACTACCTGTTACATCTGGGGATGGAATCACATCCAAGCCTCCATTGTGATTAGAACAGAAGAGTGGTTAAGAGAATGGGCTTTGGAATCAGGCAGCCCTGGGTTCACATCCCAGCAGCCCCCTTCCTTCTGAGTTGTAGGACTCTAGATAAGTACCGTAAATTCAGCGTAATCTTATGTCTTCCTTTATAAAATAGGGATGTAGCTGGGCACGGTGGCTCACACCTGTAATCCCAGCACTTTGGGTGTCTGAGGCGGGTGGATCGCCTGAGGTCAGGAGTTCAAGGCCAGGCTGGCCAACATGGGGAAACCCTGTCTCTACTAAAAATACAAAAAAAATTAGCTGAGCACGGTGGTGCACACCTGTAACCCCAGCTACTTGGGAGGCTGAGGCTTGAACCTGGGAGGTGGAGGTTGCAGTGAGCAAAGATCACGCCAGTGCACTCCAGCCTAGGAGATACAGCAAGACTCCATCTCGAAAAGGAAAAAGAAAAAAAAATAATAATATAGGGATGTTGTTAATGCCTCAATTTAATTGGCCTCTAACGATAGGCCAGGTACAGCTCTAAGTGTCTTATTAGCTTATTCAAGGCTCACTAAAGTAGGAATCATTATTTCAGTCACGTGACACAAGAGAATCCAATAGCAGAGACATTAGTGATAAGACAATGCCCCTGGCAGTGTGGTCGGCAGCCTCTGAGGTGTCCTCAGGAATCCCAGCATCCCGCCTTCTGTTGAATGTGAGCTTGTGAGTTGGACCTAGTGCCACACATATAACAAATGAAACGTGGTGAAAGTAATGGGATATCATTTTAAAGATTAGGTTACAAAAAGGCTCAACTTCTACCTTTCTAACCATCCCTGTTCACTCTCACTCTCTTTCTCGTGCACCCTGGGAGAACCCAGCTACCAGGTTGTGAGCTGCTCAGTGGAGCACCCCATGTGGCAAAAAACTGAAGTCTCTGGCCAACCTGACCTCAGGCCAGCCAACAGCCACATGCATGGGCTTATTAGTGAGTTCTCCCTCAGCTGAGCCTTCAGAGGGAGCCAGAGCCCAAGCTGACCCTTTGATTGCAGCCTTGTGAGGCACCACGAGCTGGCAAATGACCCAAGTAAACTACTCCTGGATTCCTGGGCCACAGAAATAGTGTGATAATAAATGTATGTTGTTTTTGGCTGTTAGGTTTTGGGGTAATTTGTTACGTGGCAACATAACTGATCCAGGTAGTAAACAGCAGGCTGAATTAATATCCAGACTTTTTTTTTTTTTTTTTTTTTGGGGGGGGTTTTACTCACGTTACCCAGGCTGGAGCAATGGCGCAATCTCGGCTCACCGCAACCTCCGCCTCCTGGGTTCAGGCAATTCTCCTGCCTCAGCTTCCTGAGTAGCTGGGATTACAGGCACGTGCCACCATGCCCAGCTAATTTTTTGTATTTTTAGTAGAGACGGGGTTTCACCGTGTTGACCCGGATGGTCTCGATCTCTTGACCTCGTGATCCACCCACCTCGGCCTCCCAAAGTGCTGGGATTACAGGTTTGAGCCACTGCGCCCGGCCCCTATCCAGACATTTTGATGCCAGAGCGGCTCAAAAAGAGAGAAAGGGACAGAGCAGAGTGCTGTTAGGATCTTTATGCGATTACAGAGTTCGGTCATTCTCCGTGGGTTCTCTCTGTTGCCTCTTTAAAGTCCCAAATTCAAGACAAGACAGTACTTTGGAGTGAAGGGAATCCAAATTGCAATTATCTTCAAGACTCTCTTCTCCAGAGTGATCACAGAGGTGGGCAGTAGCCTTCAACCATTCACAAATGTATATTAAGCACAATAACCCCTGATACTGTTATTGGTGGAGGATGTCCAGGTTCTTGGCACCTTGAACAAAGAATTGGACAAAATGCACAAACAAAGCAAGGAAAGAATGAAGCAACAAAAGCAGCAAGTTACTGAACATGAAATTACACGCCACAGTGTGGGAGTGGGCCCGAGCACAGAGGCTCAAAGGCCCCATTACCGAATTTTGGGAGGTTTAAATACCTTCTAGAGGTTTCCATCGGTTACTTGGTGTTCACTCTATGTAAACGAAGAGGATGAAGTAAAGTTACAAAGTCATTTACTCAGCATACACCCTATGTAAATGGGAGGGTATTTCCTGTCATTGCTGAAGTATGAGTCAGCCTTATGTTCCCTGCTTCCAGACCCTATCTTCCTGCCTCAGATATCTTTCTCTTCTAATTAAAAACACCTAAATTTATTTTATCAGGCCCCAGGATTTAATATAAATATATATGTGTGTGTGTGTGTGTGTGCGTGTGTGTGTGCTCATATATATGTGTGTATATACACATATTTCTTTCTGTGTTTGTATACTTTTCAAATACACTGATTAGAAAGTTCTTTTAAATATAGGATTTAAGTTTTGAAAACAATCAAAGCCGACTAGCACAAATCATGCTATGGATTTCCCCAATATATGAAATTAAATTTCTAAAAAGTCAACAAAATCAGTCCTGAGAGAAAATAAGGGAAGGAGTGTTCATAAAAATTGTGAAGATATACCAATCCGTGGCAGAGGATTCATGTGCTCTGCATGGAGAATAGTTGAATACAATAGATTGAGTATAATGCGAATTACTCTTCTGAGCCCCACATGACTTCCTTCTTTCCTTCCAGAAGCTGCCTGTGAGTCACTGTCCTACTCCTCCAACCCTGGCACCCGCAGTATTGGGTTCATAAAGAATAAGGCCTCGAGCCTCTAAACCAATTGACCTGATTATTTCTACAACTAAGCATTAATTTAGTGTCCTCCAAAAGTAATATGTAATACAGTCTGGGCAAAATTGTATTTTAAATGATCTCTGAATGACCTTCTAATCTAAAGTATTCGAACAAGGCAAAACCTTGAGGGGCATGTGGAAAAGTGGCTATAGAAATAGGGCACTATAACGGCCAAAAAGTAAGAACTTGTCAAGAAGCACTTTAACATTAGTTTAATTGGCATACCAAAATATCTAGAGCCATAGCAAAGCTCAAAACCAGATATTCAGCCCACATGAAAAGCATTAATTCTCAATTTTAGTTCTCTGATTGAAATATGGAGGTTTTAAAAGAAATTTAAAGCCTATGTAGCTCTAATTTGCTCTAAGGTATCCATAGCTCTCCCGTATGAAATTTGCACTCAAGCAACTTAATTTCCAAATAATTTCATCCAGCATTTGAGTATGAGCTTATAAGGTATTGCACAGAGTATACATTTTTAGTGGTCAACAAAAAAGCCTTCAGAATTTATTTTCTGAATATGAATAAACATAAACACTATACCAATAAGTAACAAAAACAGCAATTAAAATACTTTTGTCTTGAGAACAGTGTATTTTAGAATTAAATATTCAAGTGTTTAAAATCAAGCAAGTGCGAAGACTTGGCACAGTCTTGGCAGTGACGTGGTGTTCAGTGTTATTAAAATGCCTTCAGTCCTCATAGGAACCTCAGTCTGCTCCAAGCCACAGGCTTCATCCATAAATTTAAAGTGGAAAGAATGGATCTTAGACTGGACTAAGTATTAGAGCAAGAGAGAAAAGTAATTAAATTAACAATCTGAAAAATAGAATAAAATATTGTTTATAAATCAATCCTGTCCTATAAACGTTTCCGCTACTTATAATTAGGAAATGCACAGAATCGCCACAAGGGGGTGCTACTGATAAACCAACAACAGCCCTTCCTTGGCCACTGATACCTAAGTAGTCCTCCAACCTCCAGCCCAGTGCACTCACTGTCAAGATGAACTCAGTTTACAACAGGAGAGGAGAGATTTTAAAACAGAAATATGTTCAAGAACATATATCCACAAAGCAGAACCTCAAACAAAAGCAAATTATCAAAAGGCAAACAGAAGGGAATACCAGGCCTTTACTTTCCCTTACCCTTCATCACAGATTTAGTCATTTTAAAAAGCAATCTTTGCTGCTTTTCAAGAAAGCATTACATTTGAAATATATTTACTCTTCATTCTGTTTGGGAAGCAATCCACTTAAAAACAATTCCGAAGCTGAATATTCTGGGGGAGCCCTTCCTGTGGACCCCCCCACCACCTACCTACCCAGCCAGCCTCCAATGACACCACCCATCATTTCAGCTAAAAGGGCTGTCTTTTTACATTGCATTCTCAAGGGCTACACTGGAAAAAAAAAAAAAAAAAAAAAAAAAAAAAAAAAAACCTCAAACAAACAAAAGTCCTTACTCCTGAAAGTTTAAAATGCAAATCGAGTTTTGAAATCCTGTCTTTGCTGTGCTCAGAATTACTGCCACTCTGTTTAACTTCCCTTGAGTAGAGTCATCAAAGAAAGAATCACTGAAACTTTAGTACTAAAAGTTATAAGCAGTTTTACTGTTGAGCTTAAAAGCTTTTCCAATGAATGGCAATACAAAAACAAAGCTTCCCTCACCGCGCTGGGCTTTGTCTTTTCCATGAAAGCATATTCAATTAGTAAGACCCGCAATACCTTGAGATTCAATTATTTTTCAATAATGGTTTTTCATCGTGAATCACAGAAGTTGTTTTCTTCCATCTTGCTAGCCTAACCGGCTATGCCCAAACCAACTACAATTTAGCTATTTTTGGTACTTCATTTCTTTTCCTGCTGCTATGAACTTTAATGAACAAAATGTGAATTAAATAAGAATAAAATAAAATGTGCAACAGGACCTAGCATGTAGTAAAAGCTAAATAATTATTAGTTCCTTCCAGGTACTTCCAACAGGCGTCTTTTTTTGTGTGAAGGAATACCTTTCCTTTTCTTTCCTTTCTATTTTTTTTTTTTTTTTTTTTTTTTGAGACAGAGTTTTGCTCTTTGTTGCCCAGGCTGGAGTGCAGTGGCAGGATCTCAGCTCACTGCAACCTCCACCTCCTGGGTTCAAGCAGTTCTCCTGTTTCGGCCTCCAGAGTAGCTAGGATTATAGGCGTACACCACCACACCCTGCTAATTTTGGTATCTGTAGTAGAGAAGGGGTTTCACCATGTTGGTCAGACGGGTCTCGAACTCCCAACCTCAGGTGATCCGCCTGCCTCGGCCTCTGCGCCCAGCTGAGGAATACCTTTTCTTTTGCTTACACATAAGAATGGCTTGATCCATAGATGATGTTACCTAACTGTCTACATGCTATGATGGAGAATTCTGGAAGGTTCTCCCATCCAAGGATGTCTTATCACACTGCTGCCTGTCATTCCCTCTTGGACAGTTCCTTTTATGTGTTGCACTGTGTGAGGCACTGGGGGCTGCCGATGATGGGTAAAGCATGGTCCTTACTACAACAGCTTAAAGAAATCCTGAGCCTATGTGTGGAGAGCATGTGATCACATAGGAGACTTCTTGGCACAAAGTGATCGCACGGCAACAGTGTGGAAAGGATGCAGACTTTATAATGAGACTGATGCTGTGAATTGAGTGGCAGCCCCCAGAAAGATACGTTCAAGTCCTGACCTCCATGGCTTGAGAGCGTGACATACTTGGAACTAGGATCTTTGCAGATGTAGTTAAGGATCTCAAGGATGAGATCACCCTGGGTTTAGAGCGAAGCGGGCCCTAAATGCAGTCCTTATAAGAGAGAGGAGAGGGAGATTAGGCACAGATCGTCACAGAGGGAGACCTCTGTGAACACAGACGCAGAGGCTGGCATGAAGCAGCTAGGAGGCCAGGAATGCTGAGGCCTGCCCGCAGCCACCAGAAGCTGTTCAAGAGGGGGAAGCGCAAAACAGGTTCTCTTGCTGAGCTACCAGATGGAACCAACACTGCCAACGTCTTGATTTCAGACTTTCGGCCTCCAGCACCGTGAGATGATAAATCTGCTGTGTGAAGCCACCTGGACTGTGGTGATTTGGTACCACAGCCTAAGGGCACTAACACAAGTGACCTGGGTTCACATCAGTGCTTCCCCAGCCTGTGGCCCAGGGCATTGAGCTTTAAATGTCCTCCTCTGTAAACTAGAGTTCCTAGTAGTTACCTCGCAGAGAAATAAAAAAACAATCAAGACTGCCATGATCCCCCTCTCCACCCCTTCCAGCCTCTTTGACCAAGGGCATGAGACTAACACCTTGTGTCTCAGTTTCCTCATCCATAAAATGGAGATGAAAATAGCAGCTACCGGGCCAGGCGCAGTGGCTCACGCCTATAATTGCAGCACTTTGGGAGGCCGAGGCAGGTGGCACCTGAGGTCAGGAGTTCGAGACCAGCCTGACCAACATGGAGAAACCTCATCTCGAGTAAAATCTACAGAATTAGCCAGGAGTGATGGCAGATTCCTGTAATCCCAGCTACTCGGGAGGCTGAGACAGAAGTGCTTGAACCCGGCAGGCTGAAGTTGCAGTGAGCCGAGATCGCACCATTGCACTCCGGCCTGGGCAACAAGAGCGAAACTCCGTCTCAAAAAGAAAATGAGCTACCTCATCGGCTGGTGTGAGAGGCACAAGAGATGCTTCCCAGAGAGCACAGGCATAGCAGGTGGGGTGGGGCAGGTGAGGCCCTCGGCCCATGCAAGCTGCCTGTGCTGACCTGTTGTCATGGTGACCACTGTGGGAACTGAGTGGACCCGATGACCAGTAACGTTTGGGATGAGCAGGAAGCTTCCTAGGAGGAAAACCTGAAGTGGACCTTGAAACAATGATCCCCTTTGACTGGGTCACACAGAGGGATAGGCCTCTGGGGCGGGGTTGGCTCGGGAGCCTAAGAATGGAGTGGAAGCCACTGTGTGCATACATGCGTGCACCTGTCCACATAAGCAGAGGTCTGGAGAGCCTGGTGAGCTGAATTAAGGAGAAGGCTGGGCAGCTGGGCTGAAGTTAAATTCACTAGAAACCCCACACCAAGTTTAGACATGGGATATGGTTTGGCTGTGTCCCTACCAAAATCTCACCTTGAATTGTAATCCTCACAATCCCCACGTGTCACAAGAGGGGCCCCGTGGGAGGTAACTGCATCATGTTTTCATCATAGTGAGTGAGGTGTCATGAGATCTGATGGTTTTATAAGCACCTGGCATTGCCACTGCTGGCACTCATTCTCTCTCCTGCTGCCCTGTGAAGAGGTGCCTTCTGCCATGATTGTAAGTTTCCTGAGGCCTCCCCAGCCCTGAGGAACCGTGAGTCAATTAAACCTGTTTTCTTTATCAATTACCCAGTCTCAGGCATCTTTTCCTAGCAGCGTGAGAACGGACTAATACAACATGATACGATGGAAAATGAGAAGACATTAACATTGTTGAGTAAGGGAATAATGCACGAGACAACAGTGCTTAGGAAGGACTAACCCAGCGGGATGGAGTAAAGCTGTGATCCCCACGCCTCGGTGATGAAGGGCAAGTTTTCCTCCAATCCATCACTGACCAGGGCTGCTTTAACAGACTGTAGAAATCAATTTCTAGAACATGAAATGGAAACAAGACAATCAACTACAAAAATATAAGCCCAATTTATTTTCTTAGATCCAAACATACACAAAATTGCTCTGTCAAATTGTCATAAACAGTTTTGAATTCTCATCCTAATTTCTGCCTGTTCATCACAGACTCACCAGGAGCCACTGTTGCAAGGGAGGGGGTGGGGGGTGCTTCTGAAGAGGAGAGGGAGATCCTAGCAGGGAGGGCAGAGGAGGAGAGGAGCAGAAAAGTCACCCAGGAGGCCACCGCCATCTTCAGGGAAGCAGAAAACAAAGGTGGTCAAATGCAGATGGTGGAGAGAGTCACACATAAGGTATTCTGAAATGTAAATTGATGGTGAGGATAATGAGCTATAGCTAAATAAGGAGCAGCTGACCCCAAATAAAATGTGAAGTTAATAAAATGGCGTCATTTATAGAAATGGAAGGAACAGGAGAAACGTGCCCCCAACGGAAGAAATAACCTCAAACTTAGAGTGAATGCACTTCAAATACTGTGTCTTCTGTACTTTGAGGTCTTACAACATCGGGTTGCATTTTCCTCCCACAATTGACAGAGAACAAGAAGTTACTTTCCTAAATATTGCGTTTGTGACTAGAATTATAGACTGAAAATATCAACACTATTAAGTTACAGTAAATTTTGTGGGCTGAAAATAAATATTACCGTGATAGAGAAAATATTACAAGAAAAACTCTTGGCACATGTATTTTTGCAACTCCGTAGGTAATTCTGATGTGCACCTCAGCTTAAAAATCATTGCATTCCTTTGAATAGATAAGAGTAAAAAGGTAGTGGTCAAATGGATATAACTTAATTGTAACATATGTAATTTGTTACATATGAAAATTGTAACAATGTAACATATGTAAATTGATAGTCCAAAAAGATAACAATCCTTGTAAATTAGCAAGCTAAGAAATGCAAATAATGTCAATCCATACCTACGGGAAAAAAAAAAAAAAAAAACCCCTTTTTTTTAAAAAAAAAAAAAAAAGGCCGGTTGCGGTGGCTCAAGCCTGTAATCCCAGCACTTTGGGAGGCCGAGGCGGGTGGATCATGAGGTCAAGAGATCGAGACCATCCTGGTCAACATGGTGAAACCCCGTCTCTACTAAAAATACAAAACATTAGCTGGGCATGGTGGCGCGTGCCTGTAATCCCAGCTACTGAGGAGGTTGAGGCAGGAGAATTGCCTGAACCCAGGAGGTAGAGGTTGCGGTGAGCCGAGATCGCGCCATTGCACTCCAGCCTGGGTAACAAGAGTGAAACTCCGTCTCAAAAAAAAAAAAAAAAAAAAAAAGGGGAAGGATTCTCCCGGCCACAGGAGGTCAGTGTTGCTTCAAAACAAAATTACCCTAAATCTCTGGGGGTATAATGGTCTTTTAAAAAATGATAATATTTTCTTCTTAAAGAAAGGTTAGTTTTTGATATATCTGATTTCTAGGCTTTACTGAGTGACAGATGGTTTCAGCATGTGAAAAAATATCAACTTGTTAAAAAATCAACTTGTTAAAAATATATATTTCATGCAAAATTGAACTTGGAGGCTCCTCATTTAAAAGCAATCCCAGAAATTAAGAGAAGGGAGAAAATTATATTTTCACATGCATGTCGGAGAGGATGCATGTGTTCAAGTCAACACAGAACTCAGTGCCAAGGAGAAATGGGAACCATTTCTTCAATTTCTCACTTTGTAACTGAAGAGGTCAGATACACACTCATGACATCTTTCAGTAAAAATACAAAAATAAAAAATAAATGCTGTACTGTAGACAGTGATGGTAGAGAATAGTGTTGACTGAATCGCTGCAATGTCCCCATTATAAGATTGAGAGAAATGAGGCGTAAACACATGACAGACAGAAGGAGAGTTGGATCACTGTGAACACAAGGGTGAAAAATTATAAGTAACCTGTTGAGAAGATCTTGTGGGGATGATTGGGACCAGCATTTGGGCGTATTGTATAAGACCGAATCACACACATTTTCCAAGTCCCAGCCTTACTTGAAACATTCTGATATTCATTCATTCATTCATTGTTCTAGGCAAAGTAATGGACAGAAACAGACAAAGCCCAGCCATCATGGAGCTGTGTTAAGTGAGTAGACAAATTCCTGGATACGCTGTTCTCTACCTTGTGATAAAGGCTCTGATAGAACAGGGCAGAGTAACCAGAGGCTTCTTCAAAGAAGTGCCATTTAAGCTGAGACCTGAGGACGTCCAGGCCAAGAGCTGGGGGTCACACTGTGAGTCCTGAAACCCCAAGGTCAGCGTGGCTAAGGCACAGTGAATTAGAGAGAGAGAGAATTCTGGGTCTCAAAGAGTTTCGATATTATCCCAAATGCAATGGGAAACCACTGGATGAAATTGGAATCATGTGATCCAATTTACACACTTTTTTAAAAGAATCGTGGGCCAGGCACAGTGTCTCATGCCTGTAATCCCAGCACTTTGGGAAGTTGAGGTGGGCAGACCACATGAGGTCAGGAGTTTGAGACTAGCCTGGCCAACGTGGTAAAACCCTGACTCCGCTAAAAATACAAAATTAGCTGTGTGTGGTGTTGGGCATCTGTAGTCCCAGCTACTCAGGAGGCTGAGGCAGGAGAGTCACTTGAACCCGGGAGTCAGAGGTTGCAGTAAGCCAAGATCCCACCACTGCACTCTAGCCTGGGTGACAGAGCAAGACTCCATCTTAAATAAATAAATCCATTTAATTAAATTAAAAAGTATTTTGAGCTGGGCATGGTGATTCATGCCTGTAATTCCAGCACTTTGGGAGGCAGAGGTGGGTGGATCACCTTGTGTCAGGAGTTTGAGACCAGCCTGGCCAACATGGTGAAACCCCATCTCTACTAAAAATATAAAGTTAGCCGGGTGCGGTGGTGGGTGCCTGTAATTCCAGCTACTCGGGAGGCTAAGGCAGGAGAATCACTTGAACCCAGGAGGCAGAGGTTGCAGTGAGCCAAGGTTGCGCCATTGCACTCCAGCCTGGGCAACAAAAGCGAGACTCCATCTCAAAAATAAAAAATATGTTGGCTGTTGTGTAAGTGGATGGGAAGAAGACTCAGCAAGAGTGGAAATGGAGAAACGTACATATGCATGCAAAGCTAGTGTGGTTGTCCAGGAAGATGATGTCTGGGAAGAAAAAAGCAAACAGATAGAGCCAGCAAGTCTTATTGGTGGGGCAGATGAGAGGAGTCATATTTTTGCTTACTCAGTATGAGTGTATGCATTTCTGCCTCCACGGCTGAAACCTATAAAAATATTAACCTTCCCTCTTAGTAGCAGATTATCAAATGATCAGTTTATACAAAGATATATCAAACAATAAATCATTGATTACATTGATTTATGTACACAAAATAATATCATTTGAATGCCATGACTTTTTAATGATAATGGAGGCAAAATTATATTTATCCAAATGCTTTTAGAATTAAAGTTTAATAAAAAAAGATTAAAAGATGATTATTCCTTTGACATTGTTCAAAGTCTGCTGATTTTTTTCTCTTAGAAATATTCATAGAAAATGAATATATTGAGTTCAAAAATATTCACCTCCAAATCTATAAATTAAAGCCAAATTTCATTTCATCCTGCAAGAGCATTTTCAACAACATGCAAGCACTATGATAAGAGTATCTACCTCAGCCAGGCAACTATCAGGGCAGATGTTGTGTCTGTGCTTCTAACTCTTATCTAAAGTACAAGAATGACGATGATTCACATGGGCAAAGCTGTTCTCCTAAATTAGTTCTGAATTTCTAGTGAAAATGGAGGTTACCTGACCAAGCTGGTTTTCACTGGGCAGAACCGGATTGTCAACTCTTCTGCCTGGAATCTTAAGTGAATAGATTTCTTATTTATTTATTTATTTATTTATTTATTTATTTATTTATTTAGAGACAGAGTCTCCCTCTGTTGCCCAGGATGGAGTGCAGTGATATCATCTCCGCTTGCTGCACCCTCTGTTTCCCAGGTTCAAGCAATTCTCCTGCCTCAGCCTCACAAGTTGTTGGGACCGCAGACACACGCCACCATGCCTGGCTAATTTTTGTATTTTTAATAGAGATGGGGTTTCACCATGTTGACCAGGCTGGTTTCAAACTCCTGGCCTCAAGCAATCCGTATGCCTCAGCCTCCCAAAGTGCTGGGGTTACAGGCATGAGCCACTACTACCCGGCTAATTTTTGTATTTTTAGTAGAGACAGGGGTTTCACCATGTTGGCCAGGCTGGTCTTGAACTCTTGACCTCAGGTGATCAGCTCACCTCAGCCTCCCAAAGTGCTGAGATCACAGGGTGAACCACCATGCTCGCAAGTGAATAGATTTCTAAAGGTGTTCCTGGCAGGTGCCAGGTGGAGACTTCATGTATGGAGGCTTTGGATACTTAAATTATAGAACATGATGATAACAAGACAGTTAACTCTAAGGACTGTAATTTTCCTGTAGAAGAGTTGAGTACAAAAAGCAAACAAGGTGCTGAGCAGTCTCTGTTGAATGCCAGGGGCGCGTTTAGAACCACGCTACCTTTAAGCTTGGTACATACAACACTTGCCTGCATCTGGTCCCATGAGACGCCCTCTCTGCCCATGCGTTGCATACCGCCTTATCCCCCTCACTGTCTTCATTCCAAGGAACAGCACAACAGTTCAGTCCAGATCTTCAGTCCTCGCTTTCATAATTGTTATAGAAGCAAATCGGTATAATGGTTGTAAAGTGCTTTGAAAAGACGGAAAGTGCAACAGAAATGCAAAACAATGTTATAATTAATTATTATTTTCTTTTGTGATTCATCTGCTATATTTTATCATGGCTATAGGCTTTATTATCTAAGTAGAGAATAGGTATATCGTTATAATTTTATGTTATGTTACAGTACACATTGTTTATTGTCAGTCCTCAACAAAGAAACAAATGCTAAAATCTCCTTAAGAGATTTTAACTATAGCTATTTTGACCTCATCCTAAATCCTTCAGTCTGATTTCTAAGCATGGGATGGAGGCATATGTATTTTTACAACTCCCTAGGTAATTCCAATGTGCACCTCAGCTTAAAAATATCACTGCATTACTTTCGTGAGTATTAGGTAATAGTACAAAGGCAGTAGGTAAATGAATATGACTTATTTTAATGTGCCTATATAAGTTGATATCCTAAAAAGATAACAATCCTTGTAAATTAGCAGGCTAATAAATGCAAATGATGTCAATTAATCTATACCTCTCTACGGATTAAAAAACAAAAACAAAAAAAGCTGTGTCATATAGACAGTACTCCTCTGCTTCTCCTGTCACTCACTACCATAGTATCTCTGATCCCCCCAAAACTGGAACTCTCCAGAAGGCATCTCACAGTTAACCAAAAACACATTCCTACCCACCAGTGTGGCAACTTCTGTATCTCTGCCCTTCCCAATGTCTCTGCTGTGTGTGAGAGCTCCTGGCTGCCACTAGTGCTGTCACCCATCCCTGCCAGTTAAGATCCCAATGCCAGTGCTCGATGTGGGGCACCGAGTCCTCGCTTGGAGCCAAAGTCACATGCTGCACTGGCCCTAACGTCCCTGAGCTCTGTGTGCTGGCCCCTGGGTGCACACGGCGCTGCGATATCCTGTATTCTGCAGTGACGTGGAGAGAATCACTCCCCAACACACACCCCCGTCTAGGCTTTCACTTCTGTGTTGGTTTCCCAAAAGTGCTTCTTTACACTCCCAACGCTTCTCCAAGATCTTTGTAAAATTAGCTGCATCTGTTTTTAGTCCCCAGACTTGAAAACCTTATGTGGAGGATGGGTGTGTAGACAGAGGCAGAAGATCTGAGACTAAGAGGGTGAGGAGGACTGAGGGACAGCTGGCATCTGGGGCATTTCTGTCCTGCCTCGTTTGGCTCAGTCTGCTCCTCCCTTATTGTCAGGAGCTATTCCTTACAAAGGGCTGCTCCCTGTGTCTGGCAGAAATGCCTGAGTTCCAGTGTGACCACAATGTGGGTTCAGGCTGTGACCCTGTTACAAGAAGGATCGCCATCCAGACCCCAAGGGAGGGTTCTTGGATCTCTCACAAAAAAAATTCAGGGTGAGTCCATAAAGTGAAAGCAAGTTTATTAAGAAAGTAGAGGAATGAAAGAATGGCTACTCCATAGACAGGGCAGCCCAAGGACTGCTGGTTGCCCATTTTTGCGGTTATTTCTTGATGATATGCTAAACAAGGGGTGGATTATTCCTGCCTCCCCTTTTTAGACCACATAGGGTGACTTCCTGATGCTGCCATGGCGTTTGTGAACTGTCATGGCGCTGGTGGGAGCGTAGCAGTGAGGACAACCAGAGGTCACTCCCGTGGCCATCTTGGTTTTGGTGGGTTTTGGCTGGCTCCTTTACTGCAACCTGTTTTATCAGTAAGGTCTTTATGATCTGTATCTTGCGCCGACCTCCTATCTCATCCTGTGACTTAGAATGTCTTAACCATCTGGGAATGCAGCCCAGTCAGCTTCATTTTACCCAACTCCTACTCAAGATGGAGCTGCTCTGGTTCACACATCTCTGACAAACCTACTCCTGCAGATGTCATCCTCAGAGTTCCTGATTTGCCATGGGAGAGGAATCTGACAGGCTAGTAATATCATAAGAAAAATCATGGGGAAACTTGTTTTATTTACAATAAAGCATATCATTTAGCCCTTACGTACAAAGAACTGTTCCAATATTTATCTTTCAGCTTTCACAAAAATGGGACAAATCTATGGTGGTATTCTTTTCCCCTTCTTCTTCTACGCAACGACAACTTTGTTATGGAGTCAAAAAATTCTGACCACTATGCACATCTATTAAGAAAGTGTGTCAATAAAGCCTTCTTAGTGAAAGCTGATCTTTCCCAAGGTGATGTGTCTCCTGGCTCTGTAGTATAGAAGGCACACATGTCCAACATTATTGGTCAAGCAACATCTATAATGTCTGATCTCTGTGGGAGAGGCAAACTCTGGGCTAACATCTCAAGAGTGAATGCAGAGTTGGGAAGTGTGGGGCTACCAATTGCAGATAGACATCAGAAATGCTTCTGACCTTGCAGATCTGACTGTCCCAACTGCTATGCATCAGGCTTATCCCATTATATAACTGGTGTCATTTCCCAGGCTGTGAAATTTAGGCAAGCAGACATCTTAATTTAGGGAGAAGAGAAAGAGGACTATACATTGGTCTGATAACTCCCCCATCTGGCCACAAGTCAGAGAAGATGCAAACGTGATCTCAGTTTAAAAAATATATATATTTATTTATTTTGAGATAGTTTCAGACTTACAGAAAAGTTGCAAAAAAAAGTACGGTGAATACCCATACAATCTTCAAGTGGATTCCTAAATACTGACATTTTATCACGTTTGCTCCATCATTCTCTCTGCGTCTTAATGGGTCTTTTTCTAAACAGCTGAGGAGTGAGTTGCAGACATAATGCTTTCCTATTTCTAAATATTTCTGTCTTACTAACCTCAGTACAATCATCAAAATCAGAAGTTAGCACTGATATGCTCCTTGACCTATCCTGTAGCTCTTTTGCCAATTGTCCCGCTAATGTCCTGTATAGCAAAAGGGGGGAAAAAAAAACACAGTGTTTTAAGACTTTTGAGTGGGGTCACAATGGCTCTGAGATCTTGTCCAGTAACAGAGAACGTAAGAACTGTTAGGACCCAGTCTGCCACAGTCCTGATCTAAAATATCCTTTGGTATTTAGGACGGGGACATCTGCTGATCTCCTCTAAACTGAGGAGAGAAATTGAGGACACAGAATGTTGGTTATATGCCTTTTATTTTTTTCTCTGTTTCTCTTTTGACCAACTTATTTTAATTCAGCAACTCCTCACAGACTGTCTGATATACCCAAGGCACTATCTTTAGTTCTGGGGAATAGAGAGTTATGTAAGGCGTGGTCCCAACACCCCTGTAAATTAAAATGTTATTAAATAATCAGTAACTGAACAGAAATGAAACAGTAATGTTAACAGTGGCAGAGAACCGAATTACCAGCAGCGAATCCGTATAGGTCATCATCAGCAACTTCAGCCCTTGCCACCTCAGGAGAAAGAAATTGGCTGAGGGGCATAAGGCAGAAAAAAGATTGAGGCAATTTTCAGAGCAGCAGTGGAAGTTTATTTAAAAAGCCTTTACCAATGATTCAGTGGGCTTTGGGGACCAGGCTCGGGGGAAGAGGGGAAAGGGAGAGAGGGATAAAAGATTACAAACCGGGTGTAGTGTACACTGCTTAAGAGATGGGTGCGCCAGAATCTCACAGATCACCACTATAAAAGTTACTCATGTAACCAAACCCCACCTGTTCCCCAAAAACCTATGGAAATAATTTTTTAAAAAGGAAAAGCAGGAAGGGTAAGAATAATAACTGTGCTGGAAAGAAATCTATGAGAAATGAATTTCAGGTTTTCCAGAAAGTTCTGACTTTCTGCACTATAATAATGACACTATATTATTAGAGTGGTTTATTATGTAATTCAAGAGTATGTAATTATATAATATTCCAAATTAACTGTCACCAATAAAAATGCAACAATGTTGAAAATGGAAAAAAAAATTTAATGAGAAAATAAATAAATTTTAAAC
Source organism: Sapajus apella (assembly GCF_009761245.1). NCBI lineage: Eukaryota > Metazoa > Chordata > Mammalia > Primates > Cebidae > Sapajus > Sapajus apella. The sequence continues at coordinate 15,841,126 of NW_022436970.1, read as the reverse complement.
ATAAAAGGCCTTTAGAACAGGAAAGAAAGGAAATTCACTTGGAAGAGACCCAACTAAGCTCCTGAAAGTCCAAGAGAGAAGAGAACAAAAGGCTGGGAATGATGGTTCATGCCCGTAATCCCAGAAACAGAGGTACAGATTAATTAACTGTCAATTAATCCATATCTCTCTATGAATCTTAAAAAAAAAAAAAAAAAAAAAAAAAAAGCTGTGCCATGTAGACTGTTACTTCTCTGCTTCTCACCCTCACTTTGGGAGTTCTGAGGCCAAGGCAGGCGGATCACCTGAGGTCAGGAGTTCAAGACCATCCTGGCCAACATGGTGAAACCCCGTCTCTACTAAAAATATGAAAATTACAGGGTGGCGCACACCTGTAATCCCAGCTACCCGGGAGGCTGAGGCACAAAAATTGCTTGAACCCGGGAGGTAGAGGTTGCAGTCAACCAAGACGGCGCCACTGCACTCCAGTCTGCATGACAGAGCAAGACTCCATCTCAAAATAAAACAACAAACAAAAATAAAACACAAAACAAACAGTGTGCTTTAACGTTGATCCTGGGACTTTACACGCTGGCCTCTTTCCCAGGATTCTCCCCTGAGGGTGGGCTTCCCGCATGCGCAGTGCTTTCCTCGCCCTTGGGACTTGAGCACACCCAGCGTGTTTAGGGAGTTATGCGCATGCCCGCCTGAGGCTTTCTTCCCTTTTCCCCTTTTCCGGTGGTGTGTACCCCACCGGAACATCGTACTCCACCATTTTTGTCTCTTAACAGGCGCGCCCAGTTGCTTCTTCCTGGGGTCTGCATTCAGTTCACATTTTGATGTTAACAGGTGTGGACCATCAGGAAATGGCTGCCGAATTATCATTTTAAAAGAGATGTGATCATTGCTGAACCATCCCTCGACATTCCTAGTGGGCAGGGGCGATGGAAAGCCCTCTCCTGCCTTGCTCATGTGTAACTACCTGTAACAGGAAGAAGGAAGAACACAGTATCTGGTCCAGTGTTTGACGGACAACATGTCAAACGATTTTTTAAACAAATATGGTGACATTTGGCAGTCTTAGGTCTATTTTATAGATGAGGAAATAGAGGGTCATAAAAATCAAGAAATCTGTTCAGCGTCTTCACGCAGTGAGACTCAGAGCCAGGATCTGAACCCAGGTCGACCTCTAAAGCCCAAGCTTTGTTCGACGAAAACGAGCGTTATAAACAGAAAACACAGAGCAAATGTGAGAAGAGAGAAGTGGACGCAGGAAGCCTTCCCAGATCTCAAGGACAAAGGTATATTTGAGCACAGACTGAATCGTGGATGAAATTTTGAGGGTAAAGATGAAATAAACAATCCAGAGGGGAAAGCCAGCGGCTTGAAGTAGCTGACTGCAGCGTCCAATGCTTTGACTCAGCAAAACTGCCAAATGAGGTTCCCATGACAGGGCAGAGGATACACAGCTTCTTGAAAGCCTGAGTGTGCCCAAGGGCCTTTGCCGTAACAGCAGAAAGCTCAGACAGGTAATTCCTACCTTTAGGCAGGAAACAGCTTCTCCCCAGGACTCCGTGGTTGATAAGCTTTCTTTTCACCAGGGAGCTTTTCCTGATTTATTTTCTTAGGAGGAAAACTTGCTTATTTAAGATGAAGAGTAGAAAGCAGTACTGGGAGCACTTTTCTAAATTAAATAACTCTTCAGGGTGCCAGCCTGTTAAGTGTGGACAGAAGCAAAGAGGCAGGACTTGCTGGGCTCTTGCCCATTGACGAAGCAACAATTGCAGAGTTCCCCAGGAAGCGATGAGGTTTTGTTGACATCTAAATTTCTGACATAAAGAGATGCTATTTGTTTACTTCTTGCATATTCTCAGGAAAGACAGTAATGCATAATAGATTCAGCAGGACATTCCATCCTGGACAAAAATCTTATTGATCATACTATCACTGATTTCTACTGAAAAAGAACTATAGTAGCCTAATTGAATAATTTTCTATTGTAAATATTCAAATTATATTAATGACTTAGATTAGCATTTTTTGAAAGAGGCTCCTTGTGAAGTTTCTCTGTAATTTTCTATAATCAAGAAATATATCATAATTAAACAATGTAAAGATGTCCTCTGCCTTGACTCTATCGTGGTATTTGGAAGAGTTACTTTTGACAGGTCCTTAGTGAACCTTGTCTGCAAGCTGTTACTAAACATCTATCGTATCATCCACTACTTCTCTCAGTCCTATTCTAATTGGCTCCAAGCTAGAGTTCCTTCATGTTTTCCTAACTCACCTCTTAACATTTACAGTCTTTCCTCTCCACCATTTAACATCTAAACACCGTTCGCTTTAGATGGTTTTTTTTTTTTTTCTCATTAAGAACACCACTGCTCCAACAATGATGATCTGATTTCCAAATATCAAAGACTAATCCAACACAGAAATATCAAAGCAAAGATTGTAGATAAGCAGCATGGCTTCCTCATGATGTTTGTTGTGCTTCTAGAAAACGACTTTTCTCACAAGTCTTTTAAATCATGTTTTATCTTTACAATAATGAGTACTCTTGCCTTCGAGAACATCCTCACCTCTCCCAGAGAAATTGTAGCATCAGCAAGTTGATGGGCTGAGACTATTTCTCTTGGGGTGACCTGCCAATAGCAGAATCATTAGCACAATCTCCGCTAAAGCACTAATTTTTTTTCAATATACTTTTAAAATTCTCCAGCCAAAAATGATGGGCACCATGATTATTCCTGGTTACTGCCATCTCTAAAATGGAGTTACTCTTCTTTCTATACCCAGCCATATAAAATTAAGACAACTCACTGAAATATAATTGCTGATGTTTTGAAAAAGAAACAGCTAAAGTAAAGCTACGGTAGTTTTAGTAATATATGATATTATTTTAGGTGATGGGAAAACCAGAAAGTTATACAACTGTTTATGAGGTTCAACGATGAAAGTAACACATTATTTAAAAAAAAATAATCTGAGTAATCATGATTGTATAGAATTTAGAATCAGAGGCCGGGCAAGGTAGCTTACGCCTGTTATCTCAGCAATTTGGGAGGCTGAGGAGGGCGGATCACCAGAGGTCAGGAGTTCAAGATTAGCCTGGCCAAAATGGTGAAACCCCGTCTCTACTAAAAATATAAAAATTAGCCAAGTGTGGTGGCATGTGTCTGTAATCCTGGCTACTCAGGAGGCTGAGACAGGAGAATCGCTTGAACCCAGGAGGCAGAGGTTGCAGTGAGCCGAAATCGCGTCACTGTACTCCAGCCTAGGCAACAGAGAGCAAGACTGTCTCCCCCGCCCCCCCCAAAAAAAAGAATTTAGCATCAGAAGACTTCAGTTTGATTTCTTGTTCTTCCAATGATCAGCTGTGTGACATTAGACCACTTAGTTCCATAAGCCTCTGTTTGCCACAATGGGATAATGACAGTAGCTACCTGATAAGATTGACACAGACATTAAACATAATAAACAGGCATTCCATATATCATAGCTCAGGCTGCCATAACAAAATATCATAGACAGGCTGGCTTAAACAACAAACATGTATTTCTCACAGTTCTGTAAACTGGAAGTCCAAGATCAAGGTGGCAGCAAGGTGGTTTCATTCTGAGACCACTTCTCTTGGCCAGCAGATGGCAGCCTTCTTGCTGTGGGCTCAAATGGCCTCTTCCTTGTGTGCCTGTGGGGGAAAGAGAGGCTCTCTGATGTCCTTCCATAAGATCACTATATCTATCCAGAGCCCCACCCTTGTGACCTCATTTGACCGTAACTACCTCCTTATAAGCCCTGTCTTCACTTATGGTCACAGTAGGGGGGTTAAGGCTTCAAACATATCAATCTGGGGGAGAAACCGTTCTGTCCATAATAGCTAGGTAATACTAGTATTAGATATTTTAAGGTGGCCACAGTACTTCTTCCATGCATGTTTGTTGTTTTTTATTGGCCTTATAGAAAAACCCATGAGAAATAAAAATGAAATACTAAGCCCCCCAACTGACTGAATGGACCCCCTTCCTGTCCCACAGGTCCCCAGCGTAACCTTGAAAACTGAGTTCTTGGCCATGAAGGGATGAGGTCAGACACACCTCAATGTGCCCCTGCCCTGCTGGCCACCATTAGGCTTTCTTCCCTAAAAGCGAAACAGAAACCAGTCTTTCAAATGACTCCACCGCTATTGACCAACCTGACACAGCCCTTCCTTTTTGCCTGATAAGAGACCACGGACCATGGACTCTGCAAGGAATGTGCAGTTGGGAATTTTGTGTCCTCCGCATCACCTTTTGAAGTCAGAAGGTCGGAAACTCTGTCCTCCAATCATGGTAATATGGCCATTTTCTGAACATGGGTCCCTTGGAGAAGTGTGAAGCTTTATTGCTCATTTGCATGTTTCCTCTTTCATAAAGATTCATAACCCCTCCTGTAGCTTATTAAACATGTATATTCAGCCACCTTGTTGGCACACATTCCTGCTCCCATTGCCCCTCCCTCAAAATGTCTGTTTCTGGCTTCTTAGCCTGTCAGATGGCCACCCTGCAAGCTGTAACCCTTTCCAAATTTATGAACCTTGTCATTCTTCAGTTGACAACCATAATCCCTATGCCATAACTTGCATTGCATGAAAAAATTATATTGAGAGGTGTAACCAAAATAAAGAGAATCTTCTCATGTTTATTAAGTTATGTAATTAGAGGTATGTGGAATTTTCCACTCTGCTTTCTCATGAAACAAAGCATAATCATTATTTTAATGCTCCTACAAAATAGTTATAATCACCACTGTCATATGGCTATGCAATTCGTCTTAGCAATGTTTTACAGTTGGAACAGTAAAAAGCATCTCCCTGTAATATACTAAAAAATTGTAAGTGCTTACCTAAGAGTATCCTTTAATGAAAGATGTTTGTTCAGGTTTCTGCATGGCCATCAGTGACCAGCTGTCTATAATTTTGGAAAAAGATTATCCTACAGGAGAAAGATTTCACAAGTAACACTGCAAGTTAAAAAGAATGACAAATTAAAGTTTCTCTGTAAAATATCTGTGACGCAAATTTGCAATACAGCCTGAAACAACCATGATCACTGCATTTTAAAATAACATTTTTTCTTATTTCAAAATAATACATCTGTACTGTATAAAATGTAAATAATAAAATATATAAAAATAATATAAATCAACTGTAACATTGCCAGCTAGATGGAACCACAATTAATTTAGGCAAATTGTATAACATCTCAGTCTGTTCTTGTGTGTGTGTGTGTATTATTTTTCAACTCAACCTTCAGTGCTTGTGTTAGTCCATTTCCTGGTGCTATAACCAGTACCACTGACTGGATAATTTATACAGAAAAGAACTTTCTTTAGCTCATGGTTCTGGAGGCTGGGAAGTCCAAGAACATGCTACCGGCATCTAGTGAAGAACATGTTGGCATGTCATAACATGGTGAAGGGCATCACGTGGTGACAGGGAAAGAGCAGTAGAGCCAGATACAGCTCAGTTTATAACAAAGCCACTCCCATGATAACAAACCCACTCCAGTGACAGTGATATTCATCCATCCATGAGAAAAGCACCCTCATAAATCTTTTAATCCATTCATGAGAGCAGAGGGATTAAGTTTCACACAAACTTTGGGGAACACATTCAAACCATAGTTGTGTACAACTTGCAAAACTCGATGTTTTTCAGTTAACAAAATGTTTGTTTACATTGATGGGAACAAATTATCAGAAGCTTGGTGACAAGACAAATTTATTATCTTCACAATCCTGGAAATCAGAAGTCTAAAATGGATCTCACTAGTCTAACATGAAGTGTCGGCTGAGCTGTTTCTTTTTGGAAACTCTTGGTGAAAATCCATTTTCCTACCTTTTCTAGCTTCTTGACGGTGTCTACATTCCTTGGCTTATGGCCACTTCCATCTTCAAAGACAGTGACAGTCAAGTTTTTCTCACATTGCATCACTCTGACTCAGACTTTCCTGTTTCCCTCTTCCATTGTAAAGTCCCGAGTGTTTCCATTGGGCCCACCCAGAAAAAGAATAATTTCTCATTCTTATAGTAAACCAATAGCAACCTTAATTCCCCTTTTCCATATAACAGGACATATTCACATGCTCCAGGGAGAGATGTGGACACCTTTGAGGGGTATTCTACCTACCATGACTGTATTCTGAGTATCCTTCTAGTCTTTAAATATTCTTCTATATGCATTGTACATTTTCTCTCTCTTTTTTTTTTTTTTTTTTTGAGACTTAGTTTTGTTCTTTTCACCCAGGCTCAAGTGCAATGGCATGATCTCGATTTACTGCAACCTCCACCTCCCATATTCAAGCAATTCTCTTGCCTCAGCCTCCAAGTAGCTGGAATTACAGGCACCCCCCCAACCCTTCCTGGCTAATTTTTGTGTTTTTAGTAGAGATGGGTTTCACCCTGTTGGACAGGCTAGTCTTGAACTCCTGACCTCAAGTGATCTGCCTGCCTCAGCCTCCCAAAATGCTGAGATTACTGGTGTGAGCCACTGTACCCAGCTCATTGTACCATTTTCTTACTTGGAAGGTGTTTAAGTTGCTTTTATTTGAAGTTCCTGGGCAGTAAAAATAACAAGTTACAGTTTTAAACACTCCTATATATATTTCTATATTATACTTTCTGAGAAAGCAATGAATGACAGATCACATTCATTTTACTTTGACCACAGCGATGTGAGCTGTCGTTTTCTGAGACCCTCACAAATAATGATTATTGTTCCTTTCTACCCTCTGGCAGATTGGCAAATGGAAAATTACTTAACATGTTTATTTGCCTTTCCTTGGTTTCTATTGAGTTCAACTTTTTTTTTTTCAGACAGAGTCTCACTCTGTCGCCAGGCTGGAGTGCAGTGGTACAATCTCGGCTTACTGCAACCTATGTGTCTCGGGCTCAAGCGATTTTCCTGCCTCAGCCTTCCAAATAGCTGGGATTACAGGCGCATGCCACCATGCCCAGCTAATTTTTGTAGTTTTAGTAGAGATGGGGTTTCACCATGTTGGCCAGGATGGTCTCAATCCCACCCACCTCAGCTTCCCAAAGTGCTGGCATTACAGGCGTGGGCCACTGCGCCCAGCCTGAGTTCAATTTTTTCACACTTCTTGTTGTCTACCCAAGAAAAGGGTTGTACAAAAGGTTTCATTTGTACAGTACACATCTCTGATTAATGAGGTTTTGTTAAGTACATGATGATATCTGCAGTCTTGGGAAGGGGACTTTATTGGAGGTAACTTCACTATTCCTAAACCACCCCTGCAACTTGATTCTTCTATCTTATACTCAAAATAATATTAAATCCCACACTGACCCTGCCCTGCAGCATCTAAGAAAACTCCACCTGCACCCTCTGGGTGAGACACAGTTCCTACATCCCATTGTCAGGCAGATAGTAAAGATTACTCAGCACTGGGGAGGGGGTTGGGGGGGAATATTTGCAGACATTCCTGGGCTTCAGTTTAATCCAATGTTGGGTGCCAAACCCCTCAAGATGACAGTTCTTTCATCATGGACTTTGCATCCTTAAATCTTCTAGTGTGCTGCTGTGTAACTCTCCTGGACTGAATAAATGGTTAGGACTGTATTTCTCAACTCACGGGGGATCCTGCTGCCTGATGTCTGGATCTGTCAGAACGCTCACCAAGCCTGTTACAGTCAATCTTTGTTTTAGAAGCTGTTCAGGTTCCTCATCGCTATGTAACATCCTTTGTTTCCTGTTCTTACATGCATCCCCGAGAAAACCCCCAAGTCAGAAGCACACCAGCATCCACTTTTGGCCACCCTGAATATGACACAGACGGGTGTGACCAGCACAGACTCTTCAGGAGGCTCGATGTGGTAACTTAGGCATAGTTAATACATCCACATCATTTTTTAAAATTCTATGTTCTTTCATCTCTTTCTCCACATTTACTCATCTAAAAATGGAGGGAGAGGTTCAAAAATGTTTTAAAAACACACTGAAGAATAGTGAGCCTTCTTCATTTGGAATTCATCCCAGTGTTAAAATAAATGAAAGAATATTGTGCAAATTTCCAGGAAAATGTCAATGATGACTGGCTAAATTGGAACAAATATCGAAAGACTCCAAAATGTTTACATTCCAGCTGGAGGCGAGTATTTCATTGCAAGTCAGGGGCGGGACAAAGTGAGGCTGCAGCAGGAGAATGGGCGCAGCCTGGGTCCCAGCCCTCAGCATCACCAAGGTGCATTAGTGCCTGAAGACACCAGGAGTTGTGACCAGCCCTGTTACTTTGGTTTTAGAGGTTTTGTTGCAGAAGCCACCCCAGTTTTGACCACTCTAATATTACTGTAAGTAGAGTTCAAAAGCTGAAGCGAGCACACTGTGCCTCCAGGTTGTGTTTGTGGAGGATACCCTCTCAGAGTCTGAATGTCAACTGACATTTGCACCATTTTCCTGGAAGAACACGTGTAGACAGGCCAGTTAGGAGTTCCAGCTGGGCCCTCTATACAGCAGGGGCCATGACACTCAGTGTTGAGTGTGGAACCAGGATTGTGCGATCACCTCCCTGTCCTTCCCTTTCCCTTTATTTTTTCTTTTGAGATGGTGTCTTGCTGTTGCCCAGGCTGGAGTGCAGTGGTGCAATCTCAGCTCACTGCAACCTCCACCTCCGGGGTTCAAGTGATTCTCCTACCTCAGCCTTCTGAGTAGCTGGGACTACAGGTGTGCACCACCATGCCTGGCTAATTTTTATTTCTTTTTTGAGACGAAGTTTCGCTCTTGTCATCCATGCTGGAGTGCAAAGGCATGATCTTGGCTCACTGCAACCTCTGCCTCCAGGGTTCAAGCGATTCTTCTGCCTCAGCCTGCTGAGTAGCTGGGATTACAGGTGCCTGCCACCACACCTGGCTAAATTGTTTTTTTTTTGTTTTTTTTTTGTTTTTTTTTTTGAGATGGAGTTTCCCTCTTGTTACCCAGGCTGGAGTGCAATGGCGCGATCTCGGCTCACCGCAACCTCCGCCTCCTGGGTTCAGGCAATTCTCCTGCCTCAGCCTCCTGAGTTGCTGGGATTACAGGCACACGCCACCATGCCCAGCTAATGTTTTGTATTTTTAGTAGAGACAGGGTTTTACCACATTGGCCAGGCTGGTCTTGAACTCCTGACCTCAGGTGATCCCCCTGCCCTGGCCTCCCAAAGTGCTGGGATTACAGCTGTGAGCCACTGTGTTCAGCTTAATTTTTTGTATTTTCAGTAGAGACAGGATTTCACCATGTTGGCCAGGCTGAGCCTTATCTTAACATAAAGAATGATGATGACTTCCTCACAGACTCTTGAGAGAATTAAATAAGTCAACACACATGTAGTGCTTAGAAGAGTGAGCAGTAAATATTAGTTTAATGACATGAACACACACGCAGGCATACCTAATAAAGCCTATTGAATATTTGATCTGTCAGAAACAAAATATTTTTTAAAAACAGCAACGAAGATGAGGAGTTTCTTTAATAATTCAGGAACTCGGTATCCACAAGCAGTACAGTTTCACTTTGACTTTCAGACATCACTGAAACACCTGTGGTAATATTCAGGCTAAAGCTGAATGCCTATAATCCCAGCCCTTTGGGAGGCTGGGCTCAAAAAATCCACACACCCCAGCCCTCCAAAGGGCTGGGATTATAGGCATGAGCCACCACACCTGGCCCATTTCTGAATTCTTGTTTCTAGTAGCTTTGGGCTCTAAGAAACTTGTTTGTTTGTTTGTTTTAGAGACAGGGTCTCCTTCTGTCACCCAGGCTGGCATGCAGTGGCACAATCACAGCCCGCTCTAACCTAGAACTCCTTGACTCAAGTTATCCTCCTACCTTGGCCTCCCAAAGTGCTCGAATTATAGGCGTGAGTCACTATACCTGGCCCTTAGAAATGTCTTAAACTATTCCTTTGGGTGAACCTAGAAACACCTTAGTAAATCCATTAATTCATTTATTCAACCAACATTTGCTGAGCCCCTGCTCTGCCTTGAGCTCTCCTCTAAAAAGCATGGCAGTGCATGCAGGGACAAGTCTGCATTCTCCCATGTGAGGGCTTCACCATCTTGGGGTGAGGCAGAAATGCAAGGGGCTGGGGACAGGAAGAAGGGGACCTGCTTTGCTGGCTGCCGGTACACAGTCAGCTGCTCTGACATGGGAGCTCTCTATCAAGACTTCATCGCAGAAGAGATGATTCTTCCTGCGTCTGGGACAACAGCATATACAATCTCTACCAGATGGCACGGACAGTTTATGGAGGTGGATGTGTAAAGAAAACATCCTCCTCACCACTCACACCCCTCCCCTCACAAGCCTCAAAGCAGCTCCGAGCGTTCTGCAAAGAGGAGGCTGTGGTAGTGCCGCAAGCCCTTGCCTCCTGTTTACATGGCAGTGACTGTCACTCTTTTCCCCAGAAGAAATTTTGCTGTACTATTCGAAAAGCAAATTAGGAAAGCATTCCTCCTGGCAAACGGAATGTGTCTCCCTGCCATTGCCAGCAGTGCCAGGGAAAAAGAATTGGGGAAGGAAATCAGGGTTTTTCCCCACAATCTCACCTATGCTTGGGTGTTGGTACCCACCTAGAAAGAAGAGTGAGTTTAGAGTTCAGTAACAGCCAGAGCTGATGGGCAAATGCCTAGATGTCTGGACTGCTTCCTCAAATTCTAGAGCTGAGCTGAGGCCAGAGGAAAAGGCCCTTTCTTTGCATCTTAATTTCTTCCTCCAACCCAAGATGACGATAAAACACACTTATTTACATAGTTTGGATCTGTGTCCCCACCCAAATCTCATGTTGAATTGTAATCCCCAGTGTTGGAGGTGGGGCCTAATGGGAGGTGATTGGATCATGGGGGGCAAATTTCTTCCTTGATGCTGTTCTCCTGATAGTGAGTGAATTCCACCTCAAAAGGGAGCTACCTGATAAAACTGTCTTGCTGCCTATCAGGGTCTTTTAACACATTGTCTTGAGGAGCAGTGTGACTGTGTCAAGTTCTGTGGCAAGAAAGTCCCTCCCTGTGAAAGATTATCCACCTGGCCTGACAGCAAAGCTGCCATGAATTTTCAAAAGACAGTTCAGCTGACAGCTTGGAGGAGTGTGTGTCTCTAGTACCCCAGAACGGTGATGGAAAACAGGTCTTTGAAAATGCTACATTTTATATTAAAAAGGCATTGGTATATACTCATGTTTTAATTCTTCAACACGTGATGCCACAGCCTCTGGATGTCTTCTGGAAAGACCTGTGTCACTCACAAGCATGGTCATAGCCAGAGGAAATTAACCAGAGAGAAATTAACCAGAGCGACTCCTACTGCTACAAAGAGAGCACCGTTCATTGCCTACCCAGACGCTCATCCAAGCACTTTCCTTAATTCATCTCACCCTCCAGTCTGCCCTATGACGTCAGCACTTTGTAATCATCCTACTTTTCTGGTAACGTGACGAAGGCTCAGGGTTGATATCAACTGGATATACTTACACCTTAATCATGAGGGAGAAAGAAGCAGATGTAAACAGAAAGGGATCTGAAGATAACAGAAAAGCAAGGAAATACCAGTAACTAGTGTCCTATTATCTCATTACCAACTGAAGGAAAGTCCATTCAGATGATTAAACTATCTTATTTATTCAATAGCTTATTTCTAGGTAAATTATTTTTTCTTTTAAAATACAAATAGAAACATAAAATAGACTAAGAACATGGTGATTAGTAAAGGTTCCTGTAACTGCCTTTTGATGTGTGAATTTGGTGAGGCTACAGTCCCCAGTTGTTCAATCAAACCCTAGTTTAGGGGTTACTGGGAAGGTATTTTGTAGATGTCAGTCAACTCACAGTGAGTTGACTTTAGTTAAGGGAGATTATCTGAGATAATCTGGGGGAGCCTGATTCTGTCAGCTGAAGGATATTAAAAGCAGAACTAAGGCTTCTTTGAAGAAATTCTGCTGGTGCATAGCAACTCCAGCCCCTTCTGGAGACTGCCCTGCAGACTTCAGACTTGACTACCTAGCCCCATGGTTACATATCCAATTCCCTGCAATAAGCTCTTAGTATTTCCTACTGGTTCTGCTTCTCTGGTTGAACCCTGACTGATACAGTTGTTAAAATGTTATTGTAATTAATGTATAAGAATGAATTAGTATCTTGTGCTTATATAAGCTAGTACTACAAAGAGTACATTTAAGTGGTTTTAAATTTTTCCCTGGGTTCTTGTTTACCTGTGAATTTATACTCTCTCAGTGGAAGGGCTCAGAAAATCATCTTGCTAAGCCAAAGTAAACTCTAAATTTAAATTCTATCTGAACAAAATATGAATGACTGGAGTCTTAATAACGTTGCAGAATGTTAAGTGAGAGAGGAGAGTGAAAGATACACCTTCCCTTTGATTTAAAGTACATATTCACACATACACACACACACACAGACTCACAAATTTTAGAAGAGACCTACCTGATTCTCACGATATTTTCATTTATTCTAACATCATTCATTGAATGCCAATGACATCCTGAACAGCTTTCAGCTTTATGACTGACTGTATTAGTCTGTTCTTGTACTGCTGTAAAGAAATACCTGAGACTGTAGGATTTATTTTAAAAAAAAAAAAAAAAAGAGGTTTAATTGGCGCACGGTTCTGCAGGCTCTACAGGAAGCACAGCTTCTTCCGCCTTGTGGGAAGGCCTCAGGAAACTTACAATCATGGCGGAAGGCAAAGGGAGAGCGGGCACTTCGCCTGGCAGAGGAGGAGGAAGAGGGAAAGGGAGGGGAGGCGCCACACACTTGTAAATGACCAGATCTCACCAGAACTCACGCACTATCAGAAGAACAGCACCAAACGGGAAATTCACCCCCATAATCCAACCTCCTCCCATCAGGCCCCACCTCGAACACTAGGGATTACAAGTCAGCATGAGATTAGGGTGGGGACACAGATCCAAACCAAATCAACGACTCTGCCTGTCATTCAGCATCACTACATCTCAGGTTCCTCATCTGTAAAACAGGGATATAAATTGTGCCAGCCTCATAGGACCACAGTGATGATTAAGTTAGTTGAGGTTTCCAAAGCGTTTAGAATAGTCTGGCATGTGGTATGCAATATCTATTTTGTGGGCTGGAGAAGCTGGCACGGGCTTCACAGAGGAGGTGGTGCTAGAAAGACTTGGATTGGGTAAGGAGCATGAGGTACTATCCTGAATCATGGGCAAACCGGTTGAGCGAAGCTTGGAGGCAGGAAGGAGAAAAGTTTGTGGTAGTAACCCTAATTAAATCAGCCTGCCTGCCATGGATGATTCTTACTAAAATCTCCAGGAGAGAAGATGAGGGCCAAACTTTGAACAAAGCAAAGCCTGGATTCTACCACTAAACCACATATTCAAGATATCTTAAAAACGACAGTTTATGTTTTCAAAAGGATTTTATGGTGAAACAAGCTTGGAAAACAGGGTTAAATAAAGATTGACAGCTTTCTTTCAAGCAGGATTTCCCCCAGTGGCCTTAATCTACTAACATGCTGCCAGAGGGGACCCACAAGCAGCAGTTCCCAAAATAGAGCACGGAATCCTCTCTCTTCAGGGCATCTCCCAGGAAAAGTCTTTCGAGATACACACTCCTGCAAATATGGCTTGTATTACCTCTATTTTCTGCATTCTTGATGCTCTGGGTTCTGGGCTCTTGCTGACAGGGGAGAGACTGCCTCTCTCAGGGCTTGCTACTTCTTAGAGATAGCAAACACCCCACCTGGGAGCCCACCCTTCATATAGAAACTGACAGTCCAGAGCCCAACGCCCCACCACATCTTCCACCTGACACACATACTCAGGAGACAACAGTCCTCCTAATCATCCAGGAGCCAGGTACCAGGCCACTAGGGACAGCCTCTCTAGCCCAGAACCCACGGAAAGCATTCAGGCTCACTAATCCTAAGCCTGCCTAGCTCTGCCTTTCCTGTGGAAACCACAATAAAGCCTCCTACCCACACTCTGCCCCCCTCTGCCACCTCCCCACCCACCCTGGTGCTTCCCGTGGAGCCCAGCAGGACGCTCGCCCCTCCTCTTGGGAACTGTTAGTAACAAACTGCCCTTTCCATAGCAATCACCTCCCAACCTGTTGCCCTTACCGTACCTCAGTAATAATAAAACTACAATTTAAAGTATTGGTGTTGGCAAGAAAGGGCTTTGAAACACATTTAAACAAAAGAGTAACATCATTATGTTTTAGAAATATTCATCTCACACATCCTCTCTGTACTACATTTTGAATTCCGAGAGCAGTGTTAGAACCCCGGGAAGCCAATAGCAAACTGAAGTGTTAATGGAGAAACACAGAGGGGCCTGGGGAGCCTTAACCGCCACGTTTGGGAGAAGTCCTGCTAAATGTGGCAAGACTTTGGGAGCACAGCACGTCTGAAAGAGGGCATTCCCCTTAACCCACCTTGGTTACCCCCATAACCAGCTGCAACTTCTCCACTGTGTTTAGGTGATTCTAGAGGCCAGAGGTGATCAGAACTCGTGATTCATCTGCAGCTTTGCAAACGGAGGTACCTCAAGCACTTGCGAAACGATTCCTACCTCTGAGCACTTCATTGCCTCATCTTTCTTATCAGTAATATAAGGAGGTTGACTCACTTTGTAAAGTACCTTCCAGCTCTGAACTTCTGTGATTCCTATTCTCTCTACAGAGCTACAAATTCCAGCAGATTTTATAATCCTATAAAAATCACTCTCAGGCACAAATATCAGGATTGCCACAAAACTTTTCTGCATCCTTTTATTGTTTTCTATATGATGCCAGTTCTCCAAAGCGCACTTCTCTTTTGTGAGTTACAATTGCCCCTACTGTTTATTGTAAGCCAATTAAAATTAATACTGTACTTTGGAAAAGGAAATGTACTTTTTTTCCAAGACCCATGCCAACCTTCATTCCACACCTTGCCCCATCATTTAACCAACTGAGATTTTTTATCTACAGTTGGAAAAGACATTAGGGAATTAATGAATCATAGCCCAACCAGAGCTCTTTCAGGTCAAGAGGGCACAGGCTGCGCCGCCTCCCCCGTGCAAAAGAGCACGTGGCAGAACCCTGAATAGGAACTACAGTGAAAAAAAAATAAGGAAATGAATCACTGGGCTTGACCAAGACTTACTAGTTCTGTCTCCAAGTGAAGAAACAATGACAAAACTGCTGGTTGTCTAATAAACAAATTAGAGCCAAGAGTGGGAGACAGAAAGATTTTAGCTGGTATCTTCCAAAGGGAGAAGTTTGCAACCTGATAGAAGGTGCTTCTCTGGACTATCATGAAAACCAGCTGCTTGTCATGTGATCTGTGTGTGGAGCTCAGGTTTCTCATATGCAAAATGTCAGTTTGGAGACAAATTGTATTTCAAATTAAATGTCTTCTTTAGTCATTCAATATGGAGCTCCGTACTGAATCTTTTGAACATGCTCTTTTTTCAATATGGAAAATAGATACCCAGGTATTACCGGATTGTAACAAAGCTACCAAAGAAGCACGATCATTGCTCAATAAATATTTGTGCAAAGTGGGGAAAATAGCCTTAGAGTCAGGAGCATTAATCCCACCTAAACCAGCCAAACTTAGAATGCTCCACAGCACAATTTGAAGAAGAAGGAAATGAGCAAAGAAGATGATGACTGACATTGAGCTTGGCCAGTGGGTTATTAGTCACTAGAAAGAAAGGCAAAAGCAATACTAAAGTAGAAAAGATTTGCCCCATTACTCTGCAGTGTAAAGAAGCAGGTATAAATGTTAGCACTGACCACCGGAAGATGTGGACCATGTATTTTCTATTTCCTAGACGCTCAAGTGCCAGAGAGATTGTCCCTATAGAAGCATCCAGCTGATGTAGTCAAATAATGTTGTAATTATTCTTACGCTCTAGTAGGGCAATCACTATATACATTTATTTGGTATTTATTTATTGAACATCTACTTATACGTAACTATCTTAATCACTTTAGTACCTAGAGAGACAAATAATTTCTGCATTTAAGAATTTTTCTGACTGGGTGTAGTGGCTCACGCCTGTAATCCCAGCACTTTGGGAGGCTAAGGCAGGTGGATCACCTGAGGTCAGGAGTTCTAGACCAGCCTGGGCAATATGGTGGAACTCCATCTCTACTAAAAGTACAAAAAGTAGCTGGGTGTAGTGGTGGGCACCTGTAATCCCAGCTACTCAGGAGGCTGAGGCAGGAGAATCGACTGAACATGAACATGGGGGGTGGAGTGAGCCGAGGTGACGCCACTGCACTCTAGCCTGGGTAAAAGAGTGAGACTCTGTCTCAGGAAAAAAAAAAAAAAGAACTTTTCTGTCAAGTAAGAAAAACCCATGATAAGTACTATTGCACTTATTTAAAAAAATGAACAAAAATATTCTTAGCAAAAATCTTATGCTCAAGGTGAGATTAAAGCTTGTTCCAAAACACAGAGAAGATTTTAACAGGCATGTTGAGAGGAAAGCTAGTCGAGGAAGACTAAGCAGAAAGAGCAAAGGTGCTCCTTAACATGGCTCACATACCCTTCCAAAGTTGACCTCACCAGTCACAGCAGCTCCTCGTCTGCAATCCCAGTGCTTTGGGAGGCTGAGGGGAGGACTGCTTGAGCCTGGGAGGTCCAGGGTGCAGTGAGCCATAATCTCACCACTGTACTTCAGCCTGGGTGACAGAGCAAGAACCTGTCTCAGACCAAAAAAATAAAATAAAAAAGGCCAGGCACAGTAGCTCACGCCTGTAATCCTGGTACCTTGGAAGGCCAAGGCGGGCAGATCACATGAGGTCAGGAGTTCAAGACCAGCCTGACCAACATAGAGAAACCCCATTCTCTGCTAGAAATACAAAATTATCCAGGCATAGTGGCACATGCCTGTAATCCCAGCTACTCAGGAGGCTGAGGCAGGAGAATCACTTGAACCCAGGAGGCAGAGGTTGCAGTGAGCCGAGATTGTGTCATTGCACTCGAGTCTGGGCAACAAGAGTGAAACTCTGTCTCAAAAAAAAGAAAAGCTGATCTCCACTTAAATTTCCTGCTTATAATTCTCCCCACTCACTAAATTTCTTGCATCTGCCTCCTATTTGTCATGTTTTCTGAAACCTTAGAACCAGAAATAATTTTTTTCTAAATTTCTATACCTAGAAAACTCCTGATTTCCTGTAGCAGAAAGTAATTATTTTAGGCTTTGAAGACTATGCATTCTCTCTCACAACTATTCAGTTCTGCTGCTATGCTGTGAAAAATCACCATGAACAATATTTAAATGAATGAGCAGGCTGTGTTGCAATATACCTTTATTTACAAAAACAGGAAGAGGATTGGATTTGGCCCACAGATCGTAGTCTTAACCCCTGCTATAGTGCAACCTCGCTCTCTTCTGGAAGAGAATTTTTATAGCCCCATGAAATACATATGTATACCCTATGCAATCCAGCTGTCTCATGTGCTATTGGTTGTTTGCTTGAAATTCAAATTTAACTGAGTGTCCTGTGTTCTATCTGGCAACCTAATATATGTCCATCAGAACTTCGTGTCTTCATAACAGCAATGGCAAAAATTCTAACTGCTCAATTTCTGGTAAAATATGTACATCTCTCACTTTTCTCCAGCGGACGTTTTCCCCATCCCTTAATTCCCATTCCCCCAGATTCTCTCCCCTCTGCAAGTTTGATAATTGTTTTTAGAGAATGAAAAAGTAATTTTCATTTCTTTAAGGAGTGTTTGAAGAATTAAGGAATGTTTGTCATGTCAGATACAGAAAATAACAGTCTCAAGATTTCCTCGTTCCCTGGGTTTTGTATGGTTGTATTAATCTAAAAGTTACCCATTTGATCATCTTATAATTCTCCCTGATGATGCCGGAGCTGCACTGCCTGTGGTTGGATTTGCCATGATAACTTAGTAGGACAGGAATTTATTAACTGGTTGCATTTAGATTGGAGCTGTTTTCAAGAGTCTCCTCATCTGAGCTTTTAGAGTAAACCTCTTACCTCCAATGCAGAATTAAAGACTGCTTCTTATGAAAGAAATAGCAGGCACCGGCCACCCTTGAAGAATGTTTTCTTGTTGTGGGAGGTGGGGAGTGGGTCGGGAGTGAGGAATGGAGCGGAGAGGAGTCTTGGAACCCGCAGGCTGTGTTGGCTGCAGCTCTCCTGGCACCTTCCTTCTCAGTCACTGGGTCACAGCTCTGTCCTCTGTCTCCTCCTCTTCTTCAGAAACTCACTCTCTGCCCTCCTAGCTGTTTACATTAACATACACCATTTATACTTTAAGGGAGCATACTTTAAGGGAACGTGAGTTTAATGATTAACTGCTCTAGCACAGGTGCCTTCTGGCCACTTCCACCCAAAACCTCCTTCAGCTGAGAGCCTGTGGCGTCTTCCTGCCCCTCCTCTGATGGTGGTCATCACAGTGACAGAATGGCTCTGGTGTGGGAGGTGGCAGGGGAGACTTAGCTCAACCCTGCTCTAAATCACTGTCACCTTCAACTGCAGGATATAACTAATATTGAAACACACAGACCTCAGAGATAAAACAATCACATTTCCAACTCAGGTTGTAAAGCACACATTTTTCCTCTCCCACGTGCCACCCGCCTCACCTTTCCGTAAGCTGCCCCTCATGATGCTGGAAGAATATTCTTTCTGAAACATAAATGTTCACCTGTCTCTTTTGTGCCCAGGACCAGCCCTGGTGTCTAGCGGCTGCAGGATGGAATCCAGGCTTGCCTTCGCGGTCTCCTCCTTTGGAGAAGCCTATCGAAGCCTCGTTCTTCAGTGCAATCCACAGTCAATTTCACATAGCTGTGCGATCCTCAAGCGTGAGTGTGTTTCCTACGCCACTCACTCTTTCATCCATTCAGTCAACAGATATATCATTCAATCAACTGAATATCTGACTTAAGCCAGGTGCAGAGAAACACACAGGGGATAAAGTGGTGGAATGAACTTACAGTCCACTGGAGGATGAAGAGAGCTGACCAGGGTCAGGCAGAGTGATGACAGCCCAGGGAGCACACAGGAGTAACCAATAATTCAGAAAGGGAAGGACGTTCTGGATTGTTATTTGCTACATCTGGCAAGTTTTGTGTGTGTGCGTGTGTGTGTGTGTGTGTGTATGTGTGTGTGTGTGTGTGTGCGCAACTCTAACTTCTAATGTGGAGTCATCCCAGCAAAGATGCCTGACCAACTCCCTATTTTTATTTGTGTCCTCTCATGATCCTTACTTTATCACTGCCATTTTGCCTATTACCATTAAATTGTTTTAAAAAGAACAATACACCAGCCAGGCATGGTGGCTCACGCCTGTAATCCCAGTACTTTGGGAGGCCGAGGCGGGCGGATCACAAGATCAAGAGATAGAAGCCATCCTGGCCAACACGGTGAAACCCCGTCTCTACTAAAAAATTAGTTGGACGTGCTGGTGTGCAACTGTAGTCCCAGCTACTCGGGAGGCTGAGGCAGGAGAATCACTGGAACCCCAGAGGCGGAGGTTGCAGTGAGCCAAGATTGCACCACTGCACTCCAGCCTAGTGACAGAGCGAAAATTAGCCAGGCATCTCAAAAAAAAAAAAGAACAATACACCTATTCTCCAGGTCACCTCCAAAACACATTTAAATACTTTGCACCTAGCCAGCAACAAAATCTCTATTTCTACTTGGGCCTGGGAATTATATAGTATCTGCCAATAACAGTACATACAGATCCCTGACATTTTTACTACAGATGGTAATTTGACATGTTTATTGTTCTCAGGCCAAAGATATTCCTGGAGGAATGAATTTTAATTTACTTCTGGTATTTTTTATTACCAATAGACCATCAGTTAGACAGCATCTTGAGTGAACACACTCATTGTATCCCAAGCATCCTTTTAGCCAGCTCCATGGATGAGCAAACACTTTGTCTCCTCGGATAAATATGTTGCCCTTAGATCCAAGCATCACAATCCAGCTCTCAGACCTGCAGGAAACTAGATGCTACCACATCAAGTATTTGCTTTATTGGTCTGGGAAAAGTTAGGTCTTCAATTTCAAGCTTAAGGGTCCCAGGCAGAGTTGTGTTCTTGAAAGATGTATTGCACTGTGTTGCATTGAACCTGAATGCATAATCTCAGAGGAGGGTAGGGCCAGCAGTGCCTCCAGAAATCCAGAACTCAGAGGAGGGTAGGGCCAGCATTGAACCTGAATGCGTAATCTCACAGGAGGGTACTGAGACCAGCTTGGCCATAGAGACGCCCACCCAGGCGGCACTGAAGGCATTAAGAAGCAGACACCCACATAGAACAGCAAAGTGGGACTATCCGGGGGCCAACAGTATTCTGAGCTGAGAGCCTCAGGGAGCTGACAGCAATCTGGGCTGAGGGCCCCCAGCAGACTCTGACCCACGTAGTTATTCTCTCTGAACAGGTGATTGTTATTAGCAAACAAGTGTTCTGATGTTTTCTCATAGAGCCAAAATAAACTAGTCAGACAGCTGGTGCCTACTTATCACTGACAAACTACAAAGTATTCTCCACGAGGGAGCCATGGGGACAGGGCCACATATCTCATGCTTAAAGAATTGTTTTAACAGGCATATGATATACATATACTGTTTTGCTACTTTAGAATGCCCCAAGTTGTTTTCCACTTGAGGGGGGACGAGCCAGGTTTTCCTTGCCATCATTTTCAGCAAACAATATATTTTATAATACACTCAGCATTTCTCAGCAGAGGGTAGGGCCAGCATTGAACCTGAATGCATAATCTCACAGGAGGGTAGGGCCAGCATTGAACCTGAATGCATAATCTCACAGGAGGGTAGGGCCAGCAGACCCTCCGGAACTCAGCTCAGGCAACAGCTCCATGCTGGCAGGATGGCAGATGGCACCTCTGACATCTCATGAGCCTCCTCTCCATGGGAATCTCATTGATAAATTAACCAATAATGTTTTTCCTAGTAAAATAAAATTTTAATGAAATAATAAAATTGGGGAAGGTTTTTGAGATTATTTTCTTTAACCAGAATACCAATACTTTCACATCTTCTATAATTTTAATGTTCTCTTTTCTTTTATTATGATTATGATTATTATTTGAGATACAGTCTCATGCTGTCACCAAGGCTGGAGTGTAGTGGCCCTATGTCAGCTCACTGCAACCTCTGCCTCCTGGGTTCAAGCAATTCTCCTACCTCAGCCTCCCAATTAGCTTGGATTATAGATGCCTGCTACCATGTCCAGCTAATTTTTATATTTGTAGTAGAGACGAGGTTTCACCATGTTGGCCAGGCTGCTCTCAAACTCCTGACCTCAGGTGCTCCACCCACCTCGGCTTCAAAAGTGCTGGGATTACAGGCATGAGCCACTGCAGCTAGCCCAAAGCCACTGCGACCAGTCCTGTTCTCTTAATTTTCAAAAATAAAACACTCCCAGAGACTTAAGGATATTAAAAAGGTTTTGAAGATAAATTCTAACTACAGCTACATCTGGAGGGAGAGATTATGGGATTAGTTCTACTTTTTTATTTTCTATATTTTGTATCTTTTAATTTCTTTTAGGGATAATGTATTTTCTCAGAGTACACATATATTTTATGCAACCAGAAAAAGTAATTTTCACAGGTTGCAAAATTCCTAATCCCTGTTCTATGTAAAGCAAGCTCTGAGTGAATGTGCATCACATGTATTTTTGCCTACACCATGATGACATGTGCTGATAAATGCTCCATAAATGTTAGTTGACTCAAGAAGGAAGCAGCATTTGTCCGTCACCAGGAGAACCGTATGTAGGGTAGGTCTGGCCGTCGCTGTCTGATCATCATTGCAGAGCTGAATGCAGCTAAACGAATGGAAGCGAGGAGAGGAGAAGCAGCAGAGTGGGCGTCTCCGAGGGCTATGCTGAGCCTCTGCCTCTCACATCCCACAGCCCAGCACTGACTAGGTCACACTGGAAGCCTGGGCCTGCGAGTGCCTCTGGGTGTCTGTTTCTTTCTTTTATCTTATTTTTTTTAGATAGGCTCTTGCTCTGTTGCCCAGGCTGGAGTATAGTAGTGTGATCATAGCTCACTGCAATCTCGACCTCAGCCTCCCAAGTAGCTGGGACTGCAGGCCACACCATCACACCTGCCATTTTTTTTTTTTTTTTTTTTGAGACAGGTCTCACTATGTTGCCTAGGCTGAACTCCTAGCCTCAAGCAATTCTCCCAAGTTGGTCTCCCAAAGTGCTGGGATCACAGGTGTGAGCCACCTGGCCTGGCCTGGTTGTTTTCCTTTAAATCCACCTCTGCCCAAGCCCTTGCCTTTCTCCCTGCTATCATCCTGTACAGCCCTGGCTCCCTCCCTGCTCCCTATCACCTGGAAGCCCTGATTGTAAAACATGCTTCTAACCTTGCTTCACTGTCACCAACAGGGAAACACGGCCACATACTCAGAGTGGAATGAAGCATAATTTCAAATGACATCACCACTTCCACCGCCTGTTCCCCACTGTTCCACATGAGACCCACCTCTTGGGGGGTGTGGTTACCTGGGCAGGAGCTTTGCCAGCCCGACCCACCCCCTAGGGAGAGGCTTACCTCCTCAGCCTGATTGCTTTGTTAAAGAGTTTGCTGAAGGCCTAAGTAGAGAAAAATAATGAAGTGAAGCAGAGATGTTACCCTGATGCTATTTCAGCTTTCTGTTTTATAAGCACTCTGAATACAGACTAATAAGTGTTGTAGTAACAGGTGTACTTTTTCTGCTCAATATTTATTATTCTGCTTGACTCGATTAGAGAACTCGTTAAATGTGTTATATGTAAAATTTCAATGCTGCAAAAGAAATAGCACTTGAATATAAATTCTCTCAGCAAGGCAATCTACTTTTGTAGAAGGGTACATCTCATGGATAGAGCAATGGTGAGTGCACACCTGAATGGGAGAGGGAAAGAGGTTCTTACCCCTGATGTAGCCCCTACTGCTGTGTCATTCCCCTATTGGCCAGGGTTAGACCACACAGTATAAGCTAATTCTGATTGGCTATTTTAAAGAGAGCAGGGGTATGAGCAAGAGTGGTGGGGTAAGTGGTTTAGCAGGAGAAACTGTTATGGCAGAGCAGGTGACTGGGGGTGACTCAGGTCAAAGCAGGTGACCAGGATGAGTCAGGATGGAGCAGGGTACCAGGGGAACAGATGTGAACTACTGATTAAACTGGTGGGAAAGTTGTTTACTGAAACTACAGGTAAGGGGGCACACAGAACCAGGAAGTTAAACTTTAAAATGGAGAATTAAAGAATAAGAGAGCTGAACATACTGACATACTGACTCTTTGAAGAGAAACGTGGAGTTCACTATATCTAACAAACGTATTAAAATTTGAAAGTAAAGTAAAAATAATTTTGTTTTGGGGTGCTCTAAGTTCTGCTATGTCACTTTTTAACCTCAAAATTAGCTAATTTCGAATTGTTTGCTGATTTTAAATATATTTATCATGATTTTCTTTACATGTGACTTAGAAACATGACTTTGTTTTATATGTGTAAACGTTATAGCAATAGCTTTCATTAATCCTGGATTTTCACCCACATATTTTGAAATGCCGAATACTGGAAACCCTAACTGGCTGTTTTGCAGATAAAAATATGCACATAAACACACAAGACATCTGAACTAAAAAGTTTAAATGGTATTTTCAGAAGATAATATTTTTTAAATTCAATTCCTTATTGTCTAGATTTTAATTAGCATTCCAAGAGCTCATAAGACATGTCTACTAATGTTTCAGTGTTTTGAAGAAAATCCTTTAGGCCTGGCAAGGGTGGCTCATGCCTGTAATCCCAGCACTTTGGGAGGCCGAGGCAGGTGGATCACCTGAGATCAGAAGTTCAAGACCAGCCTGGGAAACACAGTGAAACCCCGTCTCTACTAAAAATACAAAAATTAGCTGGGCACAGTGGTGCGTGCTTATAATCCCAGCTACTTGGGAGGCTGAGAGCGAAGAATGGCTTGAGCCTGGGAGGTGGCAGTTACAGTGAGCAGAGATTGTACTATTGCACTTCAGCTCGGGCGACAGAGCAAGACTCCATCTCAAAAAAATTAAAAAAAATTTTAAAAACCTGTTTATACTATGATAGGTACAAAATCATTCTGCCCCCAAACCTGTCATCTTTTCTAGTTAGACCAATTTGTATTGCTCACATCTGCTAAAAACCAATATAATATTCTCTCCATATTTGAAAAGCCACTTTCATTCATATACTTTAGTTGACATATGTATGAGAAGCAATGTGTTAATGAATGAGTTAAAATTTTAAGTAGTTTGGTGTCTTTAAATGAGAGATTTGTGAATGTTTCAATATCTTGACTGAAACAAATGCCATTTTTCAGTTAATCTAAGATATATACTTGGCAGCTAACTTATATCATCTTAATTGAATTTGGAAACAACTCGTTTTTTCTAATAAACTTTTTTTCCCACACATACACACAAAAAAGAGGCTGCAGAGCACTAGCAAGTGTGCTATTTTTATTCAAAGCCTGGGCACAAAACGAAGCAAAACCTGATTAGGAAATGATGTCAAGACATAAAAGAAATGCAGGATTTGCTCTCTGCTAACTCCAAGTGAAAAAAGTTCCTGCAGCCTTTTAGTTGTCTAGGAGAGCAGGACGGAGAGGCTCAATCCGTGACACCTATTGAATATTTCTGTGGGAGAACTCAACCACCACAGTCTGGGCAGCAGTGACCTTCACACCCCTGACACCAATGCAAGTACAATCCGAGTTGCCCTGATGGCGGGGCCCCAGTCTAGATGGATGGAAGAGATGTAATGCAGAGGACGGGGTAAGACTCACATCAGCATCCATAGGCTCTGGGAAGTTCCTTGGTTCCCACATCTCGCAGGCAATCTGCCGCCAAATCAACAACCAGGGACCACAGTGAGTCATTCACGACGCTGACGGAGTTTGAGTAGAACACCCCAGAGACAACCCGGAGGAACTCAAGAAGAGCTCTTGAGAAAGAGGAATGATCGTTAGTGCTTTACCGGTAGAATTTTATAGGCTCCACAGACTCCCAACCTTATCTTTTAGTGACAAGCTCCCATTTTCTCGACTTTACATTAAAACATGTTGAAGACCTAGTCCACATTTGTGTCTTTGCGTCTTTAGGTGGTGGTTTAAAGCGTTTTAGAATCCGAGCCTAAAGCTAATACGAGGGTTAAAAGTTGTGGGTTAAAAGTGAGGAGGATGATCCTGAAACACCGAGTTGGAGCCCAAGTTGCTGTCCATCCAAGAGATGGCCCTGGTCAATGGCTGGCCTGAAAAGCCAGGAGGTCCTGTGTGACCAGGGCCCTAGGTATCCAAGTCTAGGAAAACCCTTCTTCAAACCCAGGGAGAATGTGAAGAATGAAGAAAATGTGTCCACTTTTCTTTTCTTCTCCCAACTGTACGATTGCAGTTCTGCTTGACCAAGAAGGATAGGAACTCCTCGTGATAAGAACTCCGTCTTTATTTGTTTGTGTTCCACTGAATGTAGGTGTGGGAGCTTGGACAAAGCCTTCGCTTTCTGCTCCTTTTACCTTTTTTTTTTTTTTTGAGATGGAGTCTTGCTGTGTTACCCAGGCTGGAGTGCAGTGGCATGATCTCAGCTCACTTAGCCCGCCTCCCGGGTTTAAGCAATTCTCCTGCCTCAGCCTCCCAAGTAGCTGGAATTACAGGTGTGCACTACCACACCTAGCTAATTTTCATTTTTTTTTTTTTTTTGTAGAGACGGGGGTTCACCATATTGGCCAGGCTTGTCTTGAACTCATGACCTCAAGCGGTCCACCCACCTCGGCCTCCTAAAGTGCTGGAATTACAGGCGTGAGCCACCATGCCATGCCTCCTTTTTCTATTTTACGGGTGTCAATTCCTTCATCTTCACCAGTCACTCCTGTTTACTAAACCCTGCGCTTTATGAAAACAGACACATTTTATGCCCTTTGAATGAAACTTATTTGTATGCAAAATTTTCCCTTTGCCTCTTGTTTTGAATTATAAACCAAGCTTACTGGTAAGCCAGGCTTATTACTGATATCGTAGGCATAAAAGTGGCTCTAAAGACATATCTGTGTATGTGGTTTTTTTGGTTGTTTTCAATGTTCAAAACACATTGATTTACTAAATCACTTGCACAATTGACTTATATAAGACAATTTCAACAAATAAAATGTATAATGAAAAATTATAGTATACAATGGACTTGTCTCTAGGAAAAAAAAGTCTTATCAGTTGAGGAACAAAAATATTCCTTTTAGTTAAACATAGGTTTCAGAAAAATATTTCTTGGACAGTCACAGTGGCTCACACCTGTAATCCAAGCATTTTGGGAGGCAGAGGTAGGTGGATTACCTGAGGTCGGGCATTCAAGACCAGCCTGGCCAACATGGTGAAACCCCATCTCTACTAAATTAGCCGGGTGTGGTGGCACATGCCTGTAATTCCAGCTACTCAGGAGGCTGAGACAGGAGAATTGCTTGAACCCGGGAGGCGGAGGTTGCAGTGAGCCAAGATAGCGCCATTGCACTCCAGCCTGGGCAATAAGAGCAAAACTCTGT
>NW_022436970.1:15721482-15814468 GCF_009761245.1 Sapajus apella | reverse complement strand
AAAAGGTCAGGCGGGGTG
Organism: Sapajus apella; assembly: GCF_009761245.1. Taxonomy (NCBI): domain Eukaryota; kingdom Metazoa; phylum Chordata; class Mammalia; order Primates; family Cebidae; genus Sapajus; species Sapajus apella. The sequence goes on along the minus strand of NW_022436970.1, from coordinate 15,814,450 downwards.
GCTCACTCCTATAATCCCAGCACTTTGGGAGGCTGAAACAAGTAGATCATGAGGTCAGGAGATCAAGACCATCCTGGCCAACATGGTGAAACCCCATCTCTACTAAAATACAGCAAAATTAGCCAGGTGGTGCAGGCCTGTAGTCCCAGCTACTCAGAAGCTGAGGCAGGGGAATTGCTTTGCTTGAACCTGGGCAGCGGAGCATGCTGTGAGCCGAGATCGTGCCACTGCACTACAGCCTGGGCGACAGTGCGAGACTCCACCTCAAAAAAAAAAAAAAAGAAACATTTCTTATGCAGTCCTACTACGACAAAAATGAATTTCCTAAGAGCTGCTCGAGTATCCAGTGACACGTTAAGAAGTGAACTGTAATTGTTTGCGGTCATATTCAGAGAATCTAATGTGTTTACTTGTTTGTTGAGGCTTTGCCAGTCCAATCTTTTTGGCTTTGGTGATTAACTTTCAGCACCTCTTTTCTTTTCCTGAGGCTGATCCAGTCGGGCCTATCAGCTAAAATCTCCTGGCAATGCCTGTTCTGACCACCAGCAAGGATGCTGAATTTCCAGTAGTGTTTCTGTTTAATTTCTGCAAACGCATGTATTACTGCTTGAACATTCTCAGGAGTTTTAAACCTAGCATGGCATTCTGTGTCTCCTTCTAGAAATCAGTAGAAACAACTTCTGGGATCACTGCCAAGTATTCTGTACAAAATCATTCCTGACTTAAAATATGTGTAAAAGTCATTCAACTTTTTGCAACTCGTGAAAAAGAAGTTTCATCAAACCTACATAAAGCTTAAGTTCCTAAGTAGTTCAAGGGCTCTTACTTGTTCTGTGTGTGTGTTTTAAGGTAATCAGAAAAAATATCTGAAAGAAGAGCTGTAGCCAGTCTTTTGCTCCGGAGACCCTGCCCTGGAGGGATGCCTGAGCCCATGGTCTCAGAAAGCCCACTCTTAGGGCAGCATGTCCCAGCCTGGGTGGCCCTTGCCCCTGTCTCCAGACTACACTATCTTCTTTTTTCCTTCACAGTCCTCCATTAACTTAAGCTTCTTCCCTCTTCAATACTGGAAAGCCCAAGATCTCCAGCTGCTGGACATCCAGGCGTCATTTGTGTCTTCTTGTTCCCTTCCTCCCCTTCAAGCCCAGCAATTACAACGCCAGGCTCCAGGAAACAGCCCTGGGTCCTAGGAAGAAGGAAAAAAAGGGAAAGATGCTGGATTACTGATCCTCCCAGTACCGAGTGCCTCAGTCTATTCTGGCTGCTATAACAGAACACCACGGACTGGTGGCGGGACATCCATTTTCACACAGATCTGGAAGCTGCAAGTCCCAGATCAAGGTGCCAGGGTTGGTTTCTGGCAAGGTGTCTTTTTGTGGTTTGCAGGCAGTTGCCTTCTTACTGTGTCCTCATATGGCCTCTCCTCTGAGCTCACACAGAGGGAGGGTGGAAGAAGGAGAGAGAACAAGAGAGATGGGGGAGAGTGTGACAGCGCACAAGAGGTTGCAGGCAGGCTCTCTGGGATCTTTCCTCCTCCTCCTCCTCCTCATTCTCGTCTCCTTCCTCCTCCTCCTCGTCTTCCTCCTCCTCCTTCTTTTTTAGAAGACTCTCACTCTGTCACCCAGACTGGAGTGCAGTAGCACGATCTCAGCTCATTGCAACCTCCACCTCCCAAGTTCAAGCGATTCTCTTGCCTCAGCCTCCTGAGTAGTTGGGACTACAAGTGTGCACCACCATGCCTGGCTACTTTTTGTATTTTTAATAGAGATGGGGTTTTGGTATGTTGGCCAGGCTGGTCTTGAACTCCTGACCTCAGGGGATCTGCCCACCTCCACCTCCCAAAGTGCTAGAATTACAGGCATGAGCCACCTTTTTTCTTCTTATAAGGACAGTGGTCCTATCAGATTAGGGTCCCATCCTTATGACTTAATTTGATCTTAATTGACCTCCTAAAAATCCTGTCTCCAAATATAATCACATTAAGAGTTAGAGATTGAATATACGAATTTGGGGGAACAGAAAAATTCAACCCCTAACAGTGAGTGAACTGGAGGGGTTCTGGGCAAGGTGCCAAGGGTTCAGGAGTCAGATTCTTGAACCTTTCACTTTAACACACAATGACTACAATGAGGAGGATGCTGAGGGCAATGATGCCGATGGTGAAAGTTCACAGATATTAGCTAAGTAACAAAATTGAGAGGAAAAAATTACAGCTTCAATCTTACCATTTATTCATTTCATTTCATATTTATTTACTGATTGTCTGTTGGTGCTTGATGAATTAGGCAAAATGAAAGTGGGCTAGCAAGATGACCGTCTGCACCAGAGCAAAGATGGGAAGGGGCAGGATTGGAGGCAGGATGAGGACTGAGAGGGTTCTGTAGCAATCCTGGCCAGAAATGTTAGCCTGAACGGCAGTGCTGCCCGATGACTTACAGAGAAATAAGCAAATGCCAGTGGGAGATATTTGAGAGTTAGAATCCGTTCTTGAGCTGTCTATATTCTCTTCAGATCAAGGGGATAACAACGGTAGTAATATCACATATGTTACTCTTCAAGACAAAGGGTGTTAGCAATGAAGGAGTTAGGAATGTATGTTCAAATCCTAGCTCTCCCTCACTAGCTGTGTGACCCTGGAGGAGTTATCAACCTCTCTGTGCCTGTTTCCTCAACAGTCTTATAAGGATTAAGGGAGTCAACATATCCCCTGACTTCATGCACTTTTGTGTCTATAGTCATGTAGCACATTCTTTCTCTGACCTTAAGATCCACTAACAGGGTGGGAATGGAGAGCAAGGTAGGAACTCAAGCGACTCATAGCAATAACACCACCTCCTTAAAAAATGGGCAGACATCCTGAATAGACATTTCTCAAAGGAAGACATAGAAATGGCTAATGGATGTATGAAAAATGCTCAATTTCACTAATCATCAGAGAAATTCAAATTAGAACCACAATGAGATACCATCTCACACCTGTAAAACTGGCTACTATGTGAAAATCAAAAGATAAATGTTGGCAAGGACGTGGAGAAAGGAGAACTCTTGTATGCTGTTAGTGGGAATGTAAATTAACATAGCCGTCATGGAAAACAGTATGGGGCTCCTCAAAAAATTAAAATTAGAGCTATAATCCAACAATTCCACTATTGGGTTTGCATTCAAATCAGTCTGTCATAGAGATGTCTGCACCCCCAGGTTCACTGCGGCAGTATTCACAATAGCTAAGATATGGAATCAACCTAAGTGTCTGAAAACAGAGGATGGATTATTTATTTATTTATTTATTTAAAGACAGAGTTTTGCTCTTGTTTCCCAGGCTGGAGTGCAATGGTGCAATCTCAGCTCACTGCAACCTCTGCCTCCCGAGTTCAAGCAGTTTTCCTGCCTCAGCCTCCCAAATAGCTGGGATTACAGGTGTGCACTACCACGCCCAGCTAGTTTTTGTATTTTTAGTAGACATGGGGTTTCACCATGTTGGCCAGGCTGGTCTCGAACTCCTGACCTCAAGTGATCCACCTCCCTTAGCCTCCCAAAGTTCTGGGAGTACAGGTATGAGCCACCCCACCCAGCTGGATTTTTTAAAATGTAGTATGTATATACAATGGAATACTATTCAACCTTTAAGGAGAAGAAAATTCTGGCATTTGTGACAACATGGATGAACCTGGAGACATTACACTGAGTGAAATAAGCCAGGCAAAGAAAGACAAATATCACATGATCTCACTTATATGTGGAATCTGAAAAAGTGGAACTCATAGAATCAGAGGTAGAATGGTGGTTCCCAGAGGCTGGGTAGAGGAGGGAATTGGGGAGACAGTAGTCAAAGGATAGAAAATTTCCTTGGAAGGAATAAGTTCAAGATATCTATTGTTCAACATGGCGACTACAGTTATCAACAATGTACTGTATATTTGAAAATTGCTAAGAGAATAGATTTTAATGTTTTCACCACAAAAAAAATCAGTATGTAAGTAAGCTGTATCTTAATCAGCTCAATTTCATCATTCTACAATGTATACAAATTTCAAAAAATGTGTACACTACAAATATATATAATTTTAATTTGCCAATTTAAAAAATTAATGCTTTAAAAAAAAAAAAGAAGTAAGGAATCAGTAGTATAAATATTAAAACTGTCCTGGTGTTATTAACCAATGAAAATAGGCAAGTGAATGAAATACAAAATATAAAAATTTAAGATAAATTACATTCAAAATTATCTTCTGATGATGGACTTGTATACAAAGAAAGCCTAGGGAATTGATTAAAAATTATCACAAACAATAAGAAAAAACATAGAATACCCACAAGCCAATGGAAGAAGAGACTCACTTCTGCAACAACAGCAAAAAAGATGAAAGATCTAGTGATAAAAGAGATATTTACAAGGCCTATTCTTTTTTAAATTTAAAGGTGCCGGTTGCAGTGGCTCATGCCTGTAATCCCAGCACTTTGGGAGGCTGAGGCGGGTGGATCACCTGAGGTCAACGATTCAAGACCAGCCTGACCAATGTGGTGAAACCCTGTATCTACTAAAAGTACAAAATTAGCCGGGTGTGGTGGTGCATGCTTGTAATCCCAGCTACTCCAGAAGCTGAGGCAGGAGAATTGCTTGAACCCAGGAGGCAAAGATCGTGTGTCAGTGCACTCCAGCCCAGGTGACAGGGGCAAAACTCCATCTCAAAATAAAATAAAATAAAACGCTACTAAGGGACTGTGATAAAAACTGCCATTTGTTCCTCATCTCCATAAAAGGGTACAAAGTTTCAGACAGAACGGAGTAGGTTTTGAGACCTGTTGCACAGCAGGGTGATTGGGGTCAATAATAATGTAGTATCTATTTCAAAATACCTAAGAGAGGACATTTCAAATGTCTCACTGTAAAAAAAAAAAAAGATTCGTAATCCAGGTGATGAATATGTGAATTGGTTTGATTTAATCATGCCACATCTTACACATATATCAAAACAACACTGTACCCCAGAAATGCATATAATAATGATTTGTCAGTTAGAAAAATGTAATGCAGCTCCTATATTTCAGCTGGGTGTGTAGACACCCAGAATTAAAACTGTGTTTTGCAAGCTTGCTTGTAGGTAAGTATGACCTTTAGGCTAAATGCTAGTGCACAGGGTTTAAGTGAATGTGGGGTGTAAGGCTGTGAGAGGGCCTTAGAGACAGGAGTGAGGTCCCCTCCACTGTCTTCCTCCGGGCTGAGCACATGATGGTGGGGCTGGAATAGCCATCCTGCCCGTAAGGTAGAGGCTGTGCTGAGGATGCTGGAGTAAAAAAATAGATAAATCTGGGTCTTCAATGATGGTATGGAGAAAACGTGGAGCCCTAGACAAGCCTACATTCACGAGAAAGTGTGCTTGTTTAGGATTTGGTGCTGTCAATCAATCACAGCTGAACTTAATTCTGAGGCAGTGCCCCAATAAAAGACTTGAAATCAAGACAACCTGGCTCAATTGAGTCCTTCTAAAAGCCCTCCTTTTTGTGTTTGCTGATTTCACACCAATTATCAACTCCCGTCCCTCCATTCCCCATTTCTCACAAGAATATTTATTTCTATTTTTATTACATTCTTTGAAAACATTTACAAATAAATAACAATTTCTTAACTCATCTTCATGATTCAAGAACCCAGCTTTCATATTGTTCTAAATTATCTTCCTAGATTACAAATTTGACCCTGCCAGTCTTGTGTCTGAGATTATTCATCAGTGTTCCAGCATTAACAAACTTCTCAAATATTTCATCATCCGGCCCTTGGCTTTGTCTTCCACTTTTTCTTCCAATCTACCTACACAACCTCCCCCGAGATTTCTCCAAATAGAATCCCTGACAGCCAGGCAAGGTGGCTCACACCTGTAATCCCAGCACTTTGGGAGGCCCAGGCGGGCAGATCACGAGATCAAGACATCAAGACCAGCCTGGGCAACATGGCAAAACCCCGTCTCTACTAAAAAAAAAAATTAGGTGTAGTGGTGCACACCTATAATCTTAGCTATGTCGGGAGGCTAAGGCATAAGAACTGCTTGAACCCAAGAGGTGGAGCTTTCAACGAGCTGAGATTGAGCCACTGCACTCCAGCCTGGGTGACAGAATAAGACTCTGTCTCCCTCACCTAAAAAAAGAAAGAATCCCTGGCAATTTCCCCAGTGCACCGGGCTCTTCATGCCTCTGTGGCTTTGCACACAGGTTTCTCTGCCCCATTCCCACTCCTCTCTGATCCGCTTGCCTATGCATTGCTCTCAACCCACACTAGTAACATCTCTAGGAGAAGCCCTCCCCAGTCTCTCTCTGCCCACCCTAAACTGAGCAGATGCTCCTCCTTCATAGCCAGTCTCCGGATTTCCTTAATATCCTGCCATAATTCCCAAATACAGTAGTCTCCCCTTATCCATGGTCTGCTTCCCTCAGTTTCAGTTACTTGCAGTCAACCCTGGTCCAAAAACAGGTGATGCAGTACAATGAGATATTTTGGAAATACATTGACATAACTTTTATTACAGCATATTGTTATAACTGTTCTATTTTATTTTTAGTTATTGTTAATCCTTTACGTAATTTATAAATTAAGATTTTTCATAAGTATGTAATGTATGTATAGGAGAAAACATAGTATATGTGTGTTTTGGTATCCACAGTTGCAGGCGTTCACTGGGGGTCCTGGAACGTCTCCCCCGAGAATAAAGGGGAACTACTATATCCCAAACATTGGTTTTTCATCCCTCTGCCCCATTAGAACATAAACTCCTGAAGAACAAATACTGGACCTTGTTCATGTTTGTGTTTCAATAATATAAACAATTTGGGTGACTAGTAAACTTGGAAAACAATTATTGAGCTAATTAATCAATCTCTAGAGCAGGTTATTTCATACCTGAGAAGTCACAGGCCAGTGTAGAGCACTGCTGCTCTCTATACCCAGTGTGGGAAATACTACCTTAAAGTTACATAGCATCACTTTAAATGATCAGTGAGCATTAATCGTTCAAAAATAAAAACACAGGGCCTAGTGTGGTGGCTTACACCTGTAATCCTAGCACTTTGGGAGGCCAAGCTGGGAGAATCACTTGAGACCAGGAGTTTGAGATCAGCCTGAGCAACATAGCGAAACCCCATCTCTACAAAAATACAATTTAAAAATTAGCCGGGAGTGGTGGCATGTGTCTGTCTGTGGTCCCAGCCTACTTGGGAGGCTGAGGTGGGAGGATAACTTGCCCTGTGAGATCCAGGCTGCAGTGAGCGGTGACCATGTCTGTGCTCTAGCCTGGGTGACAGAGCAAAACTCTGCCTCCAAAAAATAAAAATAAAAAACACAGAAGCTGAAACTGAATAGTAGTACTGGGACATAAAGAAGTCACCTAGATAATCATGAACAAGTCTATGGGTTTAAAAAAATTATCCAAATACATTATTCAAGTATTTGAATATTAATTTGACATCCAATTATTATACAAATAAACACAATTTTAAAATATTCTCATTTATATTGCATATCCTTTAAAAACATAGCTGTGGATTTCAGTTTGAGAAGCAGAGTCATTTACTATTTTTCTTAGGAGTCATATGCCTCTTATCCCAGAAAACTGCAATTTTGCAACATATATGTGAACGTGGTTTCATAAACGCCTCAAACCCATCATCAACCTCAAGTTAACTCTCACTTTAATGAAATTTCCTAAAATGCCTTCATCTGCAGCTTACTCTGGGAGGTCGGGCTAATTTAAATACTGTAAAACACTTGCCTTTCATCCAAAACAGAATCATTGCATGGCCAAGGAACCCTTAGGCAGCATGCCAGTCAGTTTAATAGCCCCTTCAATTTTACTAAACGACCTATGACTATCTGAAAGATTACCTCCAAGGCTGAAAACCCTGTGAGGAATTTTTTGTGCCAGGCCCAGGTGTAGTGGACCTTTGCCTTGAGTTTAACCCCGCTTCTCTGCAAAAACTTCCAAAGACATACAAAGCTCAACGTTCCTTGTTGCAGCTGTCCATCAGCACTCACCTTCAGGCCACATGAGGTCTAAATGAGAAACACAAAAGCTGAACAGTCTCTGGGGTAGCAAGTATGGAGAACTGTAAGAGTTTTCTCCCATGCTGTTAGAATGCCATTTTTTTTCTGAGACAGAGTCTTGCTCTGTCACCCAGACTTGGAGTGCAGTAGTACGATCTAGGCTCACTGCAACCTCCACCTCCCAGGTTCAAGCGATTCTCCTGCCTCAGCCTCCCGAGTAGCTGGGACTACAGGCACGCACCACCATGCCCAGCTAATTTTTGTATTTTTAGTAGAGACAGGGTTTCACCATGTTGGTCAGGCTGGTCTTGAACTCCTGACCTTGGAATTCACCCACCTCAGCCTCCCAAAGCACTGGGATTACAGGCGTGAGCCACTGCCCCTGGCTGGAATGCTTTTTAAGACATGGGATTACCCTTGGGATTCTCTACAGGCACAGCATCAGCACCTCTTGGCTGGTTTTCAAGGCCCACTTTTTCAAATAAATTACTTAGAAATAATTTAGAAATAATTTAGAAATAATTTCTTAGTAAGAAAAAGCAAAATTCCCTCCTAGAAGAGTTACCAGAGGAGAGTTCAAAACAAATCCTGGGTCTACTTGAAAAAAACGCAACCAAAAATGTGAAGGACTATTCTGACAGTTAACATGGAGCTAATTACAGCATGTTTCAAAAGGGGAATCCTCATTTTACACAAATAATTTTCACAAATAAAATTACTCCTAAGACTTCAATTTGGAGCCGCTATGTGATAAAATACTCCTTCTTTACGTTAAATGCTGTAGGTGTGGCACTGAGTTGTAATTCTACAACAGTGGTAAGATGACCTTGTAAAATCAGCTATACTGCTGCAGTATGTGTGCTTAGGTTTTTAGGGTTCCGTGTGTCTTTGATTGTGGAATAAAAATCTGAATTATTAATCCTTTCAATTTTTCTTTTAAGCAGAATTTCCTCATGTGTCATCATCCTATATATACAAATGTGATCAGATAAACTGAGCTAACTGTAACTTCGCCAGATTGTACAAATGATACCAAACATAATTTTACCGTATTATCATCAAACTTTATGGCAGGAGGTAAAAAGCACATAAGATAAATGCTCAGTCTACTGTTTTCCACTGAACTGATTAAGAGACAAGATCAAATACACCTGATGAAGAAGGTAATTTATGCCAGGAAGAATGTAAATTCCAAGCTTCTTTTAAAATTATTTTCAATGTATTTCACAAGTGCATATTGACTAATGTTAAGTTAGTATTCTTAAAGTTTAAAAAACATGGTCATAGATATTCCTGTTGGAAACTGCTTGCTACAATTGGCCTGACCCATATATCTATCTGGAACTATGCTCTTCGTACATATTTATATGTGGTTATATGTTTTTGCTATTTTGAAGGAAACTACATCAGAAGAATAGAAAGTGGTACATGTAGGCTGGGCGCAGTGGTTCACGCCTGTAATCCCAGCACTTTGGGAGGCCAAGGCAGGCACATCACAAGGTCAGGAGATTCAGACCATCCTGGCTAACACCGTGAAATCCCGTCTCTAATAAAAATACAAAAAATTAGTTGGGCATAGTGGCATGTGCCTGTAATCCCAGCTACTCAAGAGGCTGAGGCAGGAGAATCACTTAAACCGGGGGAGGCAGAGATTGCAGTGAGCCAAGATCACACTACTGCACTCCAGCCTGGGCAACGGAGCGAGACTCTGTCTCAAAAAAAAAAAAAAAAGAAAAAGAAAAAGAAAGAAAGAAAGAAAAAAGAAAAGAAAATGGTACATGTATATGTAAATGTTAAAAGAAAGCAAAATTGAGTGAAAAGAATGGATACATAAAGGAAAAAATGTGGAAAGGCAAGAAAAAGGGAGAAATTAAAGTGCAAAACATCAGAAAGTGACATAAACAAGAATTCATGCTAAATGTATCTTCCTTCAGGCTGCTATAAACGATTAACATAGGCTGGAAAATTAACATAAGCAACACACATTTATTTTTTGCAGTTCCGGAGGGTGGTAGGTCCAAGATCAAGGCCCCTAAAGATCCTGTGTCTGGTGAGGACCTGCTTCCTGGCTTGCAGACGGAGAGAGAGGGAAATTTATTAGGGGAATCGATCCATGTGATTATGGAGACTAAAGAAGTCCCACAATAGGTTTCCTACAAGCTGGAGAACCAGGGAAGCAGGAAGCATGGCTCAGTTCAAATCTGAAGGCCTGAGAACCAGGGAGACTAATGGTATAATTCGTAGTTTGAGACAGAGAAGTCCTGAGAATACAAGCCCTAAAGGTGGGAGAACCTGGAATTCTGCTGTCCGAGGGCAGGAGAAGTAGGTGTCCCAGCTCCAGGAGAGAGAGAGATGAATTCAGCTTCCCTCTGCCTTTCTGTTCTACCTGGGTCCTTAGCAGACTGGATGATGCCCACCCACATTGGTGAGGGCAGTTCTTCCTTACTCAGTCCTTTGATTCAAAGACCAGTCCCTTCTGGAAACATCTCTCAAACATGATGCCCAGAAATAATACTTTACCAGCTCTCTGGATAACTCTTAACCCAGTCAAGTTGACACCTAAAATTAACCATCACAAACATACAAATAAATACATCCATAAAGGTGAAATACGAATTAATTCCATAAAAGGTGCTGGTGTACTTACAGTCAATGTTAACAGTGGGAGAGGCTGGGGGGAAGAGTTCAGAAGACCTTCCTATTCATTTATTTAGAAAACCTCCTGAGAATCTATAATCATTTAAAAAAATATGAAAAACTTAATAAAATGATTTTCTAAGTATTATCATAAGCTAATCATTTTAAGCACACCTTTATGGATTCTACAGACATAATTCTCTTAGGTATTTCTTTTTCAACTAATTCACATTTTACACACACAAAATTCAAGGAGGTGACACTGTGCTTTAAGAAAAAGGACATTCATGTGCATTTTAATGAAGTTTACAAGACTGAGATATGTCTTCCATATTTTAATGCTTTGTTTTTTTTTCAGATGACAAGTGATGTTCACAATTACAAAAATAATCATACAGCTCTTACTCTAATTATTTTTATCAGAAAAAAGAAATCAGAAGTGGAAAACCAACCATCAGAGGTCAGAAAACCTGCGGCTGACATTTTCAGTAGGAAGACCTATTCAAGTGGTTGGAGTCATCTTTCTAAGTCTACTAAGCAGAATCTGTATTCACTGTTGTGAAGCTCACTTAACCTAACTGGTAAAATTTGAGTGTTAAAGGAACTTTGGTCACCTACTAGTTCAATGAAATTTAACATCATATTTTTTTTTTTTTTTTTTTTTTAGACGGAGTTTCGCTCTTGTTACCCAGGCTGGAGTGCAATGGCGCGATCTCGGCTCACCGCAACCTCCGCCTCCTGGGTTCAGGCAATTCTCCTGCCTCAACCTCCTGAGTAGCTGGGACTACAGGCACGCACCACCATGCCCAGCTAATTTTTTGTAGTTTTAGTAGAGACGGGGTTTCACCATGTTGACCAGGATGGTCTCGATCTCTTGACCTCGTGATCCACCCGCCTCGGCCTCCCAAAGTGCTGGGATTACAGGCTTGAGCCACCGCGCCCGGCTTAACATCATATTTTTAAACGGTCCTAAGTCCAACTGTGCAGTGTGATGAGAGACTCTTTAGACAGATTAGAGCATCAGAATAGAAAGACCCAAAATAGACTCAAGTGCTACATGAGCACATAGCAGAAGACAAAATGCATATCTGTACAGATTTGTTGGATTGCTTAATAAATGGTGTTGGGATATGTTTACCTTTAAGATATAAAAAGAAAACAAAAGGTAGCTGTCCCCCACCTTCCTGCAGGCATGGGGACCATGGCAATTCTGCTCCATGCAGAGAAAGCAAGTAGCAGGGCTAGGCAGGGGCCACAATAACATGAGGGCTCATAATTTTGGAGGCTTTTAAGCGAAATCTCTATTTTTATATGAAATCTTCCAAATTTTAGTTGTTGGCAACCATGTCAAATATTTTTAAAACAGAGTGTGAAATGAGCTGTATTTAGTTTCCCAGGGCTGCCATAGGGGATGACCAAAAACTAGGTGGCTTCAAACAGGAGAAACGTATTCTCTTATGGTCTGTAGTCAGGAAGTCGGAAGTCAAGGTATTGGCAGGGTTGGTTTCTCCTGGAGACTGGGGGAATATCTGTTACCTGCTTCTCTCCTAGCTTCTCGTGGTTGCCAGGAGCCCCAGCTTGTAGATGCATCATTCCATCTCTGCCTCCTTCATCCTGTGGCATTCTCCTTTCTGTGTCACCTGTGTCCAAATTTCCCTCTTATGAAGACACTGGTCCTTGGATTACGGCCCAGCCTATTCCAGTATGACCTCATTTTAACTTGATTACACCTGCAAAGACCTTATTTCCAAATAAGGTCACATTCACAAGTACCAAGGGTTAGGCACTAAACATATTCTTTTGGGGCACACAAACACACTACATAAGCAGAACAATCCGCAGGCTCAATCTGATCTAGGCTACCAGTTTATATTATCTGTTTGGTGGCAAAATAAATTCCAAATAGGTTAACATCGTTTGTATTAACAAGCATTAGAAAAATATTTAGCTAAATACTTGTACACTCAAGGAATACAAAAGGACTTTATAAGCATAACTTCAACATGTCAAATTTATTCAGAAGAAAGATTGATAAATTTGACAGATTTAACCACAAAAATATAAATATTTCTCTACTTTTTAAAAAATGAGTAAAGTAAAAATACAGACCAAAACTAACAATGTGAGAAAAGGTTAAATATAGTCTGTACACACACAATTAGACTTTCTTTCTATTAATTTAGAGCCCTCAAAAGAAAGATTGGCATAGGACCACAATAAAAAATTTACAAAAGAGCAAAGACAAATATTCCGCAGCTATGTGAAAACATGTTTAATGTGAGTAGTCATCAATGTGCCGCAAACGTGACAGCAATAACAAACCTTTTTCTCCCCATAAAATTGATGAAAATTAAAAATAAATCAACAAACAGATTCCCAGTGATAGCAAGAAGGTGGGGAGATAAAGGGACCATCATCATACACTGCCAGTGACATTTAAAATTATCTAATCTTTCTAGGGCCAATTTACCATCTGGTATCAAAAACCTTAAAAATGTTCATCCTCTCTAACCAATGCAATTTTTCTTCTACACATATACCCTAAGTAAATAAGTGAGGAAGAAAAACGTTTGAACAAGGCTATTCATCTGTATTAACTTGGGCTACCATAACAAAATAGCAGGGACTACGTGGCTTATAAACAGCAGACATTTATTTTCTTACAGCTCTGAAGGCTGGAAGTCTGAGATCGGGGTGCCAGCATGGCTGACTTCCAGTGAGGGCTCTCCTTCTGGCTTGCAGATGGCAGCCTTCTCATCCTGTGTTCTCATGGTAGAGAGAGAGTCTTCCTCTTCTTATAAGACCACAGTCCTGTTGGATTAGCATACAGTATACCAGACACTTTTCTAGGAAAGAGAATAGAGCAGATAATAAAATTAGAAAGACAATCCCTGCCCCCAAAGTGAGTTCATTTTAGGAGGGGGACAGATTGTGTACATGATGACATTTCTGTTATTTAAAAATAAAAGGGTAAACACATAGAAAAGCGCACACACACACATCATATTTATATAAAAATTGGAAAGAACAACCACTAAGATGTTAACTCTCTCCCCTGGTTGGTGAGATTATAGATATTTTCTTTAGTAAATTTGTATTTTTATGGATTCTTTTTGAAATAAAGAAAAATGAATTAATAGTTTTAAAACAGAGAAATACATTTCTGTATCTCCTTTCCCTTTTTATACAATAGGGGAAAGCACAGTTCTAACATTTACTCCAACTTTATTTCAAAATTGTACTATCACTAGAAATGACAGAATTTCCTACCAGAGAAGCACACACTTTAGGGACTTATCCCATTGACCAGTTTTAACTCATATAAAGTCACTGCACACAGACTGGTATAACTAATAAGAAGCAGATAGCTGGGAATAGGTAAATCTTTCTTCCAAGAATAGAATTCAATTTGTGGTAATGACTGTGTGTTTTCACTGGCCCACAAAAAGCCATGAGGTTACCTTTGGTACTTGAGGTCTTTGATTTAGAGGCAGTTCTATGCCTATTTTTCCCAAGGGGGAAAGGGAATGCTATTTTGGCAAAGACTGTGAAAATGAAGAACGTTGATTGTTAGGAGCAGATAAATCAATAAAGAAAACTATAGAAGAGAAGTTAAGAGTGCAAAGTAAAGAGAAGGCTATTAATGAAAGGTATCAAATATAGAAGTATGTGGTAAGTGGACCAATCAGTGGATCATCTCTTTAGACTGGCCCCCCAAAACCAGTTTTTTGTGGTTTTGATTGTGGGGAGGGGGAACAGGATCCCTTTCTGTCATCCAGGCTGGAATACAGTGGCATGATCATAGCTCAGCCTGATCTCCTGGTCTCAAATGATACTCCCACCTCAAACTCCCAAGTACCTGGAATGACAGGCACATGCCACTGCAGCCAGCTAGTTTAAAAAAAAATTTTTGTAGAGACAGAGTCTCACAATGTTGCCCAGACTGGTCTCAAATTCCTGGGCTCAAGTGATCATCTTACAGGCCGTCCCAAAGTGCTGGGATTATAGGCATGAGACACCACTCCTGGCCCCAAAAATCAGTATTAATGGATGATCCGAGAAGGAGTCAAAGGACAGCTTTTATTCGCTCAACTACATTCAGATGACTATACTCAGAGAAAATAAGAATAAATAAACAAAAGCAACAGACATTCACCCAGAAATTTGCATATTGTCAAATTTACATAATCATGCAATAAAATATTAGTTTGGCTTTCACCAAAAACTGGATCAATTATTTGTACTGATATAGATACTAATGTACACTAAATACAATAGAAAGTTATGTATTAAGACATAACAGACTCACATTCATGGATTATGCATTGTATAAATGCTTCATTGTTAGAACCAAAGCTTCCCAGGAAAATAACGTCCAATTCCCTTTGCAATAAAATCCTACTTATATATATTAAGAAACTTCTCAGACCTTCATTCTCTTTTGCGTAACCTGAAAATAACTTTATTGTTTTCATTTTTCTGCATTCCTTGTGTGAATTTCCACTTAGCTGAATGAAACAAATAATTTACTTCTCAGTACATGTGAGGCAGCCAAATGTTATATAAAAGGAAAGACTATACATTTCTGATATCAAAGGCACTCAGGTTTTGGAAGTTATTTGTAAAAGTTTAAAAGAGGACAAAATAAGAAATTGTTACAAAATCAACCAAGTTCATTCAGTTCCAGCACATAATCACTTTTTAATGTCTGTTTTGCACTACGCATTGTGCTATGTTCAGAAAATTCAAAGATGAATACGATATATTCCCTCTAAAGGATATGTATTAGGGGATAAACTGACATGCGAAATAAACAGATCATTTCTACATAATGCACAAGCTCTATGATAGAGGCATCAGTTCAAATTATAAGTATCCAAACAAGGGAATTTAAAAAATCCACACACAACACATTTTCAATCAAACAAGAAGCAAGGGAGATATACAGTGTTTTGTTTTGTTTTGTTTTTTAATTCTTGTAATAGACTGAACAATGGCTTCCAAACTATCCATGTGCTAATGTCTGGAAGCTGTGAATATATTGCAGAGCGGAGTTAAGGTTGCAGATGAATCGAGGATGCCAATCAGATAACTCAAATTAGAGAAACTATCTTGAATTATCCAGGTAGGCCCGATGTAAACATCCTTAAAATCTTTAAAAACAAAAGAGAAGGACAGAAGGAGTCACAGTCAGGCAGAGGGTTATGACTACGAAAGAACGGCACAAAGAGAGGCAGCACTGCTGGCCCTCGAAATGGAGGAAAGGGCCACAAGCCAAGGAATGCAGGCAGCGTGGAGAAGCTGGAAACACCGTGGAGACAGGTTCCTCCTACAGCCCTCAGAAATGAATGTGGCCTGGACTTCTGTCCTCAAGGCCCATTGGATAACAGATGTGTGGCATTCTTTTGTTTTTGTTTTGTTTTTGAGACAGGGTCTCATTCTGTCACCCAGGCTAGAGGGCATTAGCGCAATCTCTGCTCACTGCAACCTCCACCTCCCAGGTTCAAGCGATTCTCCTGTCTCAGGCTCCCGAGTAGCTGGGATTACAGGTGTGCACCTCTACTCCTGGCTAATTTTTGTGTTTTTAGTAGAGACAGGGTTTCACCAAGTTGGCCAGGTCGGCCTCAAACTCCTGACCTCAAGTGATCTGCCCACTTCAGCCTCCCAAAGTGCTGGGATAACAGGCATGAGCCACTGCGCCTGGCCAGATGTGTGTTGTTTTTAAATACTAAACTTAGAGTAATTTATGACAGCAGCAGCAGGAAACCAACATAACACCCAAGAGTGATGAGACCTACAGGATTCTATTTAGCATCCTAAGAAGTTTTCTGAATTTAAAATTTCTAAGGTCATGATCTACTCTAAGTTCTTTTTCACCTTTTCATTGTGAGCTTTTGAAAGAAGCACAGAGAGCATGGGGAAGGGAAGGAGAAACTCATGCGCATGTCCTAAGTACTGAGTACTGAGATGGGCACCTTTCCCTAGACTATCTCACTGGATCCTCCCAGAAAGTCCTGGAAGGATGGTGTTATTATTCCACCTGCACAGATAAAGAAATGGAGACTCAGAATTAAAGATAAAATGCCAATGCACTCTTCTCAGACTGCAAAGCCCATGCTCAATGAACACACCAGGCTACTGCAAATAAAATCCTAGGCTCCAACACAACGTGGGCTCAGGGGCCTAGGGAAGACTACCATCCTGCCCAAAGGCCTCTTCAGTCTTTGGCTAGCATAGACAAAAGAGACTATTTTCTATTTAAATACCATATCTCATCAGTACCGGGATTCACCTTTGACATAGTTTGTGATATGGTTAGGCTTTGAATCCCCACACAAATCTCATCTTGAATGGTAATCCCCGTAATCCTCAGATGTCAAAGGAGAGATCCCGTGGAGGTGACTGAAGCACGGGCGTGATTTCTCTCATGCTGTTCTCATGATAGTGAGTGAGTTCTCATGCGATCTGATGGTTTTATAAGAAGCTCTTTCCCTCTTCACTCAGCACTTCTTCCTGCCAACTTGTGAAGAAGGTGCCTTGATTCCCCTTTGTCTTCTGCCATGATTGTAAGTTTCCTGAGGCCTCCCCAGCCATGCAAAACTGAGTCAATTAAATCTCTTTTCTTTATAAATTACCCAATCTCGGGCAAGTCTTCATAACAGTGTGAGAACAGATTAATACAGCTTGGATACTTGTCTCCCCAAATCTCATGTCGAAATGTCATCCCCAGTGTTGGAGGTGGGGCCTGGTGGGAGGTGACTGGATCATGGGGGTGGATTTCTCAGTGAATGCTTTGGCACCATCCTATTAGTTCTCGTGAGATCAGGTTGTTTAAATGTATGGCGACTCTCCCCCACTCTCTCTCACTCCTGGCCCTGTGAGGTGCCTACTCCCCCATGAGATGTGCGTGTGCCCCCTTTGCCTTCTGCTGTGATTGGAAGCTTCCTGAGGCTCTCACCAGAAGCAGATACCACTGCTATGCTTCCTGCAGAGTCTGCAGGACTGTGAGTCAATTAAACCTACTTTCTTTATCAATTACCTAGTCTCAGGTCTCAGGGTTGTTCGTTTGTTTTTGAGACGGAGTCTCATTCTGCCGCCAGGATGTAGTGCAGTAGCACGATCTCAGCTCACTGCAACCTTCGCCTACTGGATTCAAGCGATTCTCCTGCCTCAGCCTCCCGAGTAGCTGGGACTATAGGCATGTGCCACCACACCCAGTTAATTTTTGTTTTAGTAGAGATGGTGTCTCACCATGTTGCCCAGACTGGCTTTGATCTCTTGACCTTGTGATCTGCCCACCTTGGCCTCCCAAAGTACTGGGATTACAGGCATGAGCCACTGTAATATCCGGCCTCAGGTATTTCTTTATAGCAATACAATAACAGCTTAATACAGCCCTTTTTTCTGTCTCTCTCTCTTTCTCTATCTTTTTTTTTTTTTTTTTTGAGGAAGGGCCTCACACTGTCACCTAGGCTGGAGTGCAAGTGGTACAATCTCAGCTCACTGCAACCTCTGCCTCCTGGGCTCAAGCGGCCCACCTCAGCCTCCCAAGTAGCTGGGACTACAGGTGTGCATCACCATGTCTGGCTAATTTTTGTACTTTTCGTAGAGTGAGGACTTCACCATGTTGCCCAGACTGGTCTTGAACTCCGGGGCTCAACCAATCCACCTGCCTCAGCTCGGCCCCACAAAGTGCTGTGATTATAAGCATGCACCACTGTGCCTGGCTTAGTTTTTATTTTTAATTGAAATTACAAGGCCGGGCGCGGTGGCTCAAGCCTGTAATCCCAGCACTTTGGGAGGCCGAGGCGGGTGGATCACGAGGTCAAGAGATCGAGACCATCCTGGTCAACATGGTGAAACCCCATCTCTACTAAAAATACAAAAAATCAGCTGGGCATGGTGGCGCGTGCCTGTAATCCCAGCTACTCAGGAGGCTGAGGCAGGAGAATTGCCTGAACCCAGGAGGCGGAGGTTGCGGTGAGCCGAGATCACGCCACTGCACTCCAGCCTGGGTAACAAGAGCGAAACTCCGTCCCAAAAAAAAAGAAATTACAATGCATCTTATGTTTATAAAGCCTTGCACGCATAATTGACAACATTTTTTCCTCCTTAGTGATAATTACAGTGTGTTTTACAGTAGAGACTTCTTGGGGTCAGTGAGTTAGCATAGAATGCGTCCCTGAGCTAAGCACTGAACTATTTTCAATATCAGGAAACATAAATCTCTTGCCCTGCAGCTGAAGTTCCTAGAATGCCACACATAGAAAATGGTCACCCATTTTTAAAAATAACCCACTAATCAAAATGTGGGTTTTTGTTTTTTTTCTTAGAATTTACTCTGTGCTGAGCAGTGGGCTAGAATCCCTAAAAGTTCACAAAAAACATGGAAGACGGGGCCCCTACACTCAAAAAACCCACGTAAGAGGTAAACTAACATGAAAAGTCATATGGCATATGACACACTTAAGGGCCTAACTGGCAGCAACCACACAGGGAGATAGGATCGATTACATCCACATTGTGTGTTTTCATTTTGCTTTGTTTCTTATTTTGTTTTCGTTTTTAGTATAGTCTCATCATCCAGCTTGATTCATTAAACTCATTAAAAGCTTATGTAAAAGTATTTTCAACTGACTGTTTCACCTGGGGCATGAAGTAACTTAGATGTTGAAGTCCTAATCTCCGTGCCAGTGAATGTGACCTTATCTAGAAATAGGCTCTTTGCAGATGTAATCAAGATGAGGTCATACTGGATTAGGGTGGGCCTTAAATCCAGTGACTGACATCTTCAGAAGAGAAAAGAAAGGGAGATTTGGATGCAGAGACATGGAGGAGTCACGAAGGAGATGTTCCTGTGGGGACGGAGGCAGAGATCAGCATGATGCAGCTACAGGCCAGGAACACCAGGAACCGCCAGGATTGCCCAGAAGCTAAAGGAGACAAGGAAAGCTTCTTCCTGGACACTTTAGAGGAAGCATGCCCCCACCAACGTCTTCGTTGCAAACCTCTGGACTCCATAATGGTGAGACAATACATTTCTGTTGTATGAAGCCACCAAGCCGATGGAACTTCGTTATGGCATTGGGTCTGAGAACAGCCCACAGAGATAACCCGTGTGAGATTGATTAAATTAAATTAATCATTTTTGAAAGAAAACAACCTCAAAAATAAATTTTTAAAAGCTAAGGGACATGATTCAACTCTTAGCACTATTCAAACACAGCAGAAAATGACGCTGAAAAATCACAAAAAGATGAGAAATTCATGCAGGTGTGAATGTATCCAAAGAAGGAAAAACAAATTGTGCAAAAAAGTAACAGGGTGGTACCAAAACGGCTCTTCCTCGCCTAAACTCAGGACAGGTACACATGACATCAGAAAAAAACAAGTAGCAACTAGAGCAAACTACATGAAAACTACGCAGCCTTATTAAAATTATATAAAGTTATATGATAAAACTACATAACGAAACTATAGTTTTACTAAACAATAGAGATTTGCCAACAGGAATTTACTGAGTATGTGCTACACATTTCTGGAATACAAAAATGGAACAGTAAATCCTTAATTTTTAAAAAAGGAAGAAAGAATTGTAAAGTTATACCGTACATTAAAGTACAGAAAGAGGCATATTCTAACATGCAGGTGCGGGCGAAAACATTGCAGAATATTGGACTAGTGCTAAAGAGAGACAGAGAAGTGACATTGTGGCAGTGTCTGACAGGCCTCTTACCTTATTATTCTAAATACATAACAATGATTTTCCGGCTAGGCCAGGTGCAGTGACTCACGGCTATAATCCCAGCATTTTGGGAGGCCATGGCAGGAGGATTGCTTGAGGCCAGGACTTTGAGACCAGCCTGGGCAACATAATGAGATCCTGTCTCTAAAAAAATAAAACAATGAAAAAGGGTCTAAAGTGCTAAGATACAATTCACGGAAAAAAGAATTTAACCATTAGATTCATTTTTTTCTAAAAGCAAAACCTCTGATAAATTCTTGACATGACTTCAGAAATACCTTGAAGATAATTCATCAATTAAATGTTTGAAAACATAGTAAAGCCATCATCAATTTGGAATTAATTCTGAGTGACTCAGAACTAATTGGGACTGGGAGCATGATGGAATACTAAGATGAATGTGAAAACGTCATATCAGAATCTCATAGTTTACACTAGGGCTACTTAAGTCTTTATTTATGTCTCCCTAGACCATATCAGCATGGGCATTCATGGAGGCACAGGAACAATAAAATTCAGCTGCCCCACCTCTGTCAACTGCCCTTGACATTACTAGGTTCTTTCATTTTCCAAGCTGTTCAGTGGGTTGATTCACTTGCACACCCAAACATCTATCACTTCATTTCATGTTTGGTGGTTAAATCTGTTGATAAACATTTGCTGATAATTTTTAGCTGTCCAAACTCTAGAATTAGATGCACAACACTTGGCTGTGAAGCCTCTGGTTGGCACCTAAAATTACCACTAAAAACAAGTCAGCCAGTTCACATAGTATGGCTTCTTGGTAACGAAAAGATAGGTAGAATCTGGAGGATGTCTAGCCTAGGATGCCGAAATTTCAAAAAGGCATTTAACATGGTAATGCATTGAGGTGCACTTAAAGCCACATGGACAAATCCACCCAAAGAGGTAGTGTTAATCAGCTGGAGAAGCGATCCAGAGTTCTGTACTCAAGCCCATCCTGCTCAGAGTTTCAGTTAATGACTTAGATGAAAGTTTACAGGATGATTATGTCAAATTTGCAAAGGAAGCAAAAATCAAGGCCCGGCGCAGTGGTTCACGCCTGTAATCTCAGCACTCTGGGAGGCTAAGACAGGCGGATCACATAAGGTCAGGAGTTCAAGACTAGCCTGGCCAACAAGGTGAAACCCTGTCTCTATTAAAAATACAAAAATTAGTCGAGCACGATGGCAGGTGCCTGTAATTCCAGCTACTTAGGAGACTGAGGGGACAAATCGAGTGGACCTGGGAGGTGGAGGCTGCAGTGAGCTGAGATTGTGCCATTGCACTCCAGCCTGGGCAACAGAGCAAGACTCTATCTCAAAAACAAAAAAAAGAGAGAGAGAGGGAAGTATAGAGGAAGGCACCAGAACTAACTATACCTGGAGAGAAGAAACTGAGGGACAGAAACAGCAAGAGAAACACATTATTATAGCAGCAACAGCAGTGATAACAATAGTAAAAGTAATGAAAATAGGAATAAAGGTGAAGTCAAAAATCTAAGGTAAAAATACTCAAATGCATAAAGACAAAATGAAGAAAACTAGAAACTTAGATTTTTCTAAATGCAGGTTTAAAATTAACTACATATTACTCAGGAATAGAAAATTAAACGTTGTATGTTCTCACTGATATGTGAGAGCTAAGCTATGAGAACACAAAGCTGGGTGTGGCATCTCATGCCTGTAATCCCAGCATTTTGGGAGGCAGAGGCGGGAGGATCGCCTGAGGTCGGGAGTTTGAGATCAGCCTTACCAGTAGGGAGAAACCCAGTCTCTACTAAAAATACAAAATTAGCAGGGCGTTGTGGCACATGCCTGTAATCCCAGCTACTTGGGAAGCTGAGGCAGGAGAATCACTTGAACCCAGGAGGCAGAGGCTGCAGTGCGCCAAGGTCTCGCCATTGCACTCCAGCCTGGGCAACAAAAGCGAAACTCCGTCTTAACAGATTTTTTTTTTTTAATGATACAATAAACTTTGGGGACTCGAGAGGAGGAGTGGAAGGGGCTGAGTGATAAAAGACAACAAATACAGTGCAGTATATACTGCTCGGATGATGCATGCACCAGGATCTCACAGTTCACCACTAAAGAAATTATTCATGTCGCCAAATACCACCTGTACCCCAATTAATTATGGGAAACAAAACTACCTTCAGCCCAATGTTAGGACTTCTCAGAAAACAGCAGAATAATGAGAAGCTCTAATTTTTATATTAGTTAAATAAAAATAAGTACTACTCATTTTGCTATGAAAAAAATTAACTACATATTTACTATGTACCATCTTCATGTCATACATAGTGTTTTTTGAAGAATTTTAGGATATATTCATAGAAGTATATTTATTAAAGGTAGTATAGACTCATTATATTCTGTATTGCTTAGAACATGTTTTCTGTTCAATCACCTGTTAAGGAAGAACACTACCAAACTGTAGTGCTTTCAGAAGTGCATCAGCAGCATTGCAAAACACAGATTTACAGCCGATAAGTACCCTGAAGATCATAATTCCAGCATAAACAAATTGAGAATATTGAGATCCCGTAAGACTGAAATAATACCACCTGTATTTATTGCAGTTTGTTGCTAAAAAGGAATACGTGGGACTGGGTAATTTACTTAAAAAAGAGGTTTTGGTTCTTCACACTACAAGAAATTTGGTGCCGGAATCTGCTTCTAGTGAGGCCTCAGGAAGCTTCCAATCATGTCAAAGGGGGAGCAGGTATGTCATATGGGGAGAGAGACGAGGCAAAGAGAGACGCCAGACTCTTTTAAACCACCAGCTCTCCTGTGAACTAACAGAGTGAGAACTCGATTATTTCCAAGGGGAAGACACTGAGCCAGTGGCAAGGGACCCACCCCTCTAAGCAAACACCTCCCACCAGGCCCCACCTCCAACACTGCAGATGACATTTTAACATGAGATTTCGAGGGGACAAACATTCAAGCCATATCACCATCATTTCACACAAGCTTACCCAATATACTGACTGGGTCGCATAAAGAATATTTATAGGAATTAAGATTGTTCAACTTAAAAAAGAAAGACTTAATGGTGGGGTGCTGAAAGTAAAAAAGCTGTTAAATAGAGAGGAAGGATTCCAGGTCAGCAGGGCAGAAGGTAAGAACATCACACTGGCAAGGACTGTTGGCAATGAGAGTGATAAATCCTTCAGTGGGGGGAGACTGAGGTCACCAGGAGTGTCCAGAGAATAAATGTTCACTACAGGGAATGCTGCAAATGTCCTCACGACACTCAGTAGAAAGGTGGACGCAACCAAATTGCCAAATTCTGAATTTCACAAAAGCTTAGAGGCTGACCTGAAGTCACCAGCATTTTATTTTTACACGGTAAATACATTTACGAAATGAATCACACAATGATATACAAGTATCACCATTTCACTAAATATAGGACATTTTACCACCAAAACTTCAGTTCAGAATGTTGGACTGTCCTCTAAATTGTCTTCTAAATAGAAATAATTTGGTTTGATTGTTGTCATCCAACCACGAATTGGTAAAAATGTGTTCACTGCGGCAGAGACACTCTTCTATAATGTGACGTTAATTCTCCTCCCATGGAGTGGCAGGGTTTGTGTTCTTTGCTTTGCGCCTAAATACACCTTTATGACTGCCTTTACCAATAAACGATGGCTACATTGAGGCTCTATGACTTCTGAGTCTAGGTCATTAAAAATAAAAAGCTATGCTCTTCCTCTTCCTTCTCTTGGGGTACTCCCTCAAGGACCCCAGCTGCCATGCTATGAGAAAGCTCAGACCACATGAAAAGGCCATGTCTAGGTTTTCCAGCCAATGCGCAGCTGAAGTCCCAGTCAAGGGTCAGACATGTGAGTGATACCTTCAAGGTGACTCCAGCCCCAGCCATTGTCTAACTGTACTTGCTTGAGGGACCCCAAGCAAAAACCTAGCTGAGCCCAGTCAACCTTCAGAATCGTGAGAAATAAAAATAGTAGTAGTCAGGAGTTCGTAGAAACGATCCAGAGTAGAAGGATCTAGATTGATTGCAAGAGTTAGCTTTGTGATTCTGGGAGATGACTAGGTAGATCTGAAGTCTGTAAGGCAGGATGTCAGGAAGGGCAGGCCGGAGGGGCAGTTTGAGTTGACACTGTGTCCACAGGCAGAAATTCTTCTTCCTCAGGGAAGCCTCAGCTCTGCTCTTCAGGCCTCTCAACTGACTGAGTCAGACCCAACCAAATTGCCAAGGATAAGCGACTTAAAGTCAATTGATTGTAGATGCTAATTACATCTACAAAATTCCTCCACAGCAACAAGCTAAGTTAGTATTTGAATTACTCTTTACTATAACTAAGCCACGTTCATACATAAAGCTGACCTTCACAATAATAAAATGATTTTTTGTTCTTTTACGTCATTAACCTTTGGAGGTGATTTGTTCCACAGAAATAGGTAACTGGAATGGTCAGTGTAGATTTCCATTGGAGGCAGAGGCAGGAGGATCACTTGAGCCCAGGAGTTCAATACCAGCCTGGTCAACACAATGAGACTCTGTTTCTACAAAAAATTTTAAATAAAAAGATTTAGTAAACACTAGGCTTGATGACCTCTCATTCTTCCAAGCCTAAAATGCCATAATTCACTCACAGGTCGCCTATCTCAGATCTGAAACAGCGGTTCTAGTGTTCACAAATCCCTCAAAGATTTGACTACATTAATCAGTCCTCTTGATTGATTGATGTGATGATAAATCCATTGAGATGCTTTTGGCTGTAAATACAGTTAGCCCTCCATATTCATGGGTTCTGCATCCACAGATTCAACCAACCAAAGATCAAAACTATTTGGGAAAGAAAATGCATGGTTGTGACTGTACTGAACATGTACAGATTTTTTTTTTCCTATTATGTGACTTAAAAATAGGTGAGGTAGTGGGTCGCAGGATGGTTGTATTAAACAAATCCACAGCCACTTCAAGGACCCAGATTCTCGCCATCATTTTGTTGGGTCACTACCAGCTGTGTTTATTTTTTGGCCTGAAGACTTCTCCTCTCTCCCGACTCCCCCAGAACTACCATGAGCCTGTTCCCCAGAGAGAATGTGATCATTATAGTAACAGCTGACCTAAACTCACCAGGACTTATGCTTGGGGGAAATAGGATCATTCTCCCTGAGAGCCTGGCTGTGGGTAGGAAAAAAGGCCCTGATCACACTGGGGTTCTAGTACAAAGGAAGAACTTCATTGAAGGCAAGGAAGAGGAAAAGAAGGGCAGTGGCTTGTCCATGGTCGAAAGAAAGCCCCTTAAGGATTACTTCTCATTCAGCATGGCACTGTGAAAAGTGCTCCTCTCAAGGGGTCCAGTAGAATTGTGTTCAAAAGCCAAATCAGACTGGGCACAGTGGTTCATGCCTGTAATCCCACCGCTTTGGGAGGCTGAGGCAGGAAATCCTTTGAGCCCAGAAATTTGAGACCAGCCTGGGCAATACAGTGAGACCCCATGTCCACAAAAAAATAAAAAATTGCCAGGTGTGGTAGTCTGCAGCTCTAGTCCCAACTACTTGGGAGGCTGAGGCAGGAGGATCACTTGAGCTTGGGAAGCTGAGGTATTGAAATCACCTTTGCAAAATTATGACTGAGACAGTGAAAGAGATCTAACTTAACTGACTCCATCTTGCTTCTAATCTCCAAGCTGTCCTTGTTCATTTCTGAGTGTAGGCAGAACTAACTTTGGGAGAAACTCAGTTAAAAGTTTACGAAAAGACAGTAACAGCCCCTTCCCAAAGCAGACCTCCTTCTTGCCTGAGGACTAGGTTACTTTTGTAAGACTAACATTAGCCACAAGATTAGAAATGATGGTTTAGAAGTCATACAGTTGGAGACTCCAAGATTCTGATCCTCTCCAAACTGCTCCTAAGACCAGTGCTTGAGATATTTTGCAGACCCTATACATGATGGATCAGCTAGGACCACCTAGATCAATAAACTGGCTCATCTGATCTTGTGGCCCCCACCCAGGAACTGACTCAGCACAAGAAGACAGCTCCAATTCCCTATTTTTTCATCTCTGACCAATCAGCACTCCTGGCTCACAGTCTTTCCCCCGCCCACCAAGTTATCCTTAAAAACTCTGCTACCCGAATGCTTGGGGATACTGATTTGAGCAATAATAAAACTCCAGTCTCCCGCACAGCCGGGTCTGGATGAATGACTCTTTCTCTATTGCAATTCCCCTGTCTTGATGAATCGGCTCTGTCTAGGCAGCGGGTAAGGTGAACCCCTTGGGTGGTTAGAATTGCAGTGAGCCATGATCGCACCACTGCATTCCTGCCTGGGCAACAGAGTGAGACCCTGTCTTGAAAAAAAAAAAATCCCAGATCAGCCACTTAATGAAAAGGCTCATTTTCCTCACATGCAAAGTAGGGGTAACAATAACCACGTCACAGGTGCACGTCAGGACTCACTAAGGAGCCACTATAACTGGCATCCACTGCAAGCTGATCATGCTGGGGCGTTGCCTGCAGGGAAGTGCTGTACATGCGTCGGCCCAGAGGCTCCCCA
This sequence comes from Sapajus apella, assembly GCF_009761245.1. NCBI lineage: Eukaryota > Metazoa > Chordata > Mammalia > Primates > Cebidae > Sapajus > Sapajus apella. The sequence continues at coordinate 15,787,499 of NW_022436970.1, read as the reverse complement.
CATCACGTAGGAGGTGGGTGCTTTGCTATTTTCATACTGCAGATAGCGATCCGAGGTTTGGAGAAGTAATACATGATTTGCTCAAGGTCACACAGAGCAAAGATAGAATTCATTCTGACTCCAGAGCCCATGCAGCATCCAGGAGCCCCAACTGTGCCACCTTTTGAATGCTCATCTGTCTGAACTGTAGGTAATGCACTACCCTGGCCATCTAGGCTGGAGGTATCTAAGCCATGAGAGAGAGACTGAAAGAGAAATGGCTGCACATTCGTCAAAGAGTAAATTACATTTTAAAGCACCCACTGTGTGTGACAGCAAGTTGGACAGCTCCATGGGGACACAGAGGGCCCCAGACACACTCCCACCCTCCTAGATCTTTGCTTAATTTCATGAGTGGCCATGGACAGATGGCATAAACAATTTTATTTCTAAAAAGCTCAAAGCTAATATTGTCTGAGATTCATATTGTAAATAAATATCCTCATTTTTACAGAGAAATTCTGAGGCTCAAAGACATTCAGTGACCTGCTGCTTCACGCACAGGTGGTCAGTGTCGCCAAAGCCCAGGGCAAGCAGTCCAGGCAGCTGTCACATTTCCAACATGTCGCAAGCCTTGCCAAAGCATGGGCTCTGCTGTCTCCCTTCCGTGCAGCAGGCCACACGAGGCAGACGCGGATTTGTTCCAACAGCTTCACCAGGGGAATAAACAGCAGGCATGGGCACAAATTTAAAAACCTCAGGCTTGAGATCCTCTCTTTATCCAAAATCAAAAACCAATTCTTTTCTCTCCTTTCTTCCCTGGGCATTCTTGGTGTCACCCGCCTGCCTGGGCCAGAGGACCGTATTGAGGTTCCTGCATTGCCAGGCCATTTGGTAACATGAAGAGCAAGAGCCGATGCCCCTTTCCTGTTGTATCTTTTTTTTTTTTTCTTTTTAGACAGAGTCTCGTTCTGTCGCCCAGGCTGGAGGGCAGTGGCACAATCTCGGCTCACTGCAAACTCCACCTCCCAGGCTCAAGTGATTCTCCTGTCTCAGCCTCCCAAGAATCTGGGATTCCAGGCACACGCCAGCACACCTGGCTAATTTTGTATTTTTAGTAGAGATGGGGTTTCACCATGTAGGTCAGGCTGGTTTGGAACTCCTGACCTCAAACCATGCACCCACCGCCTCGGCTTCTCAAAGTGCTGGGATTACAGGCATGAGCCACCGTGCCCGGCCCCTCCTGCTGTACCGTTACCCCTCGTGGCTGCTAAGCTAGCTTGTCTGTTTCTTCACTGCCCTGGCACTTGGAGTCCTACCTCCTGGCAGAAGCCTATTTTTCTTTGCTTATGTATGCTCTTTTCTAAACGTAGACAAACTTTTATGTTTTATTTTCCTCCCTAGTGGTAAATAGCAGAATCTGGACAAGAACTCAACATTTCTATTTCAGATTACACAGTTTCTCTATTACTATGTAGTTTCGGGATGTTTTATGTGGCTTTTGTAAGAAACATAATCCCACTAACATTGACTGAGTACTAGGGCCCTCTGCTAGGAGGCAGGGAAGCTGCATACGGCTACTCCAGCACTATCCAACCTCGAGTGCAGGGCAGACACATAAGGAGGCGATCATAATAAAAGATATTTTGGGAAAATCACAGAATACTGTAGCGACTCTCAAGGTGTGCTCTAACCCCTCTGAGAATGAGGAAGGGTTAACCCAGAACAAAGAAAGTGTAGTTGATTTTTGGTGTTTGGGCAGATACATTTCAAATAAAGGGAACATTATTGGTAAAAGAAGAAAGGGGAGAGAGAGCCCAGCATCTCCGGAGAGCTGTAAATATTCAGTCTGGCCAGGCGCGGTGGCTCACACCTGTAATCCCAACACTTTGGGAGACCAAGGTAGGCGGATCACCCGAGGTTGGGAGTTCAAGACCAGCCTGACCAACATGGAGAAACCCTGTCTCTAACTAAAAACACAAAATCAGTTGGGCATGGTGGCACATGTCTGTAATCCCAGCTACTCAGGAGGCTGAAGCAGGAGAATCACTTGAACCCAGGAGGCGGAGGTTGCGGTGAGCCGAGATCATGGCCACCGCACTCCAGCCTGGGCAACAAAAGTGAAAATCCGTCTCAAAAAAAAAAAATTTTCAGTCTAGCTGGGGTGTCAAGGCACTCAACAGAAGTGAGGTTTGGAGGTTATGCTACTGACAAGGGGAATCTCTAAAAGGAGTTCAGAAAGATCTGAAAACAATCTCGAAGATTTATTCAACAAAAGGAGATTTGTGTCTGAAAATGATGACGACGTGGACCCCGACTCCAAAGAGCTCATCACCTACTGGGAGAGACAGATATGTAAACAAATCACTACTGAACAATTTGTTCATTCTAAATATAGCACACACAAAGAGCTGGGGACAGTGAGGAGGAAGCTGTCAGCACTGCCTGCGGAGAAGAAAGGAGCGCTTTGTGTAGGTGACAACTGAGCAAGATGACAGATGAGTGGGCGGAAACCAGTCCTTGCAGAAGGGGTGGACCCGTGGGGTGGGACCAGGAAGGGCACCTCCAATTCATTACCCAACAGTAAATGAATGGAACATTCGCCGTTCTCGTTAAATTTCAAGAATTTCTACTGCAACTCCTTTGCCTCAGGAATTTGTCCTCCTCCTGTTAGAGATAACGAATGTTAAACTGTAACCTACGTGTCTCTTCTCAAGGATTTTGAATGTTTGTTTGTACAGAGAACACTCCATCTGGCACATCCCAGAAACAAAAGGGGCTTTTCAGCAAGATTTTCAGTGTAAGGAAGCCATGTCATTGCTACAGGCTGCATTCTCGGAAGCTTTTCGCCCTAACCACAAAATCAGTGGCAAGTAGGAGGGGCAGGGCTGCACCTCAGTGCGGCATCATGGTACCCATCCTGTTCCCCATACAAACAGACTCAAACATCAGTGTCTTAGTCACTGGGGTTAGAAAGCATCTATTTTTTTCCTTTGGCAGTAAAAAACTTCACAAACAATTCCACTGAAAAGCATATTATACTTATTATCTTCTACTTAAAGTCCAACAAATACATCAATTAAGAGCAGAAAATTGTGGGATACAAGATTCTCAAATTTTCAGTAATACAGCTCAGTATCAGTACACAAGGTAAGACCTTATGGACTGAATGTTTGTGTCCACCCAAAATTCGTATGTTGAAGCCCTAACCCCCACTGTGATGGTATGAGGAGATGAAGCCTCTGGAAGATGATTAGGTCATGAGAGAGAAGCCCTTGTCGATGGGACTAGTGACCTTGTGAAAAGGACCCTAAAGAGCTCTCATGTGAGTGTACGACCAGCCAGCAAGCCAGACCCTCATCAGAACCTGACATTGTTGCACCCCAATCTCAGAATTCCAGCCTCCAAAATTGGAATAAATCTCCAAAACTGAGAAATAAATATCTATTGTTTACAAGCCACCCGATCTGTGGTACTTTGTTATAGCAGCCAAAACTGACGAAGATATGAGGTCAAAAAAGGTGCTCTCCCTATTAACCACACAACTCTGCCTGTGCTTCCAACGAACTGTGGTTGAAATGGATTCAGCTTTACAACACCTGCAGAAGGCCAGGTTAGGTGCAGCAGTAGTGGTAGAAATGTTGGACTAGAGACTGTATTAAGGGGTTGAAAATAAAGGGATGAGCCATAATTTATTTGGGAAAATGCAAATAAAAGTAGTAGAAATAGAAATATTCATGAAAAGATAATATGGCATTTAATTTAAAAACAGTGACTTGGTAATGATAAAAAAATAAAAATTATAGTCATGAACCTTTGGGTACTAAATAGCATAGTGGTAAATATATACGATAAAAACTCTGGCCAGACCTGGTGGCTCATGCCTATAATCCCAACACTTTGGGAGGCAGACTGATCATTTGAGACCAGGAGTTCGACACCAGCATGGCCAACATGGTGAAACCCCATCTCTACTAAAAATACAGAAATTCGCCGGGCGTGATGACACACACCTACTTGGGAGGTTGAGGTGGGAGAATCACTTGAGTCTGGGAGGTGGAGGTTTCAGTGAGCTGAGATCATGCCACTGTACGCCAGCCTGGGCAACAGGGTAAAACCCTGTCTTGAAAAAAAAAAAACCCAACTCTAAGAATACACAGATAATTTAGTGTAACTGCGATCACTGCAAACTGGTAGTTCTTACTTTGAGCAATTTTGTCCTCCCATAGACATTGGCAACAACTCGAGATATTTTTGGTCATCACAAATTGGACAGGGTGGAGGAAGGTGCCACTGGCATCCGGTGAGTAGAAGCTAGGGATGCTGCTGAACACCTGCAATGCCAGCATAGCCCCCACAGAGAGACATGCGCTGCAAAATGCCCGCAGTGCCAAGACTGAGAAGACCTGGCCTCCCCAGCACTGTATTACATACTTCTCTCAAACTGACAGCCAAGTAGACGCTAAGTACATATTTGTCTGTGTGTGTGTGTATACATCTATATATATGTTTGAATATATATTTGTGTGTGTGTGTGTGTGTGTGTGTGTGTAGATACATATATATGAAGCTGGACTTGGTATATAAAGATAACTTTCACCTTGCCCAATATATTATTATATTACGTAGACATCTATAAACATCTATACATATACACACACATAAAGATATATTCAAATATATATGAAGCTGGACTTGGTATACAAAGATAACTTTTTTTTTTTGAGAAGGAGTCTCGCACTGTCACCCGGCTGGAGTACAATGGCATGATCTCGGCTCACTGCAAGCTTCGCCTCCCATATTCAAGTGATTCTCCTGCATCAGCCTCCTGAGTAGCTGGGATTATAGGCACGCACCATCCCACCTGGCTAATTTTTTGTATTTTTAGTAGAGACGGGGTTTCACTGTGTTAGCCAGGCTGGTCTCAGACACTGATCCACCTGCCTCGGCTTCCCAAAGTGCTGGGATTACAGGCGTGAGTCACCGTGCCTGGCCCTGCAAAGGTAACTTTCTATTCTGCAAAAAATATTTATCAGTTAAAACTCCTACGATTATATTTAAGCTTGAAGGCATGTTTTAACTTAAAGTTTATTGTAAGTCAAACACAACTTTCTACTGATCAGCATAAATTGACTAAAAGTTCATTTGTTTCTTGAATATTATCAAATATGATCTTTTTAAGTAAGGTGAAATGCCTATCTGAACTTTTAAAGGAGAAAACCTAATGAGATATAGGTTCCCATTTCTCAAGACTTGGCATTGTGGAATCTGAACTAGTGCAGAGATCACGGAATCTGTCAGGAGTCGGCCACGTTCTGATAGAAGCAGAGGGAAAAGGGGAAATTCACAGGGTGTAAGCCCTGTTGTCACATGCAGCTGTGGTTAGAACAGGGACAGTCATTTAACTTGGAGGCCATCCTAATTATTATTATTATTATTATTTTGAGACGGAGTTTTGCTCTTGTGTGCAGGCTGTAGTGCAATGGCGTGATTTCGGTTCATGGTAACCTCCGCCTCCTGGGTTCAAGTGATCGTCCTGCCTTAGCCTCCTGAGCAGCTGGGATTACAGGCATGTGACACCACACTGAGCTAATTGTTTGCATTTTTGGGAGAGATAGGGTTTCTCCATGTTGGTAGCCCCCGGACCTCAGGTGATCCACTCACCTAGGCCTCCCAAAGTGCTGGAATTACAGGCGCAAGCCACCACGCCCAGGCTTGGAGACCATGCTAATTCTTAAACACTATCTGTTCTCCCCAGAATCAGGCTAACAGGGGCCACAATGGCTGTTCCCTGGATAAGGTGCCATTAACATTTACATTCAGCTAAACACTTCCAAAGAGCACTGATGCCCAAACACACATGCACTCAGGGAGCCCTGGAGACTGCAGAATGAAGGCTGGATTGCTATGGACATCTGATTGCTGCGGCCTGAATGTCTGAATTTCAGTCCTTCCCATACTGAAATCCTAACCCCCACGGTGATGGTATTGGGAGGTGGACCTTTGGGAGGTGATTAGGTCACAGGGGTCAAGGCTTTGTGAATGGGCTTAATGACCCTGTTATAACAGAGCCCCCAGAGAGCTCCCTGCTCGCACCACTTGAGATTATAATGAGAAGGCACCATCTACGAAACAGGAAGCAGGTCCTCACCAGTTGCCTGATCTGCCTTGATCTTGGACTTCCCAGCTTCCAGCACTGGGAAAAGTAAGTTTTTGCTGTTGTAAACCTTCCAGTTTGTGGTACTTTGTGACAGCAGCCTAGTAAACTAACACACATGGTGAAATCAATTCATCGCCAAGCTGACCCCGCTTGGCCCTTCCTTATCCTGAATGGGATTTCTGGTTTTCTCCAGTCAAATTCGAGGCTTTTCTCACTCAGAAGCATTTCATCATGCATCTTCCAGGTTATAACTTAATTGACAGGTATAGATGTATTTCTACTAACAAAATTGCTAACCTTGTGGAAGGTCTGGTACAACATTTCTGGACTGAAGGTTTTTGGCTCAAATTCTTCTGGTTTTATCAGTTATCAGCTGTGTGATCACACCTGACTTTTTAAGTTTCTTGCTCCTTGGTTTCCTCATCTGTGAAACAAGAATAGTAACAATGCCTTCCCAAAGGGAAGGAGACAAGTGAAAGATGACACACAGTCCACAAAGTGGCACAGGGGTTCTTCCTGTGGCCTGTTGACGTTACTCCAGGGCTCTGGCGGCTACGGAGAATCCTCTGTGAGAGGGAGGACGTTTGCAGGAATAACTTTTCTTTTGAGCTCTTTTGACATTAGGACCTTATTCCAGGCTGCCTCATTTACCAAACACGTAAAAGATAAGGAACGAAGCAGTAGAAGAGGCTTCACTGCGAAGATGCATCAGCGGCACTGGCAGCACATTGCAGGCTAGTTACCTGAGCTGTCCCAGATACGAAGTATGGAAGTTAAAAAAGAAACCAATAAATGAACAAATGAAAAGAAGTAGGTGTGGTGGGGAGGGAGGGAGAGGAAATGCATGGATCATGCACTTTGGGAAGGGAAAATAAAAGAGGAATGAGTTTTCTTTTATCAATGAAATCTAAATGATATGTTCAAGACCGTAGTAACCAATCTAAGTGTTTCCATTCTCCAAACACCCAGATGGACACTGGGGCCAGAGGGTGGAGACAGAAGTAAGTGTGTTTTTCTGTCTAGTTGTTAATGTTTTTCCCGTTGATCTAGCAACACTGTTACATCAGTACAAATGCCCACAACCTTAGGAGAGTTAGGTTCAGGCCCAAAGTATATTTTCTTGGTTAATCATTATCCAGGACCATTTAAACAAGGCCATTAAGCTCTAACCTAACAAGCAGCCACCTATGTGCTTGGGTATCTGTGTAGTCTCAAGTGCTGTTTCTTTTGCATTTCCTTAAATTTATATTGTTAAGTCTATTTGATGGTTGGATTTTTTGTTTTTTACCTAAAAACAATCTTTATTAAAATATTTTTATTAAAAAACATAGTGGCAAAATTTCAAATTATTTCAAAACGTTTCATGCTCTATTTCTCTGTTCCCAGCTCCGTTCCAGTAACCTCAGAGAGATTCAATGTGACTTCACATTTGTTAGATAGAAGAGCCCTTTCAGTTACTGTCCCTCTGGGCTAAATGCTAAAGTCACCACTTCCAGGAACTGGTCACCTCCTAGTGAAGTGCCTACCTTGTCTGGGGTCCATACCCGGGGGTTCGTCGTTGCATCACAGGAAAATTTAGGACATGGACACACACAAGGAGTTTAGGAGCAAAGGTTTAATGGGCAGAAGAGAAAGAAAAACAGCTCTCTGCATAAAGAAGGGAATTTCCCAGCAGGAGGGACCAGCGGGTGGATGCCGAATTTTATAGTCAGGTTTGAGGAGGCCATGTCTGATTTACACAGGGCTAACAGATTGGTTCATGGTAAATGACAGATATGACAGGTATGACAGGTATGACAGCATTCAGGGAAGACTGGTGGCCCCACCCTAATTTTATTATGCAAATGGGCTTTCCTGTTGATCGGTGCCATCTCATCTGCTCTTTACTGCACACATGGCTGACAAAGAGAAGGGAAGATGGCGCGGTCATGTTGAACATGTCTAGTCCCCAGTTCCTGCGGGCATTCACGTGTCTGTGTCTGCAGCTCGAGTTTACAGGCTGCTCTTTGTTAGAAAATGATCTGGGGCTGCTGTTCATGAAAAGCAAACACCTTACGGAGGACTCCCAGACCTTCATTACCTGCCTAAGTGATTTCTTCTTAACTCCTGTGTCATTAGCAAGGATAATGTCAGCAAAGCAAAGAGGAAACAGGAATACACCACCGAGTGACGACTTGCAGTAAGATGTGAGCAAAGTTTAACGAAACGGAAAAGCCAAATCACTGGTTACCTGAGGTTATCACTGGCACTGGGTTAATTGGATAATTAACAGTGGAGATCAGTTCTTTTCATTTATCCAATTAGCCAAGTGCCAAACGGGTTTTCATAAAATTATGTTGAATTATTCTGAACGGTACAGAATTGTACTCTCTAGTACAAATTTTCTTAGATGCCTAGACTTACAATCAATTTAGACTAAAACTAACTTTTTTTGACTTGCCCTTTATTTAATTCAGCATCTAAATAAGATGTACATTTGCTACTTAAGAAATATCAGAGGCCAGACGTGGTGGCTCACACCTGTAATCCCAGCACTTTGGGAGGCCAAGGTGGGTGGATCACCTGAGGTCAGGAGTTTGAGACCAGCCTGACCAATATGGCGAAACCCTGTCGCTACTAAAAATACAAAAATTAGCCGCGCATAGTGGCACGTGCCTATAATTCCAGCTGCTCAGGAGGCTGAGGCAGGAGAATTGCTTGAACCCAGGAGGCAGAGGTTGCGGTGAGCGGGATTCACGCCATTGCACTCCAGCTTGGGTGACAGAGCAAGATTCCATCTCAAAAAAGGAAAAAAGAAAGGTAAAATAAAATGGGTTGGGGTGGATATGGAATACTAGCTTCACTAAATAAACTTAAAATCTTTTTTTTTTTTCTTTTATCATTGCCTCTGATCCCTGGAGAATTCCACTGTAAATTAGTATCTCCTTTTTACTTTTTCTGTTTTCAAGCAGAAAAAAAAAGAAAATGTTAAGCCAACTTCTTTTTATTAATTTGATATATGAACCCTGAATATGTACAATTATAGAATATTTATAAATGTTTAAAAGAAAATAAAAATTACCCTCATAGTCCAAGCATAACAATGTTTTTATTTTCCATGTTTTCCCATCTTCTTGTCTACGGTTAGTTTTAAGAGTCATATAAATGCAAGTTTGTACTTTGCTTTTTTCATCTGAAATCATAACAAATATTTTCACAAAGTACACAGATATAATTTTTACCTCTTGTGTAATGGTGACTTATTTCTCTACTAGATATTTTGGTTACTCCTGAGGTTTTGTTATTGCACATGGGACTGTAATTATTAAAATATCTCCATGCTTACAGAACAGAAACATTTCTTGTTTGGCTTTGTTTTGATTTGTTTTGAGATGGAGTCGTGTCTTGCTGTTGCCCAAGCTGGAGTGCAGCGGTGTGATCTTGGCTCACTGCAACCTGTGCCTCCCAGGTTCAAGCAATTCTCTTGCTTCAGCCTCCCTAGTAGCTGGAATTACAGGTGCATGCCACCACACCACTTGGTTTTTGTATTTTTAGTAGAGACAGGGTTTCACCATGTTGGCCGGGCTGGCCTCAAACTTCTGCCTCAGCCTCCCAAAGTGCTGGAACTACAGGCATGAGCCACCACACCTGGCCAGAATAGAAACGTTTAACCAGAGATTAACCTTTTCACAAAGCTGTCACTCCAGTAAGTGTGTGTGTGTGTGTGTGTGTGTGTGTGTGTGTGTGTGTGTGTGATATTACTTTGGAAAAACTTTAATATCCCTTCCATCCTTAAATTCCATGATTCCCTCCATTACCGAAAAAACCTCAAGTGATCTCACTTAGGTGCCAATCAGACAACTGATGTTCAAACCAGAGATATTTACAATAGAATTGGTCAAATCTAATCAGGGATAGCAAGGATTTCAGGATCATGAAGACAAAATCAGTGCACAAGCTGCTCTCGCTATCAAAAAAGACCAAAAAAAAAAAAAAAAAAAAAAAACTTCTGCTAGGCATTTAAGACAAAACATCCTAGATGATGAACTAAGCCTCATAGGCCCAATACTGATCCACACTATCTCTGGGGAAAATAGGACATTTTGAAAAGGCCATATTGATTGTCTGTCTCCAGTGAATCAGAAAGGAAGAGAGAAATCCCAGTATCAGATGGAATTTAGAGTTCCAAAGCTTCAAGGTGGATGAGTACATATACAAAACTTCTTCTGGACATGATGAGACACTCTGAGATTACACTTCTGGTGGCCCAAACAGTGCTGGGTTTGAATCTACCAGGAGGCAAAAACCAGGCTGTTTGTTCTACTGAGCAACTGTCTTCTTCTAAGGAAGCTATAAATAATAAAAGATATAATTTGTAGAAGCCCATTATATTATCATGTCACTTCAATTCATTTAATCCTCACAATTACCCATTCAGGGAGTTTGTTAACCTATTTTTTGCAACATCCATCTACACTCATCATGTTGACAATGAATTAAATTCACCTTCTCTGAGAAACCTGCCTTCTATCTGAATTAGGGAGGAAAAAGGAAAACGAAGAAAACTCATACTCGTCCATACTGTGACTTGCAGGGAACTGCAAGCAATCCACCAAAGAAATGAAGCCAGATAGATTAATAAATTTTCTGATAAACCAGGTGTCACGTGACCAGACTGGTGATTTACAAAGATGAGGCTGGATGCAACATAGGGAATAAACTAGAGAGGAGGAGGAACAGTTAAGAGCCGCTATCTTCTCTGTTCTCTCCATTCAAATCTAGTTTCTGTTAAAACACACGCTCTGAATGAAGAAATCTCCCCAAACAGGCTTCATGTGAGCAACATGGCTGTTTATTCACCCAGGTGCGGGTGGGCTGAGTCCAAAAAGAGAGTCAGCTGTTGTGGGGAGAGATAGGAGTTGGTTTTACAGGTTTGGGGTAGGCAGTGGAAAGTTACAGAAGTTATAGTTTAGGGTGTTTTTTGCAAGCTGGGAGGGGGTCATAGGTTTGCAAGCTAAAAGGGTGTCCTAGAGTGTGGAGTCACAAAGTTGACCAAGGTCAATTACAAAGTCCAATGGCCTTGTCAGTTGAGGCCAGAATAAGAAACAATAGAAGAATGTCTCAGGCTAGGTAGGTGCCGCAGGGGTTGAGCATTCTTCCTTTTTTCATGATCTTCCAGCTACTTCATGTTTTCTGATTCCAGAAGGCCCTCCAGAGGTATACACGCGGGTCACCAGGGTCGCCATAGCGTCAATGGTGCCGTCAGTCAGCCTAAAACACCTTACAGTTTCTTATTGCACAATGACCCCACGCCATTTGCACTACCCACCTGAATTTCATACTTAACATATCAAGAAGCAAGCTTGTCATCATCCTCAGAAAATCCTTTGTCCCTTGGACTTCCTAATCTGTGTCAGTAGCCACATAGATCATGTTCTTAGTCACAAAAGCTCAAAACCTCAAAGTCACTGTTGGCTCTTGGCTCTTCCTGCTTCATCCTGTTTCAGTCTCTTGTCAAAGCCTGGCTGTCTGTTCTTTCATAATAAGGTTCTTTATTTCAACTCCTACTGTTACCAAAACTTCTCTAAGTTTTAAACAAATTTGAAGGGGTGGCTGCTTCTATATAATGACTCTGGAAGTCAGAAAGAGGCAATTATTGCAGAGAACTCCAAAATAGACCCAGAGCCCACAACCCGGCCTCCTCCTTTGCTCATCTGAGTCTGCATTTTGCCTGATGTTCATTTTAACTGACTCCATAAGAGGACAAGGGGAGAACAGGGAAGAAAAATGAGAGGGAAAAAAACGAGAAAAACTCCCTTGTAAATTGATTGGCACCAAACTGATCCTGGAACATTCTGTCTGAAGCAGGACACTTTGTCTCCATTAGCACTTTTTTTTTTTAAGTAATTTTATTTTTAGTGTTTACAATGTGTTTGGCATTGTTCTAAGTTTGTTATATATTAACTCATTAATTAAAAACCCCTAGACGGAAGGCATTGTTACTATTCTTATTTCACAGATGAGGAAACCAAGGAGCAAGAAGCTTAAAAAGTCAGGTGTGATCACATAGCCAATAACTGATAAAACCAGAAGAATTTGAGCCAAAAACCTTCAGTCCAACTCCTGTGCCCAGCACCCAACTACCAGTCTTTTGCGCTAGTTCCTAAAGTTTACATGACTCTCTTCCAGCCTCCTCTACTCCTTGTTAAATCAAGTTTAGTCTAAAGCTGCCTCCTTATATATTTTAAGTTTGGCCTAAAGGTTTTTCTGTACAACACAAACTATAACAAGTGGAGGCATAAACAGACTGTAACCTACTCTTGTGCCAATCACTGAGTTTTGGCAAATCAAATGTGGCCAACTGTTCAAACCATCTTCAAACAAGGCAAACACCAAACTGTAACCAATCCCACTGTTTCTGTTCCTCACTTCCATTTTCTGTATGTCACTTTCCTTTTTCTGTCCATAATTCTTCTGCCACATGGTTGTGCTGGAGTCTGAGCCTACTCTGGCCCAGAAGCCTGCCCCATTCACAAATTGTTCTTTGCTCAATTCTGTTAAATTTAATTTCTTCTCTTTTTGAGATGGAGTTTTGCTCTTGTTGTCCAGGCTGGAGTACAGTGGCACAATCTTGGCTCACCACAACCTCTGCCTCCCAGATTCAAGTGATGCACCTGCCTCGGCCTCCTGAGTAGCTAGGATTATAGGCATGTGCCACCATGCCTGGCTAATTTTGTATTTTCAGTAGAGACGGGGTTTCTCCATGTTGGCCAGGCTAGTCTCAAACTCCTGACCTCAGGTGACCCACCCACCTTGGCCTCCCAACGTGCTGCTATTACAGGCAGGAGCCACTGTGCCCAGCCTGGCTGAAGCTTTTCTTTTAACATCCTCCATCTCCCCTACTTCTGGGCTCCCTTGTCCACCTGCTCCACATCCAGACGTCATTCAGAAGTGATGACTCACTCTTTGATCCTCTGAACTCCCATAGCAATTTATCTCTTAGGATACTTCTTACTTTCGGTCTGGTATAACCTACTCCTATCCTCCAGGTGTTTCTAGGTGCTCCCAGGAAAGGACCCATTTGTATTTACAATGGAGCCTATTGTCAGCAGCTCACTCAGGCAAGGCCCTGCACCCTAAAGCAGGACTGCTTGGCTCAGGGGTTCCCTGCTCTGTCACCAAGTGGCTGCATCAAAGTGGTGAGAAGTAGCACGTCCCCTGTCGGGTCGCTACTTGCGGTGTCTGTCTTGCAGACTTTGACTTAGTGACGGATGAATAAAGCACACTGACACACAGTTATTATGCTTTGCCAGTTTGACTGAGTGTGACTGGGCAGCTTAAAGGCACCTTGGAGAGTGCTGTAGACAGTTGCAGCTGCTGGCTTTCCTTAGCCAGTGAGACTTGCATTTATTTAGTAAAGTTTAATTGACGAAGGTTTGAGTTAACACTACTAGAGGTTGAAAGACTAAAGGACAGGTTCTGATGCTTAAAGCAAACACTATTAGTGGATAATATCTTTGGTCAACCTCCCCCAGAGAGGGCTATCTGGCTCAAGGGTTAGTTTTAAGGCTACATGAATAAACAAGTTAGTTAGGTAAACTCCCCCACATACCTTAGCTATTTGCTTTAATTATTAACTAAATGTAAGGGGGATTTAGGCTGCCTTCAGCCAAAACTTCTACTGAAACTACGAAAAAACCTTTAGGCCTTCCAAAAGGGTTTGAGACTGTATTCTATAACTTTCTCTACTATTTTTCCCTTAATGTTTCTGCCACCACCCTGAGTGAATTCCCACACTCCCTTTTGGTCCGTTCATCCAAGGGCCAACTCTACCACTTGCTACTCTGGCCCTGGGGATACATTTGTGATCACAACCAGAAGAAAACTCCTACCTGAAGAACTTTCTATTTTTTTTTTAATTTCTTTTATTTTTTAAAAAATAAAAAAACAAACCCTTGTGTTGAGGGAAGACTTTCAATAGATCGCAGCCAGGGAGCTGCTCTGCGATGTACGAAACCCAGACCCAGAAACCAGTCATCTACGAATGGTTTAGCGCCAGGTTCCCCACAAATGTGTGTTGTGTGACAGGCGAGGGGGTGGCCACCTTTCCGGCTGCACTCTGTTTCCCAGGATGAGGGGCACTCTGCACCGGACCCCGTTCCTGGCACACGGCGGGACACGCCCCACACGAGGCGGAGCGGCCTGCCAGCAGGGATGGCAGGGGAAGAACTTTCATTTAGTAAAGAGTCAGGTATAAATATAGGAATAAAGAAAATATATCCTGTGTTAAAAGATGTAAGGGCTACGGAGAGTAGTAAACTGGGGTAAGAAGATGGAAATGACTTTGGGGATAAGTTGCAATTTTGAGTGGCCAGGGTGGACCTCTCTGAGAAGGTAATATTTGAGCAAGAGCAGCAGGAATTGAGAGAGCTGACCAAGTGGATATGCTCCAGGGACTGGGAAGAGCTGATGCCAAGCCCTGTGAGGGAGCCCCTGTGTGTAGTGGAGGCCAGGGACACAGGGAGAGTGGAGAACAGGTATGGCCATGTATGCCCTGTAAGAACTGATGCTCTGAGTTAACTAGGTAGTCATTGTCGGGTTTCAAGCACAAGAGTAGCAGGACCTGACTTAAATTTTAAAAGGAATCCCAGCACTTTGAGAGGCTGAGGAGGGTGGATCACTTGAGGCCAGGAGTTCAAGACCAGCCCGGCCAACATGGGTTTCAACTCTGTCTCTACTAAAAATACAAAAATTAGCTACGTGTGGTGGCAGGTACCTGTAGTACCATCTACTCAGGAGGCTGAGGTACGAGAATCGCTTGAACCTGGGAGGTGGAGTTTGCAGTGAGCTGAAATCATCCCATTGAACTCCAGCCTGGGTGACAGAGTGAGATACTGTCTCCCCCCAAAAAGATCAATAAATAAAAGGATGATTTTTCAGGTAGCAGTGCAATACCACTTGTAGTGTGTGCTCATGAATGTGACATAAGACCCATCAACTAGTTGTAGGTTTTTCTCCAGCCATGGCCAACTGTAAATGTGTAGGTAGAAGTAAGGTAGAGGTTTGTATTTATTAAGACAGAACAAAGAAGGGAGAGGAGTAAGGACTTTGAGGGTGTAAGATCCTGCAGAGCACTCAGAGAATGGTTTTTGGACCCCAGTGTGAACTGTTAGGGAAATAATTCTGTCCACTTCTTTTCTGATTCCTTTTTCCCCCCAGACCCAGACAAGTACCTTGACCCAGAGATGAAGTCTATCAAATTTCAAAGTGGTACTCAGAATCTCAATCTTCCTCTAATGACTATATTTTGTTGCAGATAACATGCTTAATTTTCCTTACAAGACTGCAAGTTTTGGCCGGGCACGGTGGCTCAAGCCTGTAATCCCAGCACTTTGGGAGGCCGAGGTGGGTGGATCACGAGGTCAAGAGATCGAGGCCATCCTGGTCAACATGGTGAAACCCCGTCTCTACTAAAAATACAAAAAGCATTAGCTGGGCATGGTGGCGCGTGCCTGTAATCCCAGCTACTCAGGAGGTTGAGGCAGGAGAATTGCCTGAACCCAGGAGGCTGAGATTGCGGTGAGCCGAGATCGCGCCATTGCACTCCAGCCTGGGTAACAAGAGCGAAACTCCGTCTCAAAAAAAAAAAAAAAAAAAGACTGCAAGTTTTAAAGGGAAGAAGAGCTAATTCTTATTCATCTGTTTCCTCTCAGCAGAGGGTCTCTCTGCACTGGCATCACTTGGAAGTTTTACATATCATGATGTCTGGAGTCCACCCCTAGAGAATTGGCCATGAGTGCAGCCTGGGGTACTCGGCTCTTAAGAAACCTCAGATGATGCAGAGGGTACTAAGGATGGAAGCCTTGAGACTATATTATAAAGCAATGCCTCACATATAGAATGTACTTAATAAATAATTGTTGGGAAATATTAATGAATGGGCCCGGGAAACAGATAACATCTCAGCTAGCCTCCTGAACCCAGGTATATTTTTCTCCAGTAAGTCATCTTAGACACTCCCTTCTGAAAAACTAAGCTTCTTGGAATTCAAATTAAAACTTCTGCCTCAAAAACTTTCTGCATTTCTTTATCATCTGCAATAGTGGCTCCCACACTTTGGTCCACAGACTAGACCATCTAAATAACTTTATGGCAAATTCTAGGGCTTCAAGTCTCACTGACTTTCTGGTGTAGTCATTGAGAAGCCCAGAAATTTGCATTCCTATCAAGCTCCCTTCAGAATCCTCATATATCCTACTAGGGTGAGAATTCTCAATCTACAAGATAAAATCCAATCTCCTTCCCCAGTAAGGTCTTTTAGGCCAATTGACCATGCCATGGATGGCATGGTAACCTCTGTGACCTATACACACACTCCAGATGAGCTCCTGGAACTAGAAAGCCTGAAGTAACTGGAAGACCACAAAAAGGGGAAGAATGATCAATTCCTATATCGCCTAATTAACTTTGAGATATTCTTCTATTGTTCCTTATTCCTACCTCAACTGATAAGGTAACTGGACTTTGTAACTGACCTTGGTCAACCTCGTGACTCCAGACCCTACGACCCCTCCAAGCTTACAAAAACTACCCTGAACTGTAACTTCTATAACTTTCCACTGCCTATCCTAAACCTATAAAACCAACTCCTATCCCACTGCCCTCCGCTAACTCTCTTTTTGGACTCGGCCCACCTGCACCCATGTGAATAAACAGCCATGTTGCTCACACAAAGTCTGTTTGGGGTCTCTTCATTCAGAGAGTGTTTAACACCCCAGTTGTCAAATTTCTCCACCATCCATATCCTACTTGTAAAATTTATCTGCCGTACATTCCTATCTGATTTACAATACCTTTTATTTCTGTATTCCTACCCAAATCTTCTGCTGCAGGAAAGGAAATTAACCCAGTGTTCATTATGGTGCCTCTACTTCCTAATTTTGTTCATGCTGTGCCTTCACCTCAGATGACTCTTCATCCCTCTATGCCTGTCCCTAACTCATTCATTTTCCTGGACCTGGCTCAAATCCTATTTCCTCCACAAAGCCTTCCAGTTTATTACAGCAAGTGATGTAACCCATTTTTGCCTAACCAAAGCATCACTTACTGGCATAATTACTGCCTTTGATTTAACTTGTTATGAAATCACGTGTTGTGCGTCTAATGAAGCTATTAGCTTCTATACAATGGGGGTAATTCTTCCATACCCCTTGGCATCCTAATTATACTAAGAAAATGAATGGGTGAAGGAGTCCATAGCATGTACAAAAATTTCCTTAGCGTTTCTTCAAGTTTTTTTCTAATTGTCACAATTGAATTATCATAAGATGACTTCAAATGCCTTTTAGGAAAGGCATAGCTATCATAAAACGAAGCAGTGATGATGAGTTGTGTTTTGTCTGTTGTGTTTTTAATGTCTCCCTTGCAATAACCGCTATGTATGAAGTACTACAGACAAGCTAACACACCTTAGCTATTGCAATAAAAATGTTTTAAAAAACAGTAACTGTGCATGGGGTCACAAATGCTTTCCACAGCTCTTATTTTATATTCTCCTTGAGAAGTATTAGTAATTTTACATATTTTATTCCCACTTATGGCTAATTATACTTTCCGGTTCCTATAATCCAAAGAATGTTGCTAATATTTTTCATTTCTGATTCTATGAAAATTTTAAAAGAATTTTAGATTCTTTTTGACCTAATAGCTCCACAGTGCTCCACTGTAATAATAAACCCTCGTTTAGGGGCTGAGCAGGATTTAGAAGTGTCTAACTTTTTAGTTGTGATAGAAAGAAAACACCCAATTTAAAGGCTTTTAGTGTCATAATGGGAAAAACACACTACACATCACCGTTTACCCAGGGGCTACTAGCGGACCAAACCTCTATTTTAAAAGAAGAATGCTGGAGGAAGTTTTTATTGTATTAAAGGCTACTATGCACAAGATGCTGTACAGATTTCTATTCTAGTTTGTTACAAAGGCGGTATTTGCAATATATTACACGTTATTACCTATGTCGATAAAAAGAGTCAAACTCTGTAAAATGCTTGAAGAGATTTATTCTGAGCCAAATACAAGTGACCATGACACAGCCCTTAGCAGGTCCTGAGAACATGTGCCCAAGGTGGTTGGGGTGCAGCTTGGTTTTATACACGTTAGGGACGCATGAGACATCAATCCAGTACATTTGGGAAATACCCTGGCTTGATCCAGAAAGGCAGAACAATTTGAGGGGAGGGGGAGCTTCTAGGCTATAGGCAAATTTAATAAACATTTTCTGGTTGATAGTTGGTTGAGGTTTTCTAAAGACCTGGGATCAATAGAAAGGAAAAGTTCAGGTTAAGATTGTGGAGATAGGCCATGGGTGGTGGCTCACACCTGTAAACCAAGCATGTTGGGAGACTGAGGTGGGCGCATCACTTGAGGTCAGGCATTCGAGACCAGCCTGGCCAACTGGTGAAACCCTGTTTCTACTAAATACACAAAAATTAGCCAGGCGTGGTGGTGCATGCCTGTAATCCCAGCTACTCAGGAGGCTGAGGCAGGAGAATCACTTGAATCCAGGGGCCAGAGATTGCAGTAAGCTGAGATCACGCCATTGCACTCCAGCCTGGGCAACAGTGAGGCTCTGTTTCAAAAAAAAAAAAAAAAAAAAAAAAAGCGGCGATCAAGCTTCTTTTGACATCTCACAGTGGCTGCTCTTAGACAATAGATGACAAATGTTTCCTAATCAGACCTTCAGAAAGTGTTAGACTCCCATTTCTTCAGGATTTGGAGGGCCTGAAAGACAAAGATCTAGCTATGTTAACAGAGATTCTTTACAGATGCAAATTTTCCTTCACAAAAGATGGCTTTGCAGGGCCATTTCAAAACAAGGCAAAGAAACGTGTTTAGGGATAAGATATTTTCATTTTCTTTTTTGTCATGTAATGTTATGCCAGAGCCAAATTGGAAAGTAAAATCATGATATATACGGTTAAATAAAACCCATCTGATGAGAATTTATGGTTTGGAGGGCATAACTCTCCAGGCCCCTTAAATAGAAATTTGGGCAAGTTAAAAAAATCAGAGTTTAGTCCTCATCTATAAATCTCATGAAAACAGAAGTCATAATCTTCTTGTTGAGTGTGTTATCTTATGCAGTGCTTCACCCGTGGCCTGGTCATAGTGGGTATGCGCTGAACACTTGTTGGCTCACTGATTGTTAGGCATCAGCGAGTAAGGGCCAGAGAAGAGACGGACACGGAAGGGACGCGTGAGTGGAGACTGATTATCTCAAGTCCAGTTACTTGCATTTTACAGGCAACAAATTACAAACTGGTTTGGCCATGGCAGCTGGAATATATTTGTATCTTTGTGTGAACTTTGAAAGCAGAATATTACATGTAAATTGAGGAATCTGGATTCTAAGCACTTACTAATTAGCTACACAATGAAGAACACTCTGTGTGTGTGTGTATATATGTGCATGTGTGTGTGTGCATGGGTGCGTGTGTGTACGTGTGAGAGGGAGAGACAAAAATCACTAGTCACGGAGTACTATCTTTGCTGAATATAAACAAGTTTGGGGTGTGAAAGGTGAGGCCAGCTATCGGTTTAAAACAAAGAAAGAGAAACACATGGGTAGCCAACTTGTTCTGCACAAGAAAGAAAGAGGCATGTGGATAAGTAGAAGAGAATGCCGACAGAGAAAGGAAGAGAGAGGAAAGGCTAGCACAAGAGAAGGCTGGAGGGAGCTTCCTGTGAACGATTCCAAACAGCAGGAAGGCTGAAAGCCTTTGGAAAGAATGTCTACTATTCAGCTTTAATCCGCGTGCTTTGCTGTGGCATAAGCCTCCCCACTGCACCCCTAAACCTTCAGTGGTCTGCTGCAAAGAAATTGGCCTGCCTTGAGTCAGGTACTCGCAAAGAAATGAGCTACCAAATGCAAGATGATGGGGTCAAAAAATAAAGAAAAGAATAGAGACGGGATAAGTGTTATAGGTGGGGTGGTAGAAAAAGAAGAGAACAGCCAAGGCATTGAAAAATGAGTCGTAAATGTAAAATGATCCACAATTAGGTGAGCAGGACCTGTGAGGCAGAGCCGTCTCGATTATGTAAACATGCATGATTTGGCAGAAAACTTGGCCTTTTAATAAATTGGGTTATGGAATCTCAGCTTATTTCATCAACATCTGGAAGGCAGAGTGACCTCAAATGCCATCTGGGTTCCAATTCTTTAGCTTCCCCCTCAAATGCCTGGTTGCTGAGGATGTTCCAAGTGCCAACCCTCGGAGCCCTGATTTTAGAAATAAAAGGCCAGTATTTCTCATGCATATCATGAGACATAAATATTTAAGAGGGAGGTTTTTGTGATTTTACGGAATGTTTTCAAGGTCTTTGCAATTCTGAACAAATGCTTTCTGCTCATTTTATATCCAGTTTGTTAGTGAACAAAATAGAAGGACTTCTCTGGAGTTTTAGATCTTTCTCTTACAATTCTCAATACCCTAATGTTTCATTCATTTATTTAATAAGTACACATTTAACATCCACTATGGACTGGAAATTGTTCTAGATATGAGTAGTGAGCAGAAAACAGTGCTTGCTGAAAGGGAGCTTAAGTCCAGAGCAATAGTTCCAGAACTTAACTTCTCATCAGAATTGTCACGGAGCTTTACAAAAGGAAAACTCCCAAGAATCCAGGGGGACCTACTCTACCAAGAATCTCCCTTCTATCCCTACACTTTTTGACGTTTCACTAAGCAAGAGTACATAGGTTGAGGAATGAAAACAGAGCAGATGATGGAAGTTGAATGGGAAGAATGCTATGACCACTTTCCTGGAGTTGTGATTCCGGCACATCATCGGAGGATTGGCTGAGTTCAGGCTAGATCTTCTCAAAAGCCTGCCCACTAACCACACTGAGATAATGCTGCATACCCAAAGGATGGCCTAACGAACATGATGGAAAATAACGAGTATTGGCAAAGATGTGGAGAAATTGGATACCTCAAACATTGGTGGTGGGAATGCAAAATAGTGTAGCTACTTTGGAAAACAGTCTAGCAGTTCCTCACTAAGTTAAATATGCAGCTATCATATGACCAACAATTCCACTCACAGTATACACCTAAGAAAAATTAAAACACATGTCCACACAAAACATTGTATATTAACGTTCATATCAGCATTATTCATAACAAGCAAAAAGAGGAAAAAAGCATCCATCAACTGTTGAATCAGTCAACAAAGTGTTTTATATCCACGCAATGGAATATTCAGCCATAAACAGGTACTGGTAGATGTTATAACATGAATGAACCTTGAAATATTAAGTAAAAGAAGGATGTCACAAAAGCCCACATATTAATGATTCCACTTACATGGAATGTCCAGAAGGGGCAAATCCATGAGAAAGAAAGATTAGTGGTTGCTAGAGGTTGTGGGGAAGGCTGCCCATGTGTATGGGGTTTCTTTTGGGGGTGATAAAAAGGCTCCAACATTAGTGCATATGTTTGTACAATCTTAAGATATACTAAAACTGTAACCAGGTCACGGGACAAGGGGGCTCAGCTCCCTCCCCAATGGGATGTGCCCTGAGGTTCTTGGCCTCTCTTGCCCCAGGAATGGGGAAGAGGGCCCTGGCAGGGCACTGAGCTTACCGTTCAAGTAAGTATCAGACCCAGAGAGTGTTGCAAAGAAGCAATTTATTAGGCAGAGAGAGAGAAAAAGAGATAAGGAGAGAGAGCTCCCATGCTGCCCTGGGAGGGGACACCAGAGGAGATATCCACACAGGTGGAGAGGGAGAGACAGCTCCCACGTTGCCGTGGGAGGGGATCCGGAGGAATCCGCACAGTTAAGGGGCAGTGGGGTTTTAACTTTGAAGTTATTCCCGCCCCTTTCACGTTCTTGTCCAATGAGAGGAGTTCTTTCAAACTTCCGCTGGAGTGATTGATCTTTGACTTTGATATTGGATTGGCTGCCCAGCACACAACCCTCCCAGAGTTTTTCAAGGGCTTTTTAAGCAAAAGAGCACACCTGTAATTTTACCTAGCCTGGGAGGGGGAAAGTTAGACAAAGAACTCTAGGTTGGTGGTCCGGGAGGCGAATGAAAGCATGGCACTGGGAAGTTCTTGCCTTTGAAACCACGCCTCTTTTGGACCTGCGAAGACAGGTTTTTTTCCTTAACACAGTCCCACAAAAACCGCTAAACTGTACCCCTTGAAATGGTAACTGTTATGGCATGTGAACTACATCTCAATTACATATATATTAAAAAACTTTAATGGCATGATAATAAAAACCCTGCCTGCCCATGCTATGGAGGAAGCATTGGATGGGGAAAAGAAAGTTCTTAAATTATGAACTCCTAGATTTTGAGGGCATGGACTACGTGTTATTCTTTGTAAGCACAGGGATTATTATGCTTCCTAGCCCATATTATCAATTAAGAAGAACAAGACACAGACCAGGTGTGGTGGCTCACACCTGTAATCCCAGGACTTTGGGAGGGTGAGGTGGGTGGATCACCTGAGGTCTGGAGTTCAAGACCAGCCTGGCCAACATGGTAAAACCTCATCTCTACTAAAAATACAAAAATTAGCCGGGCAGGGTGGCATATGCCTGTAATCCCAGGTACTTGGGAGGCTGAGGTGGGAGGATCGCTTGAATATGGGAGGCGGAGATTGCAGTGAGCCAAGATCGAGCCACTGCACTCCAGCCTGGGCAACAGAGTAAGATTCTGTCTCAAAAATAAAAATGAAAACAGTAAAGAGAAATAAGACTCAAGCTCACCTAACTAATAAAAGAATTATTGGTTCATTTGACTGAAAAAGTGCAGATTTTACTTCAGGTAAAGACTGGAGTGTCCAGAAGAGGCAAATCCATGAGAAAGAAGATTAGTGGTTGCTAGGGGTTGTGGCAATCCCTACCACTAGAAATTGCATGCCTTTCTTTTCATAAGTCAATTCTGTTCTTCTTAGACAACTGTGACCCATGACTTGATTTCTTCCTGCACCTAAGATGATTTCCAGTAATTTCTTGAGCTACAAACTTCCTCATGTAAGTCCTTGGTAGCCTACTCAAAGTCCAGGAAGTGATAACTGGTCATCTTTACCATGCTGACGTTGGTCTTTCACCATAATAAAATGAATCACTGAATCCAGGAGGAGAATTAAAAAAAAAAAAAAAAAAGGTAAAGGAGAAAAGCTGAATTTATTTTCCTGCCAGGGAAAAGAGTCCCTCATTCAAACATGGCTAAAAGAAAAAGGACTGGATCTATAGAATCAAGGGGTATTTATTCAACATTAGAAAGAATTCTAGGCTTAAGAATTGATCATTTTCAGAAAGGTAGAGGAGACAATTGAAAATTCCTCTTTTTGATGTGATCCATTTTTGAAACTGATGTGACAAAGTGCCAGCATGGTTTTCAAAGAGATCTCAGGTGAGACATTTCAGGCTGTTTGGCTCATGTTACACCTTTCCATGTGCAAGCTTAGGGCTTAGTAGTTTTCTTTTTTAACAAAGATAAGCCTGGCGCGGTGGCTCAAGCCTGTAATTCCAGCACTTTGGGAGGCCGAGGCAGGTGGATCACGAGGTCAAGAGATCGAGACCATCCTGGTCAACATGGTGAAACCCTGTCTCTACTAAAAATACAAAACATTAGCTGGGCATGGTGGTGCGTGGCTGTAATCCCAGCTACTCAGGATGTTGAGGCAGGAGAATTGCCTGAACCCAGGAGGTGGAAGTTGCGGTGAGCCGAGATCGTGCCATTGCACTCCAGCCTGGGTAACAAGAGTGAAACTCCGTCTCAAAAAAAAAAAAAAAGATAAACATGTATTGTTATAAACCAGTGAGGGTTCGTTCCTGGATAGTGAGTGGGGCCAATCCCACCATCATGGTTCTCTCTGAGAAAAAAGAATGGCAAGATGATTGCTGGAGAGGTGGGGGTGTGCTCCACGCTCTTCATGAGGGCTGTGCAGCTCTTGAACAAGTCAGAAAGATAGTAAGACAATAAGGACCACCTTGACAGCAGGTTCAAAGGAAGACAAATACTGAAGATACTAGGATTGTGTGAATAGCCCTGGCCTCTGGGAGAGGGTTTAAAATGTGCCAGGTTTTTGCTTGTTTGTTTTCTTTTCTTTTTTTTGAGCTGGAGTTAAGCTTTGTCACCTAGGCTGGAGGGCAGTGGCAGGATCTCTGCTCACTGCAATCTCTGCCTTCTGGGTTCAAGCCATTCCCCTGCCTCAGCCTCCTGAGTAGCTGGGATTACAAGCAACTGCCACCATCCCTGGCTAGTTTTTGTAGTTTTAGAAGAGACAGGGCTTTGCCATGTTGGTCAAGCTGGTCTCGAACTCCTGACTTCAAGTGATCCACCTGCCTCAGCCTCCCAAAGTGCTGGAATTATAGGCATGAGCCACTGCGCCCAGCTAAAATATACCAGTTTTGCGTGACCTAATTTATTCCGTAATATGTTCACCCCCCACCATCACAAGCACTTTACTTTTTACATGTATGGATCGGTAACTTAAAAAAAAATTATTGAAATGCTGTCAAGTCAAGAAGAAATTCTTTGTTTGTTAAACCAGGATAATCAGGAGTTCATTTTCAGAGGAAAAATTCTTTGTGTTGGCAACAGCATAAGACATCCTTAAGCAAGAGACTTTCTCAGGGAAAAGTGTCCAGAGCAAATTCCAAATGAATAGAGTTTCACCACCAAAGGGAGCGTAAACCACCCAAATTTTCTGTCTCCAGATTCTACAACAGCTATCTTGCCTCCTGTTTCCAAAATTGTTCCAAGTTTAAGACTGATGTCTCAATTATTAGATTTTTTTATATAGCATGTGGCAGACACGCTGAGAGTTAACAAGTATGTTCTCATACTGTGAGAGAAGGCCATTAATCAAGCTTCACAATCAGAGAACGAATCCTGTCTTTGCTGCTCGTTGGCTCTATGGCTGGAGCTAACTGCCTAAACTCTGTCCTGTTCCCTTAAAATGCTGGTGACAATATCTTCCTAAAAGGGTGACAATGAAGATCAACTGAAATAGCAATGCCTGTAAGGCACTTAGTCCAGTGCCTGGAAAAATCACTCAATTCATGTTTGTTCCAGCATGGCCAACATGGTGAAACCCCGTGTCTACTAAAAATATTTAAAAATTAGCTGGGCGTGGTGGTGGGCACCTGTAATCCCAGGCTACTCGGGAAACTGAGGCAGGAGAATTGCTTGAACCCAGGAGACAGAGGTTGTAGTGAGCCAACGCGGTGCCACTGCACTCCAGCCTGGGCGACAGAGTGAAACTCTGTCTCAGAAAACAAAAACAAAAAATCCCAATTCCCTCACATCAATTGTCTAGACAAGCTAAAAGTGCCAATTCAAAGGAACATTAATTCTCAGGACCAAAAGAGAACACCCTGACTAGCCCTACTGGGTAACTGACACAATTATTAAGGCCCAAAAAGTCAAGAGCAAAAACCAGGACAAATATTTATTTAATGACCTAGTTGCTAAAAATAGATCTCGTAGCCTCTACATAAAAACAACAATAGCAAGCATGTGTATACATTGCGAAACAAAAATGAAATCCTAAGTCCCCCGACTGACTGAACAGACCCCCTCTTGGACAATGGGACTCCAGAAAAAACTTACAAACTGAGTTCCCAGCTATGACTGGGTGGGAGGTAGGACTTGCCCAGTTTATAGCCACTCCCTCACTCACTGCCATTATACTTTCTTTTCTAAGAGTTAAACAGAAACCAGCCCTCTGTAAAGACTTGCTGAACTCTGGCACAGCAACGGACCAGCGTTCTTTCCTGATCAGAGGCCAGTGAGCGCACTAAATGCCTTCGTGTACCTGCTTCACCGTGGGACATACGGAATCTAATCGTAATACATTTAAATGTTAAGCCTCCACCCCAAAGTGAACATGGGATGCATGTAACGTGCATGCTTGCTCACTACACATGTGTGTACCCCCTTCATGAATATTCGTAGCTTCTCCAGTAACCTGTTGAATATGCACACTTGGCCAGCCCATTCAGCATAAAGTCCTGTGTTATCCTTCCCTTCTTTGAAGTGCTTGCTTTTGGCTTCTGTGGGAGACTTCGCTTTCCAGACTATGGGGTGGTCAGCCTGCAAGTTTCAACATCTTATAAGACAAAAGCTCTCAGGTGGGAGCAGTGGCTCATGCCTATAAACCCAGCACTTTGGGAGCTGAGACGGGCAGATCACCTCAGGTTGGGAGTTGGAGACCAGCCTGACAAACATGGAGAAACCCCGTCTCTACTAAAAATACAAAAATTAGCCAGGTGTGGCAGTGCATACTTCTAGTCCCAGCTACTTGGGAGGCTGAGGCAGGAGAATCGCTTGAACCCTGGAGGCAGAGGTTGCCGTGACCTGAGATTGCGCCACTGTACTCTGGTCTTGGCAAAGAGAGCTAAACTCTGTCTCAAACAAACAGAGTAGAAAAGTGACGGGATTGGATGCAAACCCTGGCCATGTGTACAGTGTCTGTGTTCTTTCAACACAGCCCCACATGGGAGCCGCTAGTCACATATGTACATATTCAAAATGTGAATGAGCTTAATTAAAATTAAATAAAATTACAAATTCACTCCTTCAATTGCACTAGCCACAGTTCAAGAGGTCAATAGCCACATGAGGCCTGTGGCTTCTATTGTACAGAAGAGATATAGAACATTTCCATCATCACCGAGAGTTCTATCGGAAGGCAGTGGCGCAGACAAAGCCTTGCAGTGCTGTGCTCCTAACCACACCTTCCTGCCTCATGGACTCTAGCAGTCTAACTCCTTTGCCTGTCTATTGTCATAGTTTCTCTTGAATTCAAAACAAATTTAAAACATTTTTTCTTTCTTCTACTGAACAAGTAGTGTATTGAAGGCCTGCATTTTACCCACCTAGTCAATATAATGTACCAAAGGTGGCAAAGCACAAGGAAAAGATATTCCCCGCCGTTAAAAATTTAGAATCTCCTTGAATAATGTGAGTGAATTCTCCAATGCCTACCACAATTGGGCGATGCTCTGTTCCAGTGGAACAAGCGCACAAAATTGCAGAAAGACATTACCTTACAGAGAAATTTACCTACTAAAAAATTATTTTCCAAATATTTTCTTGCACTCTTACAGCTTACAACTTTAAATTTCTCCCACAGAATCACGACACACATCATGGTTCAATCTATTTCATCTGACCAGAGCCTGTGTAAGTAATCTATGATTCACCTAAAGTACCGTATCGTTTGCTGTATGACAGAACCTTTCCACTAGATGTGAAAATGAAGTCATGGAACCCAAATGCTTCCTGGCTCTGACACTCTGTAACAGTGGCTCCTCCAGGACAATGATTTTACATTAGAGTATGCCCAAAATTAAACTCAAGTAGGAATCAAGAAGGAGTGACAGCATGCACAGGTGTGAGGCGGAGGGCAGAAAACTGCGTGTGGGCAAGCCAGACCTTGCGTGGAGTCCAATTGCACCATGTTTGTGGTTTTCCAAAGCAATAAACCCCCAGAAGTAAACAGAAATCTTGATGACCATCAATTTCTTTCCATCGGCATTTTTTCTTTCTACGCCTCTTCTTTGCTTCTTCCATTCTTTTACTTTGTTTCTTCTTTTTTTTCTGACTTTATCATCACGTTAGACCTGAACGTGGTACCACGGTCTTTTCAAGATTCAAGCATTTCATGATCTATTATGAGAATTAGGGAATGTATTCTTCCTTTAAAACTCTTCCCTGTCTCCTTCTCCACTACCTTTTCCTATCTTATTAAGAGTAGCTACCATAATGGGAATGGGGAACTTACACGCTGCAGCATGATGTACTGTGTTTTATTCTTATCATCTCATTTAATCTTAGAATACCTCAGCTGGTAGGATTATAAGATACAAGACAGTAATAATGTGGAAATATATTAACACTCAAGAAAAAAAAAAAGCAAAGATTATTTATTTATTTATTTATTTATTTTTGAGATGGAGTCTCGCTCTGTCACCCAGGCCGGAGTACAATGGTGCAATCTCAACTAACTGCAACTCCGCCTCCTGGGTTCAAGTGATTCTTTGGCTTCAGCCTCTCGAGTAGCTGAGATTACAGGCCCACTCCACCATGCCCAGTTAATTTTTGTATTTTTAGTAGATGGGGTTTCGCCATGTTGGCCAGGCTGGTCTCCAATTCCTGATCTCAAGTGATCCACCCACCTCACCCTTCGAAAGTGCTGGGATTACAAGCGTGAGTCACCATGCCCAGCTAAGCAAAGATATTCTGATGACTAATCTCGTAAATAGTTTCTGATGCAGCAGGCATATTCATTCAACTTTTTTTTTTTTTTTTTTTTGAGACACAGTCTTTCTCTGTCCCCCAGGCTGGAGTGCAGTGGCATGATCTTGGCCCACTGCAACCTTTCCCTCCCAGGTTCAAGCGATTCTCCTGCCTCAGACTCCGGAGTAGCTGGGATTACATGTGTGTGCCAGCATGCCTGGCTAATTTTTGTATTTTTAGTAGAGATGGGGTTTCACCATGTTGGCCAGGCTAGTCTCAAACTCCTAACCTTAACTAATCCATCTGCCTCGGCCTCCCAAAGTGCTGGGATTATAAGCACGTGCCACCATGCCCAGCCAAGCAAAGATATTTTGACGACTAATCTCTTAAATAGTTTCTGATGGAGCAGGCATATTCATTCAACTTGAACTTGCCTCATTTAACCTACAGGATTGACTTTCATCTGTGAATGAAGATGATGCCCACTGAATCTTTAAAATACCATATTATAAACACTGATTGTTGTAGCTCTGTTAAGCTTAAACTCCCTACATTTCTCCTTATAAGTTTAATTATATATTTGTTAAAGGTGTGGGTAAATCCAGACTCTACAGTAATGGCTACAAATGAACCTTTAGCATATCTATACTTCAACTGCCTACAGTCCTTGGATGCTAACAGCCTCAGATAGGATCTGAGTCCCACCTATGTTTGCCAAACAATCCTAGTTTATAGGGCAATTGAGAAATCTCCAGAACTATTTTCATTTTTCCCTCGGACTAGATCTCTCCTCATCTAAGTAGTAAGGCTATAAACAGTTTAATTTTATTTTTTTTCTTATTAGCTTAATCAAATGTGCTACATGAAAATTATTCTTATGGGATGAACAGATATTTGATAAAGCAAATATAGTAATATTTTAATCATAGATCTAGGTGATGGGTATATGAATATTCACTATATGGCTCTTTTAACTTTTTAAATTTGAATGTTTTTAAAGTAAAATATTTAAAATCTCCTTTATAAAATATTTATCATATATTCTACAGATACTTGTTAACTCCTACTGCATACCAGGCACTGGTATATGACGGGAAACGAGCTTACAGTTTAAGGCAATAATCCTGCAAAATTGGCTTATGTTAGACTTGGAACCCAAAGCTGAGGGCCAGATATTATTTTAGCTGAAACAGGAAAACTCCCTAGGGGGGTGGAGGGTCCCCAGTTACGTGCCTATTAATTGTGAGCCAATCAAATACTTTGAACAACTGACTGGAAAGTCAATCAGAAAACTCCACTACCCACTTCCACATCTTCCACATCACTTCCAAAAATCTGACCCTAAGAAAGCATGCCACCCAATAGAACACTGACCAACCAAATACTGTCCTAAGACTTCCTCCTTTTACTCTACAAAACCCACTGTCCTTTCAAATCCCTTTGAGTCTCTACCAGATTCCTTCCTTTCAACTGTAGCTCACTCCTTTACTACAGTAAGCTCTCAATAAGGAGCCACTGATGAACTCAACAGGCAGTCCCCCTCCTTTTGATACTCCTCAACTATAGTCATCTACATGTTTAATTGAAATCAGTTGTGACAACTCTTCAAAAACAAACACAGTGCCTACATTTGTTTTCTCTATCATTCCACACTCCGTTGTACTGCAGTCTGCTTCTAAGAGAGAAGGGGATAAAGTTACAGGTAGCTTGCCTAGAACGGCACATAACCCACTGTGCCTCCTTGTTCAAGAAGGTCGTCTATACTGTGATTTTCCTGGCAAAAAATGTTGATGATCACTGACTATTCAACTTTACGTATCTATGGGTTGGTACCCATATTTTTGAACACAATAGAATCAATTGCTCTGCAATAAACTGAGTTTCTCCTGGAATCTAGTTAGTGAGATCAACAGATGAAACTAGAGAGCTGGATTTTATACCATTTATCTCGTAACAATGACAGCAAATATATGAATTGTGCTTAATATACGCCACTGATACCCAACAAAAATAACTCACATCTTCAGAACAGCCCTATGCAAGGCAGGCGCCATTATCCTTATTTTATAGATAAGAAAACAGGCACAAGGTGAACTTTCCCCAACGTCACAAAGGCAAGTGACAGACATATAAAAGTATGTTTTATATGAAAGTATGCTATATTTCATATAAATAACATAAAACCTTCTTTTAGGTTTTATGTTATTCAGACATTTATTTCTATGGATGTCAGGGGGAAAAAGTTAGCATAAAAAAAAATTACCAACTACTCTCTACTCAATGGGACTATTCTGTAGCTTAAAAAAAAAAAGATAACCTACACAAGCAATGACAGAGGTAACCATCTATAGATGCTTGACTGGCAGCCTGGTTGTGGGGGCTTTTGTTTTTTATTGCTGTGGAAGGCGAACACTGCTTTCCTTTGTATGGCCTTACAAAGATTTACTTAAAAATAAAACTGCTTAATATATTAATATGGGAATAAGATTTGGTAAAGTTCAGTCATAACTCTTGGAAGGACTTCTCCACATGATTGGCACAGAAGGAAACGCGCCAATTCTGCTTTTTTGCTAATGTATTTGGTCAATTGCTGAGAGAGTCATTGTGCTTTGTTTCATGAGGAGCAATGGTTTTATGCTTTATAGCACAAAGACTCTACCCTTTCCCTCTCACTTTCCTGCTCAGCCAATTCTTTTCCACTTTCTGTCATTTATTGGTAAGCACACGCTGAGCAAGAACTTCCATTTAGAAGCAGGCCTAGCTGCATTAGATATACTGAATGTTCTGGCTTCTCTACACCTACACCTAAAGGGGTAGAAAAATTAACCACCTGTGTTCATATGGCTGTTATAATAAATCTAAAACAAATTTTCCTCCCCATTCTTATTCTGGAAAATGGCAATTTATTTTATACCTAGCTCAACATCATTAAAACAGAAACAATCATTTGTTAGGAACCTTGAAATAGTTGTCTTAAGCCCTTACCAGCACATGTGATAGGCCTGGATAGCTTAGGGAATTAGGAGAATTAAGGAAAACTGAAGGTATCTAACTACTACTTAAAATACATTTTAATGTTTCTCATAATGCAAGTCTGAGGATAAACATATTTTCTCATCTTTTTTAAAACTCTTTTACCCTCTTTTTGAGAGTTATTTTTAATGGTTATAGAATTCTGAGTTGACTTTCTTTTTCTCTTTAAGCTCATTAAAGATAGTCCATTGTCTTTTGGACTCTGTTGTTTCTCATGAAACAGAAGTTAGCTGTCATTGTATTGTTGTTCCTCTGGAAATTATGTCCTCCTTTCGTTCCCAGAAGCTTGTAAGATTTTTCTCTTTATTTTAAATAGTCTGATTATGATGTCCCTAGGTGTAGTTTTCTGCATTTATCTTGCTTGGTGTTTGCTGGGTATCTGGGATTTGTATATGTTTTCACCCACGTTAGGTACTTTTTAATCTTTTTTTTTTTTCAAATATTCTATCCCTTCCTTTCTCTCCTCTTCCTGTAGGACTCCAATTTCAGTTATGTTAGCCTGTTTGATACCTTCCTAAGTATTACTGAGGCTCCTAATTTTTTTCAATCATTTTTCTCTAGGTCTTCAGAATATAATTTCTATTGATCTGGCTTCAAGTTGACCAACTCTCACATTTTTAGTCTCCAATTTGCTGTTAAGCCTATGCAATAAAATTTTAAATTTCAGATATGGTATTTTTTGGTTGTAGAGTTTCCACTTGATTCTTTTTGGGAGTTTCCATTTCTCAGCTGACATTTCACATCTGGACACATTTCTAGTGTCTCTTTTTTTCTGACTTTCTGGCCTGGAATCACTTGTTCCAGCTTTTTAGCATTACTGATAATTTTTCACTAGATGCTGAACATTAACGATGAAAAATTTTAGAAGCTCTGAACTATTACTACCTTCCTTCAAAGACGGTTAAATTTTCTTGTTGAAGGAAGGCTAGGTAACTGATTCCTTTGAAGCTTGACTGTAGGCATTGTTACGTCTGGCCTGTTTCAGTTTTTTCCTACTCTTCTGGCATAGACACCTTGAGGTCTTGAGCTAAAGTCTGAGTGCGTACCAAGCCCACTCCACTTGAACTCCAGCAACTGTCTCCCCAGCATTTCATAGCTGCAAAGCCCGCCTCCGTGCTGTTGTTTTCTTCTAGGGTTACTTTAGACTTTTCTTCCTTCCAAGGTTCTCGAAGTTTTACTCTTTCCATGAACCTTTTAAGAGTCCAACAATGGCTTGAGGGAAATTGTATAAAGTTCCTTGTTTTTTATTTTTTATTTTTTGTTGTTGTTGTTGTTTATGATTTCTTCCTAAGTTCAAGATACTTCGATAGCTCTAAACACTGGCTGTTGTCCCTTTACCTGATAGGACTGCCACCTTCAGCTTGGAGTCCTTTTATGTGTGCTGCAATTTGGAAAATGTGCTCAGGGAAAAGCCAGGGTAAATGTGGAGCTCCCTCCTCGTGTTTCTCTGTCTTGGACGTTGTAACCCATCAAGTCCTGCCTGCCTAAGTTGGTTGCTCTGCAGTGTTTTCTTCATGTTTCATAGGTAGTGCCTTAGGTGGGATGGTTAATCAGGTACGAGATGGCTTTTCACAGCCAGAAGTGGAAGTCCTAATCTGACATTTCATATGCTTTGTGTATTTGTTTACATGTTTGTTGTCTTTCCCTCCAGAATGAAACTCTGGGAGGAAAGGCATTTTGTTTAATTAATATCTCCTCATAAAAGGTGCTCAATAAACATTTATTGTGTTCAATCGTCAATCACTGAAATCTAGAACAAGGGAAAGAAAAACTTATTGATACCAGAGAAATGACAGGTAAAATAAAATTCAGAGTGATCATACGCTAGCCACTTTATAAATGGGAATCTTGTTATGCTTTGTATAACCTCAATAAGCAGGACAAAACTTGTCTCGAATAAAATCAAGTGTTCTGTGGAAAGTTGAGAACAGCCACTGTGTTCCATTAGTGAGGATGACTCTGAGGCTCAAGGCCTGATCTTGAAAGGAAAATCCATCTTCGTCAGGTCCAGTTGTTAAATAAATACCATGGACTGGGCACCTTACATAACAGGAATTTATTTCTCACTGTTCTGAACACTGGAAGTCCAAGGTCAAGGTGCCAGTAGGGTCAATGTCTGATGAGGTCTCTCTCCTTGGGTTACAGATGACTGTCTTCTCACCATGTTTTCACATGCCCTTTTCTTAGTGTACACAGGTAGAAAAAGAGAAGGCGAGCGGGCGAGAGAGAGAGAACACTCGTGCAAAAGCACAAGTGCACTCTGGTGTCTTTTCTTATTGCTATTATTATTATTTTTTTTTAAGATAGGACCTTGCTCCAAAACCCAGGCCGGAACACAATGGTGTGAACATAGCTCGCTGCAGCCTTGATTTCCTGGGCTCAAGCAATCCTTTCACCTCAGCCTCCCAAGTTGCTGGGACTACAGGCACATACCACCATCCCTAGCTATTTTTTTATTTTTAATAGAAACAGGGTCTCACTATGTTGCCCAGGCTGGTCTTGAACTCCTGGTCTCCAGTGATCCTCCTGTCTTGGCCTGGGATCCCAAAGGGCTGGGAGTACAAGTATGAGCCCCTGCACCTGGCCCATGTCTCTTCTTGTAAGGGCACTAATCCTATTAGGGGGCCCTACCCTCATGACCCCAGCTAACACTAATTACCTCCCAAAGGCCCCAGCTCCAAATACCATCACATGGCTGTGTTAGGACTTCAATATATAAACTTTAGAGGGACACAAACATTCAGTTCATAGCAGCTAGGAGGAATCAGATCCCGGCTGGTGGCTGGGTGGACTACCTCAGCTTTATAACCTGAGTTCTCTTGTCCTATTTGTGTAGCCCCAGACTCTCTCTTTTTTCCAATTCAATTAGATGTTTGGGAACATTATTCAGTGTATGATGTTTTGGTGGTTTAAAAATTGTGCACACTGGGAAGCCGAGGTGGATGGATTAGCTGAGGTCAGGAATTCAAGACCAGCCTGGCCAACATGGTGAAACCCCGTCTCTACTAAAAATACAAAAAATTAGCCAGGTGCAGTGGTGCCTGCCTGTAATCTCAGCTACTCAGGAGGATAAAGCAAGAGAATTGCTTGAACCCAGGAGGCGGAGGTTGCAGTGAACCGAGATCGCGCCACTGCACTCCAGCCTGGGCAACAGAGCGAGACTTCATCTTAAAAATGTCTGGGTGAGGTGGCTCACGTCCATAACCCCACAACTTTAGGAGGATGAGGTAGGTGGATCAAGAGGTCAGGAGTCTGAGACCAGCCTGAACAACATGGTGAAACCCTGTCTCTGCTAAAAATACAAAAATTAGCCAGGCGTGGTGGCGTGCACCTGTAATCCCAGCTAGTCAGGAGGCTGAGGCAGGAGAATCACTTGAACCGGAAAGGTAGAGGTTGCAGTGAGCCGAGATCCAGCCACTGCACTCCAGCCTGGGCGACAGAGTGAGACCCTTCTCGTAAAAAGAAAAAAAAATTGTGCACAAACCCAACCATAACCAAGAGGATTTTGGTTTTCTTTTATTATCTGAGCAGGCAGATTTACTCTGGAATGGAAAACATTCCTGCACTTAATTTGTTTTCACTCTATTCTTGCCACCTTAAATCCAGGAGTCTTCCAAACCTAGCACAGCTTTTTTCTCTCTCCAGAAATCACATTTTAAATAATTCTGTGTTGCATTCGTTCATGATGTTCCAGTACCTAACAAAATTTTCTTTTAAAAACAAGACTTTAAGATTCAATTCCAACATATTTCCTACAGCCATCACATTTGAATAGGTTAAAGGTAAAAAATATACAAACGTTGTTGAAACTATTCCGCTAAAGTTTAAAATCTACAACCTCTTTTTCTTCTTCTGGTATAGCAGTACTTTTTCTTATGGGTTTCCAAATGAAGCCATTTTAATGAAAAAAAATACGCCAGGGCATAAGGCAGAAATGTACACCAATATTTTGCTTTGCTGTGACCTTGGAGCTCTCAATAAGTACGTCTGCATGTCCCTGAATAATTTATAAAATGACTTTTTCATGGCTTTGATCACTTTCTAAGCTGGGCTCTTGAATTACCTATGCGATGGCCTCTCTTTCACATAAGAATGCCTCTTCAGAAGGCAACAAGGTTGTGAAATCCTACTTTGATCTATAGCCTTTGATTATGGGAAAAATATGAATGTAATTTACTTATTAGAAAGCATGTAATTTTTGAAGCCTCAGCTGGCAAGTACAGCTAAGGTGTGGTGTGTGTAGCTTATATTTATGCCTTCAGGTCCCATTCAAAGAGTTCTTACTTCCTAATCCTAACTACGTATTTCCCTAGTAATGATAGTTGATGGTTGGTTTGTGATTGCCTTAAAAAGTGATTTAATTTTCATCCGTTTTTTTTTCTCCCCTTACTCCTAAGGAAGTACTGTAGTATTTCCCTGTTTAAAATTTAAAGACAATTGGTAGATTCCAGAAATTCAGCAAATGTCAACTAGAAAGAGAAATTTGATCTTGAGCTATAGAACAATTTGAATCAGGCCAGGCGCTGTGGCTCATACCTATAATCCCAGCACTTTGTGAGGCCGAGGCGGGCGGATCACAAGGTCAGGAGTTCGAGACCAGCCTGGCCAACATGGTGAAACATTGTCTCTACCAGAAATACAAAAATTAGCTGGGCGTGGCGGCACATGCCTGTAGTCCCAGCTACTGAGGAGGCTAAGGCAGAAGAATCACTTGAACCTGGGAGGTGGAGGCTGCAGTAAGCCGAGATTGTGCCACTGCACTCTAGCCTGGGCGACCAGAGCAAGACTTCATCTCAAAAAAACACAAAAACAAAACAAAAAAAAGAACAATTTGAATCAAATATTTCTTTTCCTTTGTGCCTTACATGCTGAAATACCTACACATTTGTATTGTTTCAAGTCATTTGTGACTTTTCAAGCTATCTACATTTGCCATGTAATGAGATTAAGTGTGAAATCTGCATTTAATTAATAATTTAATTAATATGTGTTATTAGCTCAAGGGCATGAAAGAGTTCATCTACAGACATCAAATATGTAATATTTATCAACTACTACATTGCTATCCTTCATCATTAATTGACAGAACTTAAAATTGTAAAACTGTCGTTAAACTGCTTGAGTTGAAAGGATTTCCCTCTCTGTAGGAACTGGGTGGTAAGTCCTTAGCAGGGTGGGAATATATTTCTATTGTTCCCTCAGGAAGTTAAAATGCAAGACATTAAATGTTCACATAACTAAAATCTCTTAGGAAACTCTATGTAAAAGCAATAGATGTAGTTTTTAAAATTTTCATTTCCATATTAGCCTTAGGGTGAAAATTCAATTTTAATATCTTAATGTTTATTTTTATTCAGAACTTGTAGTAAAAATAAATATGTCTGGAGCCGGAGGTTGAGAATGTAACTAAGGTAATTTTGAATTTTAGTATGAATTTTTCTATTGCATTTCTCACTACCTGATAGTTTAGGATTTTTTTAAAAATCTAAATAGATTGTAAAATAAAGTTCTGGGGAAAGTTCCTTAATAGCCCTGGTCTTTTCTGATACTGAATCAGAGATTATATCTTTATAGCACTCATTCTGGCAATTAATCATAGACTGCTTAACTGTTCACTGTGTAACAGTCTTGCCTTCCCAAAAAGATCATAAAAACTTAGAGTGTAAGGTTATAACGCTGCCATAATACCTAGGTTCTAGGACTTGATTACTTCCTTTAAAATGTATCTAAAATTAATCATAATTTTTAGTATGACATTAGCAGGCACATATGCCAAAAATGCTCATAATAAAGATACAGGTGATTGGAAAATTCTTGAAGTCTTTCTTTTCCTTCTTAATTTGAATCCTTAAAAATGATGTCTTTTGGCTGGGCGTGGTGGCTCATGCCTGTAATCCCAGCACTTTGGGAGGCTGAGGCAGGAAGGTCACCTGAGGTCAAGAGTTCAAGACCAGCCTGACCAACAAGGCAAAACCCTACCTCTACTAAAAATACAACAAGTAGCCAGGCGTAATGGCACATGCCTGTAATCCCAGCTACTCGGGAGGCTGAGGCAGGAGAATTGCTTGAACCTGGGAGGTAGAGGTTGCAGTGAGCCAAGATCATGCCATTGAACTCCAGCCTAGGTGACAAGATCAAAACTCTGTCTCAAAAAAAAAAAAAAAAAAGGGGTCTTTTTAAAATTTTAAAAAAACAAATTTATTTTAAATTTTTATGTTACAAAGGGAACCATGTCAGTTTCTAATATAATTTTTTTTTTTTGAGACAGGGTCTTGCTCTGTCACCCAGGCTGGAATACAACAGTATGATCCCGGCTCACTGTAGCCTCAACCTCCCAGGGTCAAGCAATCCTCCCACCTCAGCCTCCCAAGAAGCTGAGACTACAGCCATGTACTACCAAACTTGGCTAATTTTTATATTTTTTGTGAAGTCGGGGCCTTGCCATGTTGCCCAGGCTGGTCTCCAACTCCTGGGCTCAAGTGAACCTTCTGCCTCAGCCTTCCAAACTACTTGGATTATAGGCATGAGCTACGGTGCCTGGCCTCTAATACACATTTAAAAGGAAAAATAATAAAGGACAATTGTCATCACTGATGGCCATATATGAGTATTCTGGATTCTAGAATCTAAAGAAATTTAGGTTACTGAACATCAAAATCACAAAGAGGTCACCAAACCACTTTTAAGGTGCTTTATAGGGTGGAAAAAGGATGTGCTACAGAAGACAGAAATAGCTAAAGCTTTTTGTCTCTGGTTTTGGAAGATGATAAGTAAAGAGGAGAGGGAGCCTGGTATTTATGTCTCTCTACCTCTTGGTTCCCACATTTCCAGGAAGATGTTTTAGAACAGCAGTATGCAAACTGGGGTCAGTACATGGAAGTCTAGAAGTTAAGCACACATAAACTTCTCTTAAGTAAGCCGGTATGGATAGTTTAAAAGAATTACTTCCCGGATCCTCAAGTACCATGTCTATTCTCTTCTAAAAGGAATCTTCCTGAGAATGTTCTTGGGAGTCATCATTCTGGTTAACTCTCCCTTCACAAGTATCTTCCTCTGTCACTCCCCTGCTATGAGATGCCATGTAGGCCAGTGACCACACCATACACCCACAAATCTCAGCATTGTTTTGGAGACAGAGGTAGACAGATTTCTAACCCAGAATATTATACAGAGCCTAATCATTAAACAAAGGTAAGGGTGGAATAAATAGATTTTAACACACTCAAACTAAAAAAGAAAAAAAAAATCATGCACTTTTTCTCAGGGAGCTATTGGAGGATGTGCTCCAACAAAAAGAAGGAGTAAACCAAGAGACAGGTATTCCCCAACATAGGAGCAATGTAAAGGCAATCCTGGGAGTGATAATAAGATAACTTACTAAGAATCACTGGGAGTGATACCAAGACTAACTTAAGGATATCTTAAGGATAGCAGTAGACTAGAAAGCAAGTAATCCAAGTTCAAAGGAAATAGTGATATTTCAAAAAAAAAAAAAAAAAAAAGAAACATGGATAGATAATCTGTTGCATTCCAATGTATTGAGAAATAATTTCCAATTCTGATGAAAACTTCAAAGATGATCAATACACAGAAAATTAAGTGAATGAAAAAAATGTGACAAATAATGAGACTGCAGTTAAAAGTTATACAGGAAGGAATAATCATAGCACAATATATCTTTCAGTTATAAAAATATTTACTTGCTTATAATAATTTGAATACCTCCAAAAATTGGGATATAATATTTTTGGGAGAATGAGGGAAGAAACTACATGTACATGTGTGAGTGTGTGAGTATATAAAAGGATTAAAGCATTATATTTATGAAAGTAAATCAACAGTTAATACCCTAATGCTAAGGTCTAACCTAAACAAGAAAATCCAGAAATAGTAGTTTACACTGGTAATACGGCAAAAAGATTTTAGAATTCAGATGCGGAGCTTTGAGTGTGATAGGCAGAATAATGGCCCCCAAAGATATCCACATGTTAATCCCCAGGAACTGTGAGTATATTGCTTTTTATGACAAAAGGAAGTTTTCAGATGTGATTAAGGGTCTTGAGATGGGGAGATTATCCTGGATTTATCTAAATGCAGACAATCTAATCACCTGAGTCCTTCACAGCAGGTTCTTTCCTGGCAGAAGTCAGAGAGAGGGAGAAAGACATGAAATCTGACAAGAGTTGGACCTGCCCCTGCTGGCTTTGAAGATGAAGGAGGGGCCCTGAGCCAAAGAACGTGGATGGCCTTTGGAACTTAGGAATGGAACTTAGGAAATGAGGATCTCAGTTCTACAACCTCAAAGAACTAAATTCCACCAGCAAGCTAAATGAGCAAGTAAATAGATTCTCCCCAACAGTCTCCAGGAAGGAACCCAGCCCTTTGAACATGTAGATTTTAGCTCAACGAGACCTGTGCTGGACTCACCATCTCCAGACTGTGAGATGATACATTTGTGTTATTTGAAGCTACGAAATGTGTGATATTTGCCACAGCAGCCAACAGAAATCTGTTGAGGTACAATGAAGAAGGGATATTTTAAATTCTGTGGTACTTTTTACATGAATACATTTGTTTTAAATATGTGACAACTTTAAAACTTTGGTAAAATAAGAATTTATGGATATTTTCTTGATGTGATTAAAAATATTTAATTCAAACCATCAGCCTCTTTCTGGCTTCTCTTCTAATAGGTACATTTACACATGAATTCTGGTGGCTTACACAGTCTGTGAAATGGGAGAAATGACCTGGATTTCCAGTTCATTTTGATGTTCCCCTAAGCTTTTACTGACATAGCTGTGGCGGTTTAAAGTTGTATCTGCAAAGTTTTTGACATTCCTACTATTAAGAGGGTTATGAGCCCTTTCCTTTGATCTGGGCTGGCTTGTGACTGCACTGACCAGTAAATAGTACCAGTGACAGTCTCATTCTCTCTTGGAATCCTGAGCCACCATCTACAATGTCTGGCTGCCCTGAGATCATCATGCTGCACAAGCCATATATAGGTGCTCTGCTCAACCAACCCCGCTAAGCTGATCCTTCAGCAATCCTCGATCAGATGTGTGCATGAAGCCTTCCTGTGTAAGAAACTATCTTAGAACCCACCAGGCCAGCCCATCTGTCAGCTGAATAATACTGAGTGATCTTTGCCAACCCTTCTAAGAAAAGAAGAACCACCCAGCTGATCCCTACCCAAATGCCAGACCCACAAAATCAGGAGATGTAATAAAATAGCTTTTGTTGTAAGTCAACAATTTAAAGTTTTGGGACAGGTTATTACGTAACAATAGATGCCTACATCTATTTATTAGAAGACAGTTTCCTATAATGACTTTCACACCCTCAACATCAAATTTGGCCGTGGGGATCTTGGCTGAGCCCCAGAAGCCATGATGCTTGGTTCTTTATTGGAGGACAGGAGCCAGCCCCCACCCAAAGCCCTGTACCTGAAGATACTCCCAACTCTTGGTCTCATAAAATCCAACTAACTCCTCAGGAAGGGCCACTTTTTTTTCTCACCCCCACAACAAAACATGTTTCCCCTAATGTGCCTCATAAAACAAAATTAGCTTTTTTCTAGTTTAGGGATATCCAGAATTCAAGGACTTCAAGACCAGCTATCCAGCTTAACAAAGAAAAAGGGAAAATTTCTCATGCTTCCATGGTAGGAAAAATGCCACCACCACTAATCAACCAACTTCTCGCCCTCATGAAACAACATGACTTGTATTCTGTGGTGGTGGATTGAGGCAAGGAGGAGGTGTTTAAATGTTACCATTAAAAAATAAGTATTGGTTACTTATTGTAGTGTAGCCAGAGAATGTGGGTTTCATATTTTGCAATTTTTAGAATCTGCTGAGATATTCTTAAAGTCCTAACATATGATCAGTTCTTTAAATCTTCCAAATGTTTATATTAAATATATAGGAATGTTTTAAAATATCTCTTAATTACACTATTCAGTTCTTGTAATAATAAACGCTTGCATAGTATTTACTCTGGGCCAGGTGCCATTTCAAAAATTTTAGATAAATTAACTCTTAAGTGAGAGCCCTTTGAGGCTGGAGTTGTAATTACTATGGAAATAAACTTAGTCAGAAAAGTTAAGGCAGTGAGAAGCTAAATGACATTGCTAGTACATGGCAAGGCAAGGGTTTGCATTCAGGCAGTGTTATTTATATTCTAAAGGTCATGTGGCTTATGTGGACTTTATTTCAAGCCATTTATGTTATTTTGAAAGAATTATAGCATGCCTTATTAACAAATAAAAAGTTGTATTTGCTGACAACCGCAGTTAACTCTCAATGCTGAACATGTTTATAATACGTCTCTCATCTCTGCTACTTCTACTTATTCCATTTTTGCTTACTTTGTAAGATATTTGACAATAGCTCTTGACATTTAAGTATTAAGAATAAGCATTCTTATACATTTCTTTATATTGGTGATTTCCTTATTTCCTTTTTTCTTCTTTTCTGCATTGTTATTCTAAAGGTTTAAGAGTCAAAAAAATGACTGGGGAGCCTTAATTACAATGGTTTGAAGGAGTTAGTTTGGTTTGCCTTTTTAATCTGCGTTCTCTTTATATCCTAGCCTAGTTTCTGGGAGGTGCAAGGCACTGAGTGACTCATGGGGACCTGCTGAGTCATTAGAGAGAGTGCCTGAGGGACAGAGGCCAGACTACAACTTAAGCTATCTGGAATCTTACCTCTGCGGTCTTACTTCTGTCTACATGGGGCTACATTTTAACTATGGCTTACAGGTAATCATTTCATGTCATGTTCTTCCTATCTTTTCCCCTCTACAGTGGTAGTAATCATCCTTTATCCCTCCACCTCTCCCCCAGGATATTGCAAAGATTAATTATTATTAAAAACAAAATGAAATTATCAATCCCTTCAGGGATATGTTTGCTGTATTAATATAAGAAACTATTCTCAGGGTTTCCTTGGTCTTTATACTTGTGCTTATTGTACCCCTTCTCAGTGAAGGAGATATTCCAAATTTCTCCCAGAGGCGTCTGGCCTTGATTTAAAATCAACTCAGTGGCTGAAGAACCCTGAAATTGTCCCAGTAGGTTCTTACTCTGCTAGGTAAATATTTCCAAGAACTACCATGCGAAGTTTGAGACTTGTCATTCAAGATTTAGCTGTTAGAGTTGTACTGTTCTCGAGTTTCTTTGGGGTTACTTTTCTTGAACCCCTATGATTTTGTGCATCCTATTCATCTGTGTCAGTGTGTGCTCTTCAAGACTGCCGGATGCTAGAGCTGGGAGGAACAGCCTACTTACTAAGAAAGAACATTCAATGTGTACTTGATAAGATGTTAGGAGGAAGATGTTCCCAGACTGGTAGGTGGCTTCCTGTCATGGGGTCCCATGCTCTTTCTTTCCTTGCATTTCGACATCTGCAGCATGTTTAGTTTTTGTCTTTAAATTTGATGATTCATGGCCCCCCAATCGTTGCCACACTTCTAGACAGCAAATCTTTTCTTGACCCTGTACACGTCAAAAGTGGGGAGACTGCAGAGATGGCAAGAGAAAACTCTTCTCCTATGCCTGTCTCCTTTCCTCCAGGAATAAAAATCTTTCTCAGCCGTACATCTATTGAATCTCATGAGCTTTCTGGCTCTGCAAGGGTGGCTGGAAAAATGAGTACCTTGCTTTTTCAGCATCTACACTGAGAGGCAGGCAAGGAAAACAACTAAAGAATTCTTTTTCTCTTTTCCTCTTCTACTCACAGAAATCATTGCCTGCCGACAGCTCCCCACACTTTTGGGAATGGACTCTGACAAACTCACCATCAGGAAAGTTCATGTTTCCCATGTAGGATGGAAGAATGGGATTCTGAACTTTGTCACTGTTTCTGAAAGGTCATCAGGTTCTGCACTTGCATACTTGGGACAGGCCTATTTAAATTGCTTTGAAGTTTTCTCAAAGAATCCCCACAAAATTGTACAACCCAAGGAATTGAGGTGGAAAAAATTGCACTGGCATCAATTTCCTTCTCACCTCCACCTTGTGAAGGAGGTAAGTAGCCACTCACATTAATGATTTAAAAAATGAGGGCTCAACAAGAAAAGGGGTAACAGTTCTAAACCCTGGAATTGGGTGTTAATGGTCCTTTTTCTAGGCTTAATGGCCAAAGGTGGGACTGTAAGTTTTGTCAAAAACACAGTCCGTATATGTTCACTGGCAGCTGGCATTCATCTGAAATTAGACCCCCTTTAAATGACCATTTCTCTCATTTTTCCTTGCTTTTGCATAGAAGTTCCTTTTTTCTCTGTAAATACTTGGCAAATGGCATGTAATA
Organism: Sapajus apella; assembly: GCF_009761245.1. Lineage (NCBI taxonomy): Eukaryota > Metazoa > Chordata > Mammalia > Primates > Cebidae > Sapajus > Sapajus apella. The sequence goes on along the minus strand of NW_022436970.1, from coordinate 15,743,770 downwards.
ACATTGCAAACAGGTAATACATGATACAATCAATTCTATGTATTAATTCCAGAATAGTTTCCTCATTAATAGAAATACAGGGTGCATTCACTGACATTTCTGCTTTTATTATATTCAATAAAATATTGCATTCAACAGCTTACCTCAGAAGAGAAGTTTGATGAGGTTTGACTGTCCTTTGGTTTTACCTTTATCACCAAGACAGGGCCCGAAACCTGTCTTCCTCTTAGGGTGGCAGGGCCGTTGCAACGAAGCATGCAGACAATAAGCACATCTTTCTAAAGATCTTCTTCATCTGAAAATCAAGAAGACAACTTGATATGAATAAAACCCATAGAATGTTGGAAAATTTTGATGGGGTTCATTTAACTGAAAGTAACAGAAACTTTGACACTGTTGGGGTTGATTTAACTGAAAGTAACAGAAACTTTGACACTGCTTAAACAAATAAGAGGCTTATTTGTCTTGCAAACACTATGAAGGTATTCATTCCAGGGCCCAGAGGAGCTGCTCCAGGGCCAGCTCATTTGACCTTTCAGCTTTTCTGTCCTGCATGTGTACCTGCCAAGCATCCGAGAGTCACATTAGCAAGCCAGGAGTGAAGAAGATGAAAGGTGAAGAAAGGAGGTGAGTGGCTATAGCAGGAAGTGGAACATTTCCAGAAACCCCAGTAAATGTATTTCTTGCCTGAACTGCGCCTCACAACCACTTTTAGCTGCAAGAGAGTCTGGTGACTGCAGTTTTTTCACTGGGCACACTGCCATTCCTATAAAAATTAAGCTTTTCTTAATGAAGATGAAATAGAAACGTGATGTTCCCTCAGCAATCATCAGTGTACACCACACCCATCATTGTCAAAGTATGGTGTCTATGATTTCATTTGTTAGTCATCACTTTCTTTTTCTTTTTTTGAGATGGAGTCTCCCTCTGTTGCCAGGCTGGAGTGCAGTGGTGTGATCTTGGCTCACTGCAACCTCCACCTCCCAGGTTCAAGTGATTCTCCTGTCTCAGCCTCCCAAGTAGTACGACTGTGGGCATGTGCCACCACACCAAATTTTTGTATTTTTAGTAGAGATGGGGTTTCACCATATTGGTCAGGCTGGTCTTGAACTCCTGACCTCATGATCCAGCCACCTCGGCCTCCCAAAGTGCTAGGATTATAGGCATGAGCCACTGAGCCCGGCCAGTCATTACTTTCAACATCTATTGCCATAGTAAATGTAAGTTAAAATGATCAGATATCAAAAACTGATCTACCATATTATTTTCTTTTTCCAATTAGTAATAGTAACCTTACTCATTCACCTTTGAGAAGCAGTGTAGTTTGCTTTATTTTACGGGCCCAATTTTACACATATTTCTATTTTGGGGTATGGGAGTAAGTAAAGATTTGTGTCTTTGGGCTGCTGTAACCCAAGGCCATACCCTGGGTAGCTTATAAACAACAGAAATTTCTTTCTAATGGTTCTGGAGGCTGGGAAGTCCAAGATCCAATCTGGTGACCATTGAGGGCCCATTTCTTGCTTCATAGATGGCACCTTCTCCAGTGGCCAATGAACTCTCTGGGGCCTCTTTGATAAGAGTGCTAATCCCATTCATGACAGCAAAGCCCTCACAGCCTAATTACCTCTCAAAGACCCCATCTCCTGATACCATCGCCTTAGAGATGAGGATTTCATCTTTTGAATTTTGGAAGGACCTAAACATTCAGTCCATTTGAATGAGAAAGTGAGCTTGAGAAGGACAAAATTCACTGGCTAGTCGAAGGGGTCTGGGATTCATCTTGGAACTGCTGTGTTTCCCTGCTACATTGTTTGAGAACCTTGGCTTTTCTCTTTAGAACCAGGGCCCCTCAGCCCTGACTAAACCTGGAAACAATTTGAACTCAAGGTTGAAAAACAGCTTCTGAGTTAATGGGTGGCCCATTCTGGGCTGTGCCCAACCCAGCTGTCTGGCTGGGTCTGTAGGAATCCTCTTGATGGTGTCATAAGCAACAAGTCAATGGTGCATTTACACAGAGCTGGAGAAATGCTACATGCACTGCCGGGTTACATCATGACTCCAAGGCTCTTGTCCCAGGAACTTAAATGAAATGGGCATACCAAACCGATGGGCTCATTGCGGACTCAGCCTGTTGCAACCATGTTGCAAGTTTGAATTTTTTTACCTTCTAGGTTTTTTTCTTCAAATCTTTTATTATTTTTCTTTATTTAGGTTTTGTCTTAGAAACTACATTAGAAATTTCAAGTTAGAAAGACTCAACAGTCACCTTTTCCAGCTCCCTACGTGTAGGAATCCTAGAGGACCATATCCAAGTTTTTCAGATGCAGAAACCTGAAACTGAGACAATCATCTAACAAATCTGCCAGTTTTGAATAAAGGTACTTCTTATTGTTACACTGATATCTTCAATTAGATTTCATAATCTCATATTCACAGGGAAACTCTAAAATCCTGTTTAACAAAATGACGCAAAAAACGGATGCACCGAGTGGGTATTACGTTGCACGTTGCTAGCTCACCCCTTTTGCATAAGTTTTGTTGATTTAGAATTATGTGATAGCTTAAGAGTCTCTATTAGAAAATTTGGAGAAGCATATATGAAGCATAGCAACATTGTGTAAACGCTGCAAGTTTTGATGGGGTGTGAAAAAGAAAAAGCTGAACAGTGTCATGCGCCATTCTGTCATCTTTAAAATTAAAATGATCTTTGAACATATTCATTTTCAGCAAGACTGTAAAATAGGTTCTATCTCCTCCCTTCCTTTCTTGTTCTTTCTTCTAAGGCTTATGAGACTTTCAAGGAGGAGAGGTTAATCAATTTTATTTGAGATAATGAGAAAAGATACTGTGAGATAAGGCCTGAATTACCCTTGGAGAATGAGTATTGAGTGTCTGGTTGGGTGGGATGGGAAAGACTGAATAAAGACAGATGAACAAATGCAGTAATTTTCATTGACTCTGCTTGAGTGGCTAAGTCATGATTACTCAAGCCACTGTTATGCAAAGCAAGTATGCAGCCCACAGGCAGCCATTACTGTTCATACTTCCTTATCCTTTACTTTGGGGAAGGCAAAGCATTTATTACTATTGACCCTCTGTATCTGCTGGTTTGAATCCACAGAGGTAGAGGCCTGATTTTCAGGGGCTTTAACATCAGTAGATTTTTGGATCCACAGGTGATGGGGAAGGGGGTGGAGGGCAGAAGGTCATTCTAGAACCAATCCCCTGCAGATACACAGGGATGACTGTATATTCACCTCGTGACCTAGGCTAGGTAATCAAATCCTAGTGTCCCTGGATGCCACCATATTAGACCCATCAAACCAAGTAAGAGATCCAGAAAAAACCCTCATATGTGTATCTGTGCTTCCAAGGGCTTTCTTGGTGTGGGGAAATCCATTGCTTGTGATTAAGAAGTGAGTCTTCCTTTTCAATTTAATATTTACCCTGTTTGTAAGCCAAAGTTAACCAAGGACAGGATATGACAGCCCAAAATTACCTCCAGGCAAGACAACTGGCCCTATTCATAAACCCTGATGTAGGCTCTGCTCGGCTCTTACTATGTGAGGGAGCCTTTCCTTCCTGACTCGTCCAGAAGTGGTGGTGAGGCTGCCTGGTATTAAGGAGGGAAGGATGGAGGCTGGTACTAAAGTAGCTGCAGGAATCTGACTACAAAACTCAGCTGTGCTGTGGGATAAATGCCTGCCCAGATATTCACTACTATTGGTTCTTCGCCAGCATCAGGCCTGGGGCGCTCCCAGGGTCTCTGGATTTGACTTCTGCAATCAAATCTTAACAAGCAAAAGGTACTTTTCACTCTCAAATCCACTGGTTTCTTGGGGTTCATGACTGGTCTTCCTGCTAGGGCTGAATTATGTCATGTCAAAAACCAATACTTCTATTCCATCAACTCTGCTATCTCCATAAAGGAACACAGAGACCTATGGAACCACAGGGTCTCACAGGTGAAGGTCTAGGGAAACTGTCCTGGAAAATTTCAGCACGAGGGAGAGCCTGGCTAGAGCCGCAGCCATATGCAAAGGGAAGAAAAGAGTCACATTTTGCTAAAAACAGGATTCAAAAGGTTAGGTAACCCTAAAACTAGAAACTGAAATACAAAAAAAGTTATAAGAATTAAACAACCATTGAAAAAAAACAATGAATTGAAAATGAAGCTGAAGATTTGAAAGAAGAAAAGCCACTAGGCCAAAACAGCAGACATGAAAGCTACATTGAACAGAAATAAAGGTTAAACTATTTTTGATCCAGAAAGTTGAAAGCCTAGGAAAAGCAGAAGTAAAATCTGAGGCTTAAAAAAAAAAGGTAAAAATTTGAAAGTGGGAGTAAAAAAAAAAATTGGCTATAGCAAAGTCATTACTATTACGGAAGTTCGGACGCAGGCCCAGTATCTTCCGTGTTACCTGGCAGCCTAGCAGCAGGTCTTTCAACTTCTGAGAGCACCTGCCTGCTCTCACCCTCCTCACAGGTGGCCTTACAGGACCACGAGCACCTACAAGGAACACAGCTTGGCCTCAACAAACTTCCCTGTTTCTCCATCTTGTTAAATGAATGAGCTTAGAGAAGAGGCAGATGAATATGAAACACTCGTTTTATTTAAAAAAAGGAAAAGCCTGTTTGCCTGGTGATGATGTACCCTTGTAAAGTCTGGTTTTTTATACAATTCTTACCCCACAATAATCTCATAATCTAATATTTCGTTAGCACCATCATCAGCAACGTATAACGTGAACATCAGTGCTGTCAGTTAACTGATACCAACTCTGGAAAATGGGTTTAGAGCCCCCATTACTTGGATTCCACTCAAGTGAAAATTTGTGATACATTCTGAACAAGATCAGGTTAAAATTCTTCTTTGAATTAGCGATGTTTTTTTCGAAAAAGAATTTGTTTACAAAGTATTCAAACAAAACTCTGAAGTCGATGTTTAATTCCGTATGTTTAAGAACTCTGAAAGAAATAATTAAATACAGTGGATATAATGAGAACTCTTACCTATGAAAAGATTTCTAAATGACCCCTACATAAACTTTAATGACCTGGTTCTATTTCCATGAAATATTAATAGTGACATGCTTTTTAATATGTCAAAACCCAAACACTGTATCATTTAGACTAGCCTTCTTTCAGTGAGGTTTCATTACTGTGTCGGTTTTAATTTAGTCTTTTTGCTTAGTAGATGTTCTCCCAACTCACTCCAGCCTTCACGTGGAAGGCTTTTATGTAGATGAGCACCACCACTGGCTGACATCTTCCATTAGTGACATGATTCTGCTTTCCAGTTTTTACTAAACTTTGATGGTTCTCAGCCTCCAGCCCCTGCACAGGTCCTGGGACACCCAGAAATTATCTAGTTAACCCTGTACTAATTAAAATCAGGTCCTGCATCAGGGTGTTAAATAGACTACAAGGCAGGTCTTGTGAACAAAATTTTTATTTACACACTGTATCTAGAAGCAGATACATAAATTCTTATACAATTAATTTCCAAAAATGTGCAAGAAATTACTATAATTTGTTTACAAACCAAAACACATATTAAAATCAATGGACTTTGGATAATTCATTCTGTGGTGTTCTCAGTACAAATGGTACACACCTGATTTGAAACATACAGAAAAAGTGTAAACTACAGCAATCTGAATTGCAAGTATTAATTTCATGGCACTCCAACAACTATGAAATTTCTTTAACCCAACATGTATACTTACTACAAAATTCTATAAGAATTTTTCATAATCTCTGGATGTAGAGTTTGGATCACTTTTCAGAAACAGCAACTACACACTTTGCCATGTTATGATTCATTAATAAAAAGAATGTTTATAAAAAACCTTCTTTACAGGATTAAAAAAGTATTAAAAGAAACCAAATTTGTGATTGCTAGTGTACCAACACTTTTAGAATTTTAAAGTTATTTGCGGAACTGGCTATTGCTCCTTATTAAAGTATTTAACAAAACTGTCTATTGCTGGTAGTGTGATTTCATTTTGAAATTAAGACTTCACGTTTGATGAAAAGCAATTAAGATTTAAATGAAAGTGTATTATTCTGAATCATTCATAAAGCAGTATCTCTCATATACAATGTGAAATGTACAGTAATTAAAATTGGCATTTCTGAAAGCATTGTTACAAAGATATTTTAGACTTGTAGCACTAGCAGAGACATTGCATTAACCTATATAAGATTTTAGTAACTTTTATCCTGTTTCAGTAATACTGACTCAAAAATTACAACGTATACTTTGGGTTCTGTTTCCTTTACGCAAATGATTTAGCCTTTTGGAACTTGATTTTCTTCAATAGCAAGATGGTTGTCCTGTGTAGCTGGTTTCCTTAAAAACTATTTTTAGTTCTATGATCATTTCCTGTGATATATTCTGACCTTCTAAATTTTCAGATTATTGCACCAAGTAGAGTTTTCCTTATACAGAAAGAGAAAAGAATGAGATATTTTTCAAGTACTTTCTACAGCCTTCTTATTATTTATAAAAACGCACAATAGTGTTATAGTAAGCCTAAAAGTAGCTTCTGGCCTCCATCATGTTTCGTGATGAAATACTGAATAGAAAACAATTCTGATTCACCTATTATGGCAAATGGATACAGCTTTCCTGTTTTCTTTTCCTTGCCTTGAGCTCAGATTTTTAGAAGCACGTATTTAAAAAGCAATCATAGGCTGTGTTCATGTCATCTAAGTTACCTGCCAATAGAATACTAAAATTTAACCAAATTGTATCTAGACCAAACTACATGATGAGTTTTCTCTCTCTCTTTTCCCTGTTTCCACTTTTAACCGGACTGTGTTCGTATCATAGAAAGCCAGTCTTCCACATTCTGTTCCACAAACGGTTATCTTTCCACACAAAAGTAGAAAATGTCACAAAACGTCTTTCTGCTTGCAAATTTAACTTTTTGGCAAATAGTCTGACTTTATCAGAATCTAACAATTTCAAACTAGATTAGAATAGGGCATATTAAAGTATATATTATGAATGTACAAAAGCACATCAAAATTTGGCTTTCTGAATTAGAACAGTATCAAGACTGTCCTCCACTAAACACAAAATACAATTTTAAAAAACATTTAGATGAAAATCTGAATAATCTTGACACTAAACGGGTAGATCATAAACACACGGCATGATGAGAAAACACAGGGAATAGGTTATGTCCACATAAGACGGGTTCAGGGCAGTCCAAAGACCTCTGTGCACCATGATCTCACAAGGAGGACATGTAAATGCTTCTGGAGACACGGAGAAGCCATTTCAACACCTATTATTAATACACAGTGACTCTGTGACAAAACCTGCCATCTAATATAGATGCACAGGGACTTTTAACTCACCCTAGATATATTTTAAGTTGTTTTAAAAATAAATAGTTTTGCAAAAAAATAGTTTAAATGTCTTGCATTAATTTGATAACAAGCTTACAACTCTGTAATAGTTCTTAATCCAAATAGCTTATAATGAACACTTAAATTATATTATTACAGTATTACTCCATATTCCATCTTATTAAGAGAAAACATATCAGAAAATGAATGAGTCTTTGTAATAAGGTACAATTAACATCCCACCAAAATTAAGTACCTTTTCCCCTTTAAGTCAAAATACCATAACACCATAATACTATGGCATTGTGCCTTTTCTTGGTAATATCTCAGTTCTGACCCTAAAAAACAAAGAGAAAAAAGTGAGGATTCAGATATGTTTGAATGACAAAGCCAGAAAGTATGACCTAAACCTTTACCCTCATGTTTAAAGTGGTAAGAGACTTTTCCTATCTCTTCCTTTAAGCGACAAAGGAAGAACCATCCCAAATTACATGTTTCATCTGAGATAGAAACATTTTCCTTTAAAGCTGTATAACTGAAAATTTTCTGGACAGGGCAACCCCGAAATACTACATCCATTGCAGAACTGTTAAATGAATAAACACTCTGTGTTTCAAAATAACTAAAAATTACTGAATATAACATCCCTCCTCAACAACAGACTCAAGGATATAAAATTATTAGCATGGCAAATTAGTGAAGATTTAGCTAAATTTTAAAAACCTATTTTAAATGGCAGTATATATGATAGACAATATGACTTTCACATTATCTAATATGGTTTTAATGTTTTTCTCACGTTGTTAGAAAAATTGCTCCACAATTTCCCCAATTTTTAAAGTCATCAAGGGTTCTCTTTATAGTGGGGGTAAGGAATGGTCAAAATCCAGCACACTTTTATAGTAACTACATAGAAGAAAAATATAAATCCAACTTTAAAACAAAGTTTTCTTTCTATTCAAATCAATTTAAAACTTTTTATAAACATTAATGCTGCAAGGGAATCCAGTCCATTTATGAAAATTAGTTGACAATCAAATTCACCCAAGAAAATGTTGACTAAGCTAAAGAAATCACAGATAAAACATTTTACCAAAAGAAAGTAAAGGTAACACGCACCAAAAATGCTATCACAGGAAACTATGATCATCTAATATTTCTTTAATAATAATTCTAGTTCCATAGGTTTTCGTGTTATGCCAATTTGTACCCGAGTTTAATTACAGAAAAGGCAACAATTCCTAAATGGGTGGTATACATTTCTTTACAATTTTTTAATGTAAGGCCATTTATTAAAATAGACAAACTATAAGATGAAAATAAAGGCAACAGAAAAATTCAACTTTTCACAACCAAAAAACTTAGCACAACCTCAGAAATAATTTAGAAAAAATTATGCTGTTGTTATATGTTGTAGATCTCCGTTCCATTACCCAAGATTATGTCAATTCATGATTCTAAATAAATCTTTTTAAAGAAATTAAAAACTCATCTTCAGTGTATACGTAAATTCTGTGTTTTATCACATCACACAGGTATGTTTATTCAACATTATCTTTTGAAAATGGGCCATTTAAAAAGACATAGCAATTTCCATTCTGTAAGTTTCATTCGACTTTACTTAAGGTTGAATACACATGAAATGTGCTTTTAATGCATAAAAATCACAGTGGATAGCAGCAAAGGACTGGGCGGGGGGCATTGAGGAGAATTTGATAATTCACATTGTGATTATTCTGCACATTGATGAAAGATAATTCACACCTCTAAAACCTCAAGACTTCCCTTTTTAAAGAACCAAATGAAACCCAAGACACCTTGCTGACACTTCCCCACCCCTAAACAAACTGATGACTCTTTTACACATAAAACAAATAGTTATGGCAGCAAAAGATTTTGATGGCAATGAAAGTCTGTAAACTGTATTTCAATCTCTTTTCCTTATTCCCAAAGTGCAAGATGCAGGGTTCTCAATCTTTCAGTAGTGCTTCTCCTGTAAATAATCCTTCATTTTGTTTGGCAAAGGCAGTTTCTGAATTAAGTCTATCCTGGTATACTGACGTATAACAAAGCGACACAGGTACTGCAGCGAGCGCACCTGCATGAACCGGGACACTGGGTTGGTCAGTCTGACGGGGTAAGTTGCAGATCCAGGCAGCCGAGACCTTGAATAACAAAAAGCTCCATTTTCAGAGTCCCTGATTGAATGCTCAATTAGATCAACTATGGATGTGTGTCCTTCCACATCTGGCTGTTCATAAAAGCTAAACCTACCGTTTGAGTGCTCAATTCTAGTGTGAAGTGTTTTACCATGGGAGCGAAAGCTCAAGCTTAAAAGATAACGGTCGTCAGAACTGTCCCGGACAAGAAAAGAACCATCTGGCACGTTTGCTAGCTTCCCTTCTGCCTCCCAACGTGTGATTGGTCCCCAGTACCATCCTTGTTTTGCAAGTTTTTTCAGCTCCTCTGTAAGGCTTGTCACAACCATGGGACCACTACTTTGCACTGAGTCATAAACTCTTGCAACCCCAGGAGCAGAGTTAGGATCAAAATTCAAATGACAGCGCATACTTTCAGCCACGTGGGCCTCTGTGCCAGGGAGTCCACTGAAGTTCCTTTGGATTTGATTATTCTGCATTGGAGGTAGCAATGGTGAGAGTGGAGGGACATCATCGTGACCCGCCCTCGGGCTCTGCAACATGACTCCCGTGGTGCCAATCAACAAGCCATTCACCGACTGATCCACAAAGATCTCTGGGGCAACAACGAGGTCCTGGTCTACCTGACTCTCGTCTTCCGGGAAAGAGCGCCCTCCCACTTGAGGAGGAACCGCAGAGACTTCCATGGGAGAAGAACTGTCCAGACAATAGCTACGTGATCCTTCCAAAGGATACATCCCCTCATCTAAAGGCACAGTATACTGAATGTAGTCCTGAGGCATAAGTCCAATAACGACAGGCACATGTTCATCCAGGTGAAGATGCAGGTCTCCGTTCTGTGAAGCCGAGCTCTTCAGTGAATTGGCTTGCTCTTGGCACGCGGTCTCAGGCTGGAGGTCGTGGAAATCCTTCCGGACGCCGTTCAGGGCTGGACTCGGGCTGGAAGAGTGAACCAAGGCCTTGACTCTCACCTCCATCTTGATGCAGGTCTCCTCGGAGTTTGTGGGCCGAAGAGGCCACGGCGTGGGGCTGTAGTGATGGCTGCGGAGGGAGGTGGACCGTATCGGCCTCTGAGCTCTCACGTCTTTAAAGACGATGGGTGCTGAGGAGGAGGAGAAGGTGTCCTCGTCGGCACAGCTCCCAGAGGGTGTGCCTGCCTTGCCTTTTTTCTGTTTTGCAGAAAGCCGCCTTTTTAGCGTTCCCATCAGGCTCTCGCTTTTTGATCTGTTTTTTCCGCCTTTTTCATCTTCACTGTTGATATCGCAGCTGGCCATATCTTTACCGTAGCAGCTACCAAACAAGGAATCATCTTTTCCAAAGTCACCGGCTAGCGATGGTGGTTGTACTACCATGAAATCAGTTTCTTCTTTACTTTTATTCAAGTTAAAAGATTTCCGGAAGGTTTTAAGACTAATTTTCTTCATTATGACTAGTTACCTAATCCAAGGGATCAAAATTTCTTCCTGGAATATTATCCCCAAACATCTGGAGAGCCTGCAAGGCTGCATCTATGTATTTTTCCTGCTTCATTTAACCTTTGGAGCCATTTTCTAAAAAAAAAGAAAGAGTCATATTAAAAAATATTTCCACCAAAGTTTTATTTTAGTCAGTTTTAATCCTTTAGCTTCTGAACAGGAACGCCCCAGTCTTTTCTTAATGTCAGCTCTGTTAGGACTGGGATTTCTTTCTGTTGCACCCAGCAGAGCAGATCACTGCCTACTACACAATGAGCATGTGCTGAATATTTGATCATGTTTATAAAGAAAAAGCTTGCATCTACCTTTCTTTTCCCTGGCACCTCGCTTTTTGGTACAATCTCTAACGTGTGGGCCAGTGTTCACATTCTTCCCAGCTGGAGTCTAGGCTAGACCGCACTCCTGCAGCACTGACCCGCTCGTGTCCCAGCGTGACGCTCAGCAAAGGCGCTCCGTAGAACTGGAAAAACAAGCCTAGTCAGCTCCTCAACACCTTATGCATATTTTAATATTTAAGCATGCGTCAAAATAAACAAAAAGAATTTCATTATTGATGCTAAATTATCTAGAGATGTTCCTCTATACTCAGGAGTTCCTTGAGAATAGGCTCATTCACCATCAAGTTCTCCAAGCACAGAGGAGGGAGAAGTCAAATGCATGCAGGCTGAAAAGCTTTCATCTCTGAAATACACCCATAAAAACGAGATGTGTCTCATTTTGATCTATTTGGAAGATTATGAAACATATTTCCAAAATTATTCTTACTTTTTTGCAATTTCCCATGGCAAATTTTTACTTCTGTATCCAGAAATACGTTTTCTAAACTTCTTTGTACATTGTTCTACCACTGAAATACAGGATTTCAATTCTGTAAAGACTTTCTGAAAGTCACTTCACAGGAAGAAATCTTGGTTCCATAAACCACGTTAAGTGATCCTAGCAACACTGCTTTACAAAGGCCTTCTGTTTAAGCTGTGCGGAATGTTTTCTTTCCTCCACCGCCATGTGCTGCCTTCTCTGCAGCCATCAGAGTATAATGCCTTGACAAGGTGATTTGCTTGAACTTGAGCGAAATGCTAATAAAACCCAGAACAAGATTCTGACCTCCCAAACCAGCAGTTTAGCGCCACTCAGTTTCTTGGCAAAAAGACTCTGGCTCTAGCTTTGATCCCATTCATGAACTCACTCTGCATTTGCTAAGCCCCTACTCAGCCTCCGCTGAGTCAGCCTGGCTCAACCTTGTGTGGCAATATGCAGATTAATAAATAACTGACGTCTCCTAATCCAGTAAGAGTGACAGATGTACGAACGGATACATTGTAGTATCAACACTTCAGTCACATAATGGTACACAAGGTTAGAGTTGACAGGAGAGAAAACCTGGTAAATGTCTCCTTTTAGTTTTGGATAGGATTTGGGTGGTATACAGATGGAATCATTTTTACTAAAAACCACTCAGATCAGACAGCCTATCAGGGGATCAGTAATATCATGTGCCCAAAAGGAAGAAGCAATTTTTATAAGTCTACTGTCATGCACTACGTTTCTGAACAAGTTGTAAAAAAATAAAAAATTTAAAATATCTGAAGCACCAGTTACTTTTAAATAATAAATGAAGTCGTATATTAGGTGAACTCCCTGTCTTAGTCGCATGTCTTCTACTCAAGCATAATGATGTACAACTGCCAGAACCAGTAACTGATGAACCTTCCTAAATGTGAGATTCAAATAGTTCTGCTTCCCACTATCACGCCCATACCCCAAAAACATGAGAGACTGGCAACCACAGCAAAAGTACTTGGCAATAACCTACTTGAAAATGATACCTTTTTCAACTACCAGTCCATATCTGTAAGCTATTAATCAATACTAATATTAAAGAAACAAAATTCAATCCTGGACATTACAAACCATAAAAAGTTCTATTAGGCCATATGGTCTTTTATCTCTTCCCTTCAATTTCTAGGCAAAGATTACTCTAAAATTTTTAAGAGTATCTGTTTTTCTGTTTGCACATCCAAAAATATATGCCATCTTTTTATAGGATTACCATCTGTCTCGTGCCTAAGTAAATGTTCTGAATTAGTTTTACTGCTTTTCTAATTGTAAAATTTTAAGTTTACACATAAAATGTATATAAAGTTTCAAGGGAAAAAGCTTTCGACATTCAAATGCTTTATCTATATGAGTAAAGGACAGCATCTTCAAATAATTTCAACCTCTTCTTAAAGAAATGACTTGAGGCAGTCAGTCATCATAACACATAATAAAAAAATTAGATCAAACAACTACATAATCTTCAATAAACAAAACAGCTTTATTATCCCCCTTTTACAAAATGAGGAAACAGAGTATCAGAGAGATTCGAATTTGCCCAACAAAGTCAAACAATTTGCTACTACAACCAGCAGATCCAGAATCTAAACCTGGCTGCTATCTGCAAAGCTCGCATTCTTTCCCTGTGCCAGACTGCCCTACCTGCCATTCTTCTGCTTACATCAGTGGTTCTCAAACATTCTGGTCTCAGAACCCCTTTATTCTCTTAAAAATTATTGGAAGACAAGCAGCAGCACTGTTTATGTGGGTTGTGTCGACTGAAATGTACCCTACTAGAAAATAAAACTGGGGCCAGGCACAGTGGCTAGCGCCTGCAATCACAGCACTTTGGGAGGCTGAGGCGGGTAGATCACCAGAGGTTAAGAGTTCGAGACCACCCTGGTCAACATGGTGAAACCCTGTCTCTACTAAAAATACAAAAAAAAAAAAAAAAAAAAAAAATTAGGTGGTGTGTGCCTGTAATCCCAACTACTCAGGAGGCTGAGGCAGGAGATTTACTTGAGATCAGGAGGTGGAGGTTGTAGTGAGCCAAGATCGCACCACTGTACTCCAGCCTGGGCAACAAGAGTGAAAACTCAGTCTCAAAAAAATAAATAAATAAATAAATAAAAACCTAAGAAAATTTGTTATTTATTTAAGATACAGAGTATCAGTCTCTCTAGTCTCGGCAGAGGATACATCTAAGATCCTCAGTGGATGCCTCAAACCACAGATAGTACAGATCCCTATAAAAAGTATACTTCGCTTTTTTTCCTATACACACATAACTACAATAAAGTTTAATTTTTAAATTAGGCACAGTAAAACATTAGCAACTATAATTTATTTTAAAAATTGAACAATTATAGCAATATATTGTAATAAAATCTATGAGAATGTGGACTCTCTCTCACACAAAACATCTTGTTGTACTGCACTTACCTGTATTAGGATGACTATCCACCGTGGGTAACTGAAACTGTGCATGGGGGACTACCGTATGTTGTTTTAATTAAAGTGTAAGAAGAAAATTCAGCCTCCTCCAGATACACAGTTGGAAAAAGGAAGAATACATTTTATTTAATAACCTTTTCATATTAACTATGGATATTTTTCTTTGATATCAAAATTCACTGAATTAGATAGTTTCTTAATGTAAAATTGCCCTGTAAAATCTGAAACCATAACAAATTTTTCACTCCGTTAACATTCAAACCCATTGGTCCATCTTGCATTCTGAATAAATCTTATATGCATCACGGTTTTCTAACATCATATATTAGTAATTTCATTACACAATATGACAAACTCATATTTGTGAATATCACCACTGCTTTCATTAGAAAAGTCTTTAAAGTACTGAAAAGCAGTTAAGTCAACAGTGGTAGATACAAGCTTTCCACAACTGTAATTTTTGTTTGAAACATGGAATTTAGGCTGGGTGCGGTGGCTCATGCCTATAATCCCAGCACTCTGGGAGGCCACGGTGGGTGGATCACTTGAGGTCAGGAGTTCAAGACCAGCCTGGCCAACATGATGAAACCCCGTCACTGCTACAAATACAAACATTAGCTGGCCATTGTGGCTCACATCTGTAATCCCACCTACTCAAGAGGCTGAAGCAAGAGAATCACTTGAACCCAGGAAGCAGAGGCTGCGATGGGTCGAGATCATACCACTGCACTCCAGCCTGGGCAACACAGCAAGACTCCATCTCAAAAAAAAAAAAAAAAAAGAAAGAAAGAAACTTTTAATTTTATCCCTGGCAACAATATTGTTACTTGTTTTTACTGAAGTGACAGGCTGATGTTGATCATTTATGGGGCAATATCTATTAAAACTCAGATGGAATAATCACGTGTATCAGTCGATCGTTGTTTTTAGTAAAAGCAGTTATTTCACAGAATAAGAAGCTAGTTAGCTAGTGTAGCCAGCAATTCAAACAAGAAGCGCTTCCCCTGAAAACACTCTTCCTTCTTCAGTATGTACTAAAAAGTACCTTCCAAATACTCACATTTCATAAAAAGGATTTTACAAAGATAAATACTCAGGGTGACGATTTAATAAAATTAGTAACTTTTACAGCTTCATCAATGGTATCCTTAAGTATAACCAATTTTTTTTTTCTTTTTTTTACTAAAATGCTTGGTTCTTACTAAAGTAAAGAACATATGACTACTATTACATGACGACTATTACAGTTTGGTGCCACTGCCTTGACTCATGGTAAGGCATCATCAGTTTTATCCACCATTGCTTTCTGTACCATCAGTGAAAAAGGCAAATGATGTTTCAGCATTATTCTGAAAGAGGATCCACAGACCAGAGCCACAGGCTTAAAGTATCTATGAAGGCAATTTAAAAGAACAAAAAGAAAGACTTTAACATAGAGCAAAGAATCCACATAAAAAGTTAACAAGATGAGCTGACAGCATTTTAAGTTATCTCTCTGCACCATAAGTTGCATTGTCAATTTCTGAACCTGCATGGTTCATGTACTTTCATCTCAGTTTTTTAGATTCGACTCCACTGCTCCTAAACCTGTGAGAACACTATTTGCCATTCCCTTAGGAAAAAAAGAAAAAGTAAGAGATACCAAAGTCTTCCCAGAAAGGGAGCAAAGAAAAAGGAGGGATGGAACAGACCATATAATAAAACAGAATTACAATATAAATATAACATATGATAAGATGTAGACTACAAAATGTTTTTTTCAACCAATACAAATAAATGGGGTAAATTCAACTATTAGAAGAAAAATATTTTAAGATCTGGTTTTTGAAAAGCAACAATCATGTTATATGTGGAAAGGACACACTAAAACAAATTATCTCAGAAAGTTTCAAAAGTTTTAAAGTTTCAAAACACCATAAAATCTCTCCAGTATTTCCACTCTTTCCAACTGTTCTCTTCTTCACCGTGCCTGTGATTTTCTTACGCTACCAGCTAGTTGTACTCAGTGTGTTCTACTTCAGATCAGGAATGTTTTCAGTAGTGGTCACTGCTGTATTTCCAACACCAAAGATAGCTCCTGGGCATGGCTGACGCTCAGGTTCAAACTTTGTTTGTATTTAAATTCATTATGCAGTTTAAACACATGAACCAATAAGTATACTCTGGAAAATGATTTCTATAAAAGTAGTGCCAATTGATTTGGAAGTAAATAAATGCAGGTGGCTAAAAATGTTTTCTGCAGAATCAGGTACAGGTAAAACCACTCTAAAAGACTAGGGAAACATTCCTTAAAAAAAAAGAAAAAAGAAACCCTAGTCCTATAATAAATAATAGGTCAGGTACAGTGGCTCACGCCTGTCAACCCAACACTTTGGGACGCTGAGGCGGGTGGATCACTTGAGGTCAGGAGTTCGAGGCCAGCCTAGCCAACATGGTGAAACTCCGTCTCTACCAAAAAATACAAAAATTAGCCTGGCTTGATGGTACACACTTGCAGTCCCAGTTACTCGGAGGCTAAGGTGGGAGGATTGCTTGAACCCAGGAGGCAGAGGTTGCAGTGAGCTGAGATCACACCACTCCACACACACACAGCCCAACATGGGTGGCAGAGTAGAAAAAAGATGCTGGTGTGGATGTGGTGAAAAGGGAACATTTTTACTGTTGGTGGGAATGTAAACCGGAACCACTATGAAAAACAGTGTGGGGATTCCACAAAGAACTAAAAGTAGATCTACCATTTGATCGAGCAATCCCACTATTAGCTGTCTCCCGCAAGGGAAGAAAAATTATACGAAATTATACGAAAAAGATACTTGCACACACGTTTATGGCAGCACAATTCACAATTGCAAAAATATGGAACCAGTCCAATGCCCATCAATCAATGAGTGAATAAAGAAAATGTGGTATATATATAAACCAAACATCGTTATGTCCTCACAAGTGGGAGCTAAGTTATAAGGATGCAAAGGTATAAGAATGATACAATGAGGCCGGGTGCGGTGGCTCACGCCTGTAATCCCAGCACTTTGGGAAGCCGAGGCGGGTGGATCACGAGGTCAAGAGATCGAGACCATCCTGGTCAACACGGTGAAACCCCGTCTCTACTAAAGCTACAAAAAATTAGCTGGGCATGGTGGTGCGTGCCTGTAATCCCAGCTACTCAGGAGGCTGAGGCAGGAGAATTGCCTGAATCCAGGAGGCGGAGGTTGCGGTGAGCCGAGATCGCGCCATTGCACTCCAGCCTGGGTAACAAGAGCGAAACTCCGTCTCAAAAAAAAAAAAAAGAATGATACAATGGACTTTGCGGACTCAGGAAAAAGGGTGGGAGGGGGTGGGGATAAAAGACTACACATTAGGTACAAGGTACACTGCTCGGGTGATGGGTGCACGAAAACCTCAGAAATCACCACTAAAGAACTTATCCCCGTAACCAAAAAGTACCTGTTCCCCAAAAACTTATTGAAATAAAAAATAAATTATAAAAAATAAATTCATTCCACTATGCGGGCCAAGTGCGGCGGCTCACGTGTGTAATCCCAGCACTTTGGGAGGCCAAGGCAGGCGGATCACGAGGTCGAGATCGAAACCATCCTGGCCAACATGGTGAAACTCCCTCTCTACTTAAAAAAAAAAAAAAAAATTAGCTGGGCGTGGTGGCGTGCGCCTGTAGTCCCAGCTACCTGGGAGGCTGAGGCAGGAGAATGCTTGAACCCGGGAGGCAGAGGCTGCAGTGAGCCGAGATCATGCCACTGCATTCTAGCCTGGCTCATGGCGACAGAGCAAGACTCTGTCTCAAAAAAAAAAAAAAAAAAAAAAAAAATCCACTGTGATACCTTGAAAAAAAACCCACCTAGGCCTTTGTACAAAGATTGCTTTGCAAAGGCAATTAACTTCTCATTCTTCTTAAACAAAGTGCTAAACTAGAAATTCTAGATGTGTTATATAAGGACACAGATTATATAATTTAGACCGACACAGAGTTCAGTCAATAGATATTTAAAGAAAACACGCTGGTTCTACATTTAGAAATTAATGAAAAAGTGTACTTACTTGTTTTAATTTAAAATAAAATGTTTAAAGTACACGAGTCCCTAGTTCCGTGAAGTTTTTTAGTTAACTGACAAATACCAATTCTGAAAAATTTTGGGGGAAAAAAATAAAAGGAGTCTTGTAACAGAAAAGAACGGAAAAAGGTACAGGCTAGCAACGAGGAAGCTAGAGTAACAATGACGAGACGACACTGCTTTCAAGAAAAACTGGTCAAACAAAATGAAAAGGGGCATATTATGAAAAGTATAAGCCATAATATAATGAAGATCAAATCTGCCAAAAACTTTTGTACATAAAATGGAACAGCATTAAAATGTCTCTTTCAGCCAAGGAAACTGGAAGTAAACAAAAATGAAGAATATAGCAAAATTAAATCACATAATTATCTTTTAGACATATGGGATTCTGTACCCTAAAAAATGAGAACCCATCTCCTTTACAAGAACTTACGTAACAGTTACAAAAGGCCCCAATGAAAACCTTCATAAATTTTAAAAGTCAGAAAGATCTCCTTAATTAACCACAAAGCAATAAAACTAAACAGCACAAACAAAAAATAATTAAGTAAATTAAACTAAAATCATCAAACACCTTTAACTCAAGTCAGAGACAAAAATCTCAAAATGAACAAACACGGTACACTAACAATGAAAATGCTATATATTTGCTGAGCACAGTGGCTCACGCCTGTAATCCCAGCACTTTGGAAGACTGAGGCAGGCGGATCACTTGAAGTTAATTCAACACCAGCCTGGCCAACATGGTGTAACCCTGTCTCTACTAAAAATACAAAAATTAGCCAGGCGTGGTTGGCAGGCACCTGTAATCCAAGCTACTTGGGAGGCTGAGGCAGGAGAATCGCTTAAACCCAGGAGGCGGAGGCTGCAGTGGGCGGAGATTGTGCCACTGCACTCCAGTCTGGGCGACAGAGTGAGACTCCATCTGGGGAAAAAAAGAAAAAGAAAATCCTACATACCAAAATCTACATGATTCTGCAAGACCCTAAAACTAGGCTCACAGAAAAATTCAAAGATTTAAACATTTATAAAACTAAATGGTATGGAATTAAAAGAAATAAATTATACATTCAATTCAAGAAGTAATTTATAAACCCCCGGCCAGCAAAAGAAAAATCAGGAAAAATAAAGATAAAAGCACAAATTAATCAATTATAAAACAGAAAGTAACAGGATTAAACATTACAAGAGTTGATTCTTTGATTACACAAGAGACAACTCAATTGGAAAACAACTAGCTGGCATAATCAAGAAAGGGAAATGTGCTTATACAAAATTGGAAATAGAGCAATCACCACACATTCATGAGAAATCAAAATGTGTAAAATTACTTTGAAAATTCTATGAAAATTAATTTGAAATTCGGATGAAAAGGATAATTTTACAACAAAATATATATTATCAAAATTTGCAGAAGACGACACAGGAATCCCAAAGAAGCTAATAATTGTCAAAGAAACTGAGAAAGTGATCAAGGAGTTACCAAGGCTCTTTTCCCTTTAGGATAAGAACACACGTGCTGATAAGGGCTTAAGACAACTATTTCCCAGCCTGACCAACATGGTGAAACCCTGACTCTATTAAAAATACAAAAAGCAGCCAGGCATAGTGACACGTGCCTGTAGTCCCAGCTACTCGGGAGGCTGAGGCAGGAGAACTGCTTGACCCGGAAGGCGGAGGTTGCAGTGAGTTGAGATCGTGCCATGGCACCTTAGGTTGGCAACAGAGCAAGACTCCGTCTCAGAAAAAATAAAATAAAATAAATAAAAATCCAAAGAATTTTGGTGGAATGAAAATTGTTCTATATCTTGATTGTGGTAGTGTTTATATGACCGAATGCATTTGTTAAAACTCAACAAAATGCAACTAAAAAAGGCGATTTCATTGAAAACAAATTATAAATCAATTATTAAAATTCATTGAAAAGGAAATTCAAACCAAAACAAGATAAGCTCTCATGTGAATTTGAGAAACTTAAATGAGTAACACTTAATGTTGGGAAAGGCATCCTGAACTGAGCATTCATAACTAATGACTGCAATAAATTGGTACAACTTTGTAAAAATTATTTGAAAATATTTATCAAAAATTTAAATTGATATATGCCTAACCAAGTTATGATGCTACTAGTGATTTGTCCTTTGCATCTATACTCATGCCAAACACAAAGACATATGGACAACAATGTTCCTTATTCCATTAATAGGAAAAAAAAAAAGCAAACATTACTCAATCATTGACTTAATATTGGTAAATACAGACCACATAATGGCCTAATATGTGCCAAATCTTTGTTACAACCCTGTAAGTTTGGTACCGTGCGCTGTGAAATAGACTGCATAAGTTCATGTGCTATATTCTGGCTCCACCATTGAACAATTGTGTGATCCAAGAAATGTCAGTACCCATCACTCAGGCTAGTTGTGAAGTTTAAATGCGTTAATATATGTGATGTCTTTAAAATAATGCCTGGCTCATATTAGGCTATGCAGATGTTTGCAGCTAGTAAAAGCAGTAGTACTAACATTCTCAACATCTAGATGGGGAAGCTGAGATACAGAGAGGTTAAGAAACTTGCCTAAAATCACACAACTGATTTTAGAGCTCACTTCTCTACACAAAACATTTACTACATAATTCATCTTGGCAAAAACGTGGAATCTAAATGTCAGGAAGCAACA
The DNA here is from genome assembly GCF_009761245.1 of Sapajus apella. NCBI lineage: Eukaryota > Metazoa > Chordata > Mammalia > Primates > Cebidae > Sapajus > Sapajus apella. The sequence goes on along the minus strand of NW_022436970.1, from coordinate 15,722,750 downwards.
ATAACCATAAAAAATCATTAGCTATCATTAGAAAATAATAATCAATACCCAATGGAAATGTTATAAAGCAAGATGTCCACAAAGCATTATTGGGGGAAAAAATCAAGTTACCAAACTAAATGTAAAGATTATCTCATTTGTATGTAAATTTATATACCTAAAAGTGCATAGTAAATGTTTCAAAGAATAAAGAAGTGATTACATCTCTAGTGAACAGGAAAAGGGATCAGGAAGCTCAGTTGACTTTTATTTTCTATATTAGCCTTTTCTGTAATTGTTGAGCAGATTTTACATTACTACAAAAGGACCACTCTACCCCATAAAGTGTTCAGGTACAAGTGAAGGTAAAATAAGGCACTCTGACTAAAAAAACTGTCTCTCTGTGTTTCAGTCACCTGGTATTATGAAAAGCAAGACCCTGATGCCCTCAGAGTCAAAGGTCTGAACAACTTTCCAGGCCTTCCCAAACTGTTTCCAATTCTTTCTAGCTTTTAATCCCATGAAGCCAAGTATTACCCTCATGCCTTGCCTCATTCCAAGTACCCAATACTCACTTCAGCCTTTTGCTTCTCTCTTCAAGAATAATGAAAACGGAAGGATGAAAGATGAACTCACTACATTCTAGGGTCTTAGATTCTAGTGTAGAATACACTGGTGAACATCTGTAGGAATCTGAGAAGTGCTCTAAGAGAAACATACTTAGAAAGCCATCATCACTCAGAGCCACACCTAACTCAGGCCAGGAGGCAGGAGGGCAGGCTTCCTATCACTGAGGCTGCTACTTGTGCTGCTTCTCCAGCCGCCACTCACTTGGAGATTATGCACTCACAATGTTATGTTCATCTTCCTGAATTCTGACGAGCGCTCTACTTGGAAGACAATATTTTTATTTCCATTTTATAGAAGAGCCAACTGGAGCTTAGTTTAATAATTTGTCCGAAGTCACAAAAAAAAAGTTGCCAAAAGCCGGGCGCGGTGGCTCACGCCTGTAATCCCAGCACTTTGGGAGGCTGAGGCGGGTGGATCACGAGGTCAAGAGATCGAGACCGTCCTGGTCAACATGGTGAAACCCCGTCTCTACTAAAAATTCAAAAAATCAGCAGGGCATGGTGGCGCATGCCTGTAATCCCAGCTACTCAGGAGGCTGAGGCAGGAGAATTGCCTGAACCCAGGAGGCGGAGGTTGCGGTGAGCCGAGATCGCGCCATTGCACTCCAGCCTGGGCAACAAGAGCGAAACTCCGTCTCAAAAAAAAAAAAAAAAAAAAAA
>NW_022436970.1:15664004-15721382 GCF_009761245.1 Sapajus apella | reverse complement strand
TATTGGACACAAGTGCTGAACCTGTGGTGCATGACTCAGAAACTGCTTTTTTTTTTTTTTCTTTCGAGACAGAGTTTCACTCTTGTTGCCCAGGCTGGAGTGCAATGGCGCGATCTCGGCTCACCGCAACCTCCGCCTCCTGGGTTCAAGCAATTCTCCTGCCTCAGCCTCCCGAGTAGCTGGGACTACAGGCGCGCGCCACCATGCCCAGCTAATTTTTGTATTTTTAGTAGAGACAGGGTTTCACCATGTTGACCAGGACGGTCTCGATCTCTTGACCTCGTGATCCACCCGCCTCGCCCTTCCAAAGTGTTGGGATTATAGGCGTGAGCCACCGTGCCCGGCCAGAAACTGCCATTTTACTTGAATGTGCCCTAACCTAACATCAGGCATGGCAACACAGAGCCTTGTGATTAAGAGCACAGACAGGAGACGGGAGTCCACATCGCAACTACTATTTCCTAATGACCTTGGACATCCACGTCTCAGTTCTTCATGTGAAAATGGGGATAAAAGCAGTATATACCTAGGGGATTCACTTCGGGCATGATGGAATGAGGGGGCCGGCCAGGCTTGGTGGCTCACGCCTGTAATCCTAGCACTTTGGAAGGCCAAGGTAGGCAGTTCTCTTGAGTCCAGGAGTTCAAAACCAGCCTGGGCAACACAGGAAGACTCTGACTCTGCAAAAAACAAAAACAACAACAACAACAACAAAAACCCAAAAAATTAGCCAGGCATGGTGGCGCATACCTGTAGTCCCAGCTACTCAGGAGGCTGAGGTAGGGGGATCACCTGAGCCTGGGAAGGAAGGTTGAGGCTGCAGTGAGCTGTGACTGCACCACTGCACTCCAGCCTGGGCAACAGAGTGATACCCTGTCTCAAAAATAAAATTTTTAATCATTTATAAAAAAATATATTTTAAAAAAAGGAAAAATGAGAAGATCAATCAATCTCCTTCCCCAAAAGTAACTATGAAGCTGGACTAAACTGTCAATAGCAACCATTTCAGTACTTTGAATTCATCATATTTGGTGATGACTGGAAATGATAAATGTGTAGGTTAATTTAAAATACTATAAATACATTTTTTTCATTTCTTCTCTTCTTCAAAGGGCATGAGATTGTATAATAATTGTAACAGTACCATTGAGGTTATAACATACAACATACAGTAATTTACATAAATAATAGCACAGGCTGGGCGTGGTGGCTCACATCCATAATCCCAGCACTCTGGGAGGCTGAGGTGGGTGAATCACTTGAGGTCTGGAGTTCGAGACCAGCCTGGCCAACACGGTGAAATCCTGTCTCTCCTAAAAATACAAAAAAATTAGCTGGGCATGGTGGTGCCCACCTGTAATCCCAGCTACTAGGGAGGCAGAGGCAGGAGCATTGCTTGAACCTGGGAAGTGGAAGTTGCAGTAAGCCGAGATCGCACCACTGCACTCCCACCTGGGCAAGAGAGTGAGATTCCTTCTCAAAAAAACAAAATAATAGTAATAACAATAATAATGATAATAATGGCACAAAGTCAGGGGAGGAAAAGAAGACATGAAGCCAAGTGCCTATATTTTATCAGCATTAAGGTAGCATTATTTTGCAGTAGACTGTGATAAGTAAAGCATGGAGTGATTTGTGGAGCAATCACAAAGAAAATTGCTCATACAATATTATTTATAAAATAAAATGTCGACAAAGGAATTAAATTGGTACACCAAAAAATATGCACTTAACACAAAATAATGCAGTAACAGAGGAACAAATAAACAAAAATAAATTTTAAAATGAATGGCAAAATGATGGACGTAAATCCAAAGGAATCAATAATCACATTAAGTTTGAATGGACTAAACTCTTAGCCTAGGAATCAGCAAACTTTAACTTTTTCATCGTCCTTTTTGTGTAGTTCCTAACCTAAAAGATGGTTTTTATATTATTTAATGATGGAAAAAAAGTGACATAAAAATTATGTGAAATTCAAATTTCAATGTTCATAAATAAAGGTTTCACTGGAATAAAGCCACTCCTACTTTGTTACCTATCTTTTATGGCTGCTTTCTCGCTGCAACAAAGCTGCATTGTTAAGAGGCCATAAAGCATTAAAGCCTAACACATTTACAACCTGACCTTACAGAAAAACTTTGCCAATGTTGCTCTACTCAAAAAGTAGAAATTGTCAGACTAAATTTTCTTTGAAAAAGAAACAACTATGTGCTGTCTACAATAGACTCCCCTAACACAGAAAGACATGAACCACTTAAAAAGGGCAGGAAAAGTTTCCATGTATCTAGTAATCATGCGAGCTAGAATAGCTCTATTAATATCAGACAAAATAGACTTTAAGTATTACTAGAGGCAAAAAGGGACATTTCAAAATGATAAAAAGGTCAATACATACTGAAGACATAGCAATTGTAAACACATATACACTTCATAAAACCCAAAATACATAAAGCAAAGCCTGGGAGAATTGAAAGGTAACATAGACAATTCAATAATACTTGAAGATTTCGAAAAGCCAATTTCATAAATGATAGAAAAAATAAAGAGGAAATAGCAAGGTATATAGTACTTCAACACTATCAACTAACTTGACCTAATTAATATTTTTTCAAGGCTTCATTCCTCAGGATAGACCAAAGCAAGCCTCAATAGCTAGGTGTGGTGGCTCACAACTGTAAACCCAGAATTTGGGGAGGCGAAGGTGGGAGGATCATTTGAGCCCAGGAATTTAAGACCACTCTGGGCAGCATAGTAAGACCTAGTTGCTACAAAAAAATAAAACAAAATTAGCCAGGTATGGTGGTGCATGCCTGTAGCCCCAACTGCATGGGAAGCTGGGGCAGAAGGATCACTTGAGCCTAGGAGTGTTGGGGCTGCGCCTTCACCATGATTATGCCACTACACTCCAGTCTGGGTGACAGAGCAAGACTCTGTCTCCAAAAGCCTCAATAAATGCAAAAAGACTAATGCTATGATTATACCAAGTATGTTACCTGATCACAATGGAGGTAAAGTATATATCTACAACAGAAATAAAACTGGAAAAACACCAAATATTTTGAAATGAAACAAAACACTTCTAAATAACCAATGGCCCAAAGACTAAAAGTCACAAGAGAAGTTAAAAAAATATTTGACAGAATGAAAACAAAACATACACAAATTTATGAGATGCAGCTAAAGTAGTGCTTAGAAGAAAATGTACAGCTTTAAATGCCTGTAACAGAAAAGGTCTCGAATCAATAACCTAAACTTTCACCCTTAAGAAATTAGAAAAGAACTAAACCCAATGAAAGCAGAATAAAATAGTAAATGCTAGAGTGGAAATTAATAAAACAGTAAACAGAAAAACAAGAGGAAAGAAACAAAACCAAAAGGAGGTCATTTGAAAAGATAAAAAACAGACAAAGCTTTAGGCTAGACTGACGAAGAAGTTAATAACGAAGACATAAATTAGCAAAATCAGAAATGAAAGAGAGGCTATCACTATCAAACCTATGGGAACTTAAAGGATTATATGGAAATATTATAAACCACCTTTTACCAACAAATTAGAAAACTTAGGAGAAAATGGACAAAATCCTAGAAAGACACAAATTACCAAATCTGACTCCAAAAAAAAACAATAAAAAAAGGAGAATCTAAATAGACCTATAACGAGTAAAGAAGTAGAACTCCTAATTAAAAACCTTCCAAAACCTTCCCATAAAGAAAGATCAGGCTCGGGTGGCTTCACTGGTAAATTTCACCAAAGATTTAAAGAATTAATGCAAATATTCATAAACTCTTTCAGCTAATAGAGAAGAAACGAACACTTCACAAGCCACTCGGCGTGGCCTGTATTACCCTGATACCAAAGCCAAAGACACCACAAGAAAACTCCAAATCAACATCCATCATGAACACTGGTACAAAAAATTCTTTGTTATTTTTAGAGACAAGGTCTCACTTTGTCATCCAGGCTGGAGTGGTGCAATCATGGCTCGCTGCAGCCTCCATCTCCAGGCTCAAGTGATCTTCCTCGCTCAGCCTCCCAAATACCTGGGACCACAGGCACACGCCAGCACGCCTGGCTAATTTTTCATTTTTTGTAAAGATGGGGTCTACCTATGTTGCCCAAGCTGGTGTGGAACTCCTGGGCTCAAACAATCCTCCAGCCTAAAACTCCCAAAGTGTTAGGATTACAGGTGTGAGCCATCACACTTGGCCAAAACTTCTTAACAAAACATCAGCAAATGAATTCAGCAACACATAAAGGGCATTACAGACTTCAACCAAATGACATTTATCCAGGTTGGTTTAATATCAATAACCAATTAATGCACTACAACACACTAATAAAGAAGGGAAAAAACACATGATCATCTTAATAGTTGCAGACTGATAATAGAAACTTTTTATAAACAAAGAATAGAAGGAAACTTGCTCATACTAATTAAGGGCAATTATGAAAAACCTACAGCTAACATCATACTTAATTGCAAAGGACTGAATGCTTTGCCACTAAAGACTGGGAGCAAGACAAGGACATCTGCTCTCACATCTAACTCAACACTGTACTGAAGGTTTAGCCAGTGGAACAAGAAAAAAATGCATACGAATTGGAAAGGAAAAAATAAAATTGCCTTTTCTCACAGTTGACACAATATTAGTTTTTGCTTTTTTGGTTTTTTGAGATAGGATCTTACTCTTTCACCCTGGCTGGAGTGCAGTGGCATGATCACAGCTCACTGCAGCCTCAACCTCCTGAGCTCAACCAATCCTCTTGCCTTAGCCTTCCAAGTAGCTTGGACTACAGGTACACACCACCACATCTGGGTAATTTTTTAATAGAGAAGGGTTTCCCTACGTTTCCCAGGCTAGTCTGTACTCCTGGGCTCAAGTGATCCTCCATCGTTGGTTTCCCAAAGTGCTGAGATTATAGGCATAAGCCCCCACACCTGGCCAGCTGACAAAATCTTACATGTAGAAAAACCCAAGGAAATCACACATACAAAATAACCCTACAAGCCTACAAACCTAGCAAGAATAAAACTACGAGCAAACCAAAAGTGAATTAAGAAAACAATTCCATTCACAAAAAATAAAATTACTCAGGAATAAATTTAACAAATGAAATGTTGAGATTCACTCAGGATGCGTGGCAAAATATTAAGGGAAATATTAGGGAAAGTGGTAAGATTACAGTATCAAACCTTTTGGAAGGCTGAAAGGTTTTCATTAATTTATGGAATGGGCTGAAAGCAGCCACTTCTTATGTCAGAGCATTAGGTCATAGGGTGAAGATTAAGGAAAACAGAAACTGCCCCAGTTAAATCTGTTTACCCCACATTCCTTTGTCTCTACTCTGTTTACTCATGTAAACTTTGTGCTGGATGGCCCTCTCAGGGGGAGATCAAAGAGGAATTACCTATTAATGGTGTTTACTCTGGGCCCCAGAACCAAAACCTTTTATCATTTGTAAAACCACTCTTTTACATTAATTATCCACAAGTATGTTGACTTAAAACCTCTGTTATTAAATCTACACTGAATAAATGTGAGGAGGAACAGGAAGTAGTTGTTGGTTAGTTGCAATAGCCCTCTGAGAGCAGCTGATGACCCCCTAGCCTGACTCTTACACTGTACACTGGTGTGTGACAGTGTATTTCATTCATATGTCGCTGAGTCATGCACGGTCTGCAGGACAGACCTCCGCAAGTGGTGTTCGACATCTCAAATGAAGTACAAGAATCATACAGTCAAAACTATAAAACACTGCTAACAGAATGTAGAGCTTCTAAATAATTAGAGAATCCATGTTTTTGAACTGGAAAATTCAATATTATTAATATGGTAGTTTTCCCAAAATTGATCTACAGATTCAAACAATCCCTATCAAAAGCTTAGTAGGTTTTTTCACATATTATTGACACAACATTCCTAAAATTTATGTTGAAAGGCAATTCTGAAAAAGACTGAAGTTACACTATCAAATTTCAAAAGTGCTTATAAAGCTATAGGAATCAAGACAGTGTGCTGCTGGTATAGAGACTGGCATACACATCACAGAATAAAGGAGTCTGAAATCCTTACATTTTTATAGTCGACTGATTTTCAAGAAAAGTGCCAAGACAAGTCAATGAGTAAATCCTTCTTGATAAATGGTGCTGAGACAACTGGATAGCTAAAAACAAAAATGTAAACCCTTACTTCACACCATAGGTAAGTCAAAGTGGATCGTATACCTAAATGTATGAGCTACAACTATAAAACTTCTAAAAACAACTTTGTGAACCCAGTTTGGACAGAGTTCTTAGACACAATGCCAAAAGCACAACATGTAAGAGAAAAACTCTGCTAAGTTAGACTTCATTAAAATTTAATAACTAAAATTAAAAATGTTTGTGTTTCAAAACACACCATTAAAAGGAAGATAAGCCACAGGCTAGAAGAAAGTATCTGTATAACTGACAAGAGATTGTACCAAGATACAAATAAAACCTAATTTTTTAAATAGGCAAAAAATGTGAACAGATCTTTGACCAAAGGCAACACACAAAATAAGCTCACAAAAAGGTCCTTAATAGTTATTAGTCATTCAAAATGTAAATTAAAGCCACAAAAAGATACCACTACATATCCACTATCACGACAATATCATGACAAAGGCAGGGATGCAGAGAAACCAGAAACCTTATATACTGCTGGTGGGAATGTAAGATGGGTTTTTGTTTTTTTTTTTTTTTTTTTTGAGATGGAGTCACGCTCTGTCACCCAGGCTGGAGTGCAATCGTGAGATTTGGCTCACTGCAACCTCCCGAGCAGCTGGTACTAGAGGTGCCTGCCACCACACCCAGCTAATTTTTTGTATTTTCAGTAGAGATAGTGTTTCACCATGTTAGCCAAGATGGTCTCGATCTCCTGCCCTTGTAATCCGCCCGCCTCAGCCTCCCAAAGTACTGGGATTACAGGCATGACCCACCATGCCCAGCCCAGGGCTGGCTTTTAAATAAAGTTTTTCTTTTTTCCCTATTGCGGAAAAGTGATGATTAAGGGTATGCCTAAATATAGAGAACAAAAAAATTTATCACAGGGCAGGTAGATTTTGGACCCCTAGAAATCACTCCATATCAGTTCATACAGGTCATCCTGTTTCTTCTTTTTTCTTTACAGCTGCATTGACCTTGTATCTTGACTTTTCATTTTCTAGTACCTGAGGATCAGAAGTTTCTCCATTTTATTTTAGTCAAATGTATCAGTTTACCTTTATTATCTGCCCCTTCTATTGTCATAAAAAATTCATCTGACACTGAGATCACATGTTCTTTATTCGCTGTAAAGTTGTTTTGGTTTTCACATATAAATCCCTGATTAATCTAGTACTGATTTATATGTGAGGTAGGTAGGGATTTACACTTCTCCACACATACAACCAATTCACTCAACACATTTATGGAAAAATACTAACCCTCACAAGAATCAGAGCTATACAAATTAAACTATTAATAGTATAATTTTCCAAAAGTCAAATCAGTAAAGATTTTTCTAAATGGTTATATTCACTGCTTCAAAAGTTTTTGTTTTGTTTTGTTTTTTGAGACAGAGTCTCATTCTGTCGACCACGCTGGAGTACAGTGGTACAATCTCTGCTCACTACAACCTCTGCTTCCTGGGTTCAAGCGATTCTCCTGCCTCAGCCTCCTACTTCAGCCTTCTGTAGCTGGGATTATAGGCATATGCCACCACTCCCAGCTAATTTTTGTCTTTTTTTTTTTTTGAGACGGAGTTTCGCTCTTGTTACCCAGGATGGAGTGCAATGGCACGATCTTGGCTCACCACAACCTCCGCCTCCTGAGTTCAAGCAATTCTCCTACCTCAGCCTCCTGAGTAGCTGGGACTAGAGGCATGCACCACCATGCCCAGCTAATTTTTGTACTTCTAGTAGAGACGGGGTTTCACCTTGTTGACCAGGATGGTCTCAATCTCTTGACCTCGTGATCCACCCGCCTCAGCCTCCCAAAGTGCTGGGATTATAGGCATGAGCCACCACGCTCAGCATTTTTTGTCTTTTTAGTAGACATGGGTTTCACCATGTTGGCCAGGCTGGTCTTGAACTCCTGACCTCAGATGATCCACCTGCCTCAGCCTCCCAAAGTGTTGGGATTACAGCTGTGAGCCATCGCACCCGGCTGAAGGTATCTTAACACAGTCATAAAAATTAATCTGGCAATATGCAACTGAAACACAATCATACTCCTTGACCCAATCATGCTGTTTTTATAAATCTTAAAGAAAAAAAAACACACAGGAATGTTCCCTGGATCACGTATGACAAAAAGTAAATTTAAATTTAAAAAACTGAACACATCCTAATTTCCAACAGTATGAGTAAACAAAATCCTGGCACATTTACACAATAGAACTTTAGAGAACCACTGAAATTGATATTTATGCAGAGTTATAAATAACATGAGGGGAAAATTCATATTGTTCATTTGTTAAGAGCAAAAACACAGGAAACAAAATTATATGTATGTGGTCCAATCACACAGAAAGAATAGGGAGGAAAACTGGACCATGAAGTACAGCTGAACTGTTAACTGGATGGCAGGATTTTTGTAAACATTATTTTCAAAACATCCTATAGTGAGCATGCGGTGTTTTTGTAAGAATTAAACCTGTGAGCTTATTTGTTCATAAATTACTTTTTTTAAAGTAAATAGTCGAGCAAATCCATTAAAAAATGCAAGGCCCTTTCTTGGCTTTCAGTTATACCATGACTGCCAAACAAAAAATAAATCAAGGCCGGGCACGGTGGCTCACGCCTGTAATCCCAGAACTTTGGGAGGCCGAGGCGGGTGGATCATGAGGTCAAGAGATCGAGACCATCCTAGTCAACATGGTGAAACCCCGTCTCTACTGAAAATACAAAAAATTAGCTGGGCATGGTGGCGCATGCCTGTAATCCCAGCTACTCAGGAGGCTGAGGCAGGAGAATTGCCTGAACCCAGGAGGCGGAGGTTGCGATGAGCCGAGATCGCGCCATTGCACTCCAGCCTGGGTAACAAGAGTGAAACTCCGTCTCAAAAAAAAAAATAAATAAAATAAATAAATCAAAAGATGAGACTATTGGGTTTTCCTGTAGCCTTTTGTTTTTACTTTTATTCTTTGGCTTTGGTAGAACCTAGGCAGCTTTTTCCTCTTTACCTGCTCAAAATAACTTTTTGCAAATCTGACTTAAAAAAATTTGTACTGGTGTGTATATATATAGTTAGGAACTGGCCTTGAATATTCAAAGTCTAAATGACAAGAGTGATAAGCCTACCAGCTTTTCAAGACTCTTCCCTTCCTATTTAGCTTATATTCCATAATTCATCATTGTAATCATTTCCTTGTGTATACCTCTAGGCCCTTCCTCTACTCTCCTTCTGAAAAACTCTCTTGGCAAAACCACATTAGCCAATTCAATTCTACTTAATGTCTTGCCTGCACCCATAGAGCTGAATAAGGCTGCAAAAAAACCGAACTGGGCTGATGGGTCTCACTTTGTAGTTACCGCCATGACCCGCAGGTGGGTCCTTAATGCTGCCTGGAAATCAAACTACTTTTCCCTGGTTCATTCTTCTCCTTCCCTGCCTACCATTTCACACTTTCTCTCTCTCTTCTCCAACCCTGGAGCACTCCCATTATCCCCGGAACACTCCCCCATTTCCTATCTCCGCAGATGGCCCAGCTTCCTATTTCACTGAGAAAAGGAACATCAGGAGACCTTGGACTCGGGACCCCATATTCCCACTCAGCACCATGTTTCCATCTACTCCATCCTGCTACCTTGCTCAAGGGCCCCCACCCTCCTCTGGCATACTTAATCTCCCAACAACTTCCCCACTCCACTGATCATTTCTGAAAATGTTATTTCTCATACATACAAGCAAACTTGTGGGGACCCCACTTTCCCCACCAGCTATAGCCCCATCTGTCTCATTCCCTTTGCAGCAAAACACGTCAGGAGAATTGTGTCTACCAATGCCCACGATTCCTCTCCCACCTTCTCTTACAGCCACACCAAGGCCTTCTCTACCGGTCATAGCACAGAGCAGCTCTTGTCAAAGTCACCAATGGTGCCCACATTGCAAGTCTAGTGTGAGTTCTCAGACCCAATCCTAGAGGCTCTGAGTGACCACTGAGCACTCCTTTTCCTTCAACATAATTTTACCTCTTTGCTAAGCACACCACACACTCAAGGTCCCTCAGTGTGACTCCTTTGCTGGTCTCCCTCTGGAGTCTTAATGGGAGTGCCCCACCACTCAGACTTTGGTCCCCTCTTCTCCATCCATGATTTCACTCATGCTCATGACATTCTATAGCACGATGGGACTTACACTCCCAAATTCTCTCTCTTCATTTACAGACTAGTTATATTCAGCTCCCTTTGGGACACTGACACTTTGATGTCTTGCAGACACTTGAAACTTCACAAGTTCAAAACTAAACTCTGGCTCTTTCTCACCCACCCCACACCCGCCCCACTTGCAGGTTTAAATATTCTCTATCGTACTTCCGCTTCCAGCTACTCCACATTCTTCCAATGATCAACTAAGAACACTCAGAATCATCCTTGGCTCCTTTCTTTCTCCCACACCTCATCTAGTATGTCATGAAATCCCAATTTCAGCTACCTCCAAAACGTATGCAGAATCCAAATACTTTTTGCCACTATACCAGACCAAGCTGCTGTCCTCTTTCTACTGCATTATGGCAATACCTCCTAATTCGTTTCCTTGCTTTCCTTCCCCTGCCCCATTCTATTCTCAACATGTCTCAACAAACTGGAACAGATGCTGACACTCTGGCTACTACTGCAACAAGGTCCTTTATCTCTGACCCACGAGTCTTATGTCTTCTGCCAGCATCCATGAAACTGTAGCAGGTTAACCGGTGAGGCTGCCTTTGAGCTTGTTTGTTTAAGGCAAAAATCTCAGATGTTTTCACACTTCTTGGCAACTACACGCAAACATAATAAATGTTTACAACTACATAAAAACATAATTACATCTACATAATTAACGTAAAGCAATTGCTTTGACTTCTTTCAGGGTTCTTCTGTCTTACGACAATAAACTCTAATTTAAAAGGCAATATGAACATTGCATGGCTAGAAAGGTAGATTTTAAAAAGTTAAATATAGCCAAATTAAGAAAAATGAACTTAAAGTTACCAAACAATTTAAACTTAAAAATAAATTTATATTTACAGCAAAAGTTCTAATAAACTTTCAAGTGATTAACTCCTACTCTGTGGGCTGACATGAAAATATGGGGTAGCATCAGCCTAAGTTTGCAGAGGTATACTGAGTGAATCTCCATATAAAATGGGGATAATCTCTAACTCATGTCCAGTTCTAAAAGCATCTGACTCAAAAATAATAAGTGTACAGATTTAGATATCTAACAAGCAAAGAACAGCTTTTCCATGAGCATTTCTAAGCATCCTTCACTATAATTGTGCTCAATACAGTCTTATTTGATTATTAAACTGAATATGGAACAAATATTCATAATGTCAATCATGCTAAAATGCTAATGGTGTTGGCTTACAAGAATTGATTAATGAGGCTGGGTGAGGGGGCTTACACAGCTGTAATCCCAGCGCTTTGGGAGGCTGATGCGGGTGGATCACTTGAGGTCAGGAGTTCAAGACTAGCCTGGCCAACCTGGTGAAACTTTGTCTCTACTAAAAAAAAACACAAAAAGTAGACAATTGTGGTGGTTGGTGCCTGTAATCCCAGCAACTCAGGAGGCTGAGGCAAGAGAATCACCTGAATCCAGGAGGCAGAGGTTGCAGTGAGTCAAGATCACGCCCCTGGACTGCAGCCTGGGCGACAGAAAGAGACTTAATTAAATGATTGCACACCTCTCCTTAATTTTTCCATTCAAATTTTAGCAGGTTGCATTTAAAAAGTAGTGTACCTATACATCAATTGACCACTGTCTTTATATGTATACAGTCATCCCTCAGTATTCATGGGGGATTGGGTCCAGGACCCCCACCAATACCAAAAGCTGTGGATGCTCAAGTCCCTTATATAAAATGTCATAGTATCTGCATATACCCTATGTACATCCTCCCCTATACTTTAAGTCATCTCCAGATTATTTATAGTACCTAATACAAGTGTTGCATAATTGGTTATATCATTTTTTATTGTCTTATTTGCCTTAACCAATTCAGAGAAATGTGGCATAAGAAATATTTCATCTTTGTCCCTAGTTCCTGGCACAGTTCCTACATCTTTGGGATTTCCTGAGATAGGAGTGTTTTTTGTTGTTCAAAACAAGCCCCTTTCAATCACAAGTGTGAATGCTAATGCAAATGCTGTGACTGTCAGCCTCAGGATGGGGCTGGTCACCCAGAGACCTAGTGCCTAGAGGGTGGAACTCTCAGCCCCGCCCCCACAGTCCCTATGCTTGAGAGAAAAGGAAAGGGTTAGAGATTGAGTTATACAGAAACTCCAACCACAAGATTCAGGGACCTTGTGCACACAAGGGTGGGCTGGGCAGGAGGTCACCCTAGGAGGGCACAGAAGCTCCACATCTCCCCTTGTTTGCTCCGTGCACCTCTTCCACCAGGCTGTTGCTGAGTTGACCCTTTATAATAATGTTTTCCTGAATTTTATTCTAGCAAATTATCTAATCTGAGGAGGAGGCAGCAGGAACCCCTGATTTGTAGCCAGTCGGTCAGAAGCATGAGAGGCCTGGGACTTGTGGCTGACATCTGAAGCTGGGGTAGTCTTACGGGATTCAGCCCATTGCCTGTGGAGTCTGTACTTACTCTGGGTAGAGTCTGAATTAACTGAATTGTTGGACACTTGTTTTTTTTTCTTTTTTTTTTTTTTTTTTTTAAGACAGAGTTCTGCTCTTGCTGCCCAGGCTAGAGTACAATGGCATGATCTTGGCTCACTGCAACCTCCGCCTCCTGGGTTCAAGCAATTTCTGCCTCAGCCTCCCAAGTGGCTGGGATTACAGGTGTGTGCCACCACGCCCGGCTAATTTTTGTATTTTTCATAGTGGTGGGGTTTCACCATGTTCGTCAGGCTGGTCTCGAACTCCTGACCTCAAGTGATCCACCCACCTCAGCCTCCCAAGGTGCTGGGATTACAGGTGTGAGCCACCATGTCCGGCCTGGACACTTTGTCTTCATGCTGAAGAAGTGGTTGTTGGTATTGTAAACACATCACAAGAAAGAAATCAGACTTTTATTTTGACCACTGTGCGTACCGGGCCTGCGTCTCCTATGAAATAACTATGACACTTTTCAACAAATTAATACAGGTTTTTCTTTTTTTCTTCCCCACTATCTCCAGTAATGGCTATAAGCAAAATACAGGTTTTTTAACTCTAAATCAGTGGATACCTGGGCAACATTGATAAAGGAAATCATTTGCACACTGAAAATATAGCAGCCCGACTTACTACTAGTAAGATCCTTAATGATTTCTACATCTGCAACCTTATTGGCTAAGGTGTAATTACAGTTGATGGCTTAAAAACAGCTATTGTAATAATACTTTGATATAATATATATGTAATCCATCCTGACCTCCAGAATAATAAATGTAAAATACTATCTTATATGTAGTTCTTTTAATACCATTTACCTATATTGTCATAGCTGACAATGACAAATTAAAAAACAATTATTTAATAAATGTCAACAAAATTATTTTAGCTAAAAATACAGAAAATTCCCTAAAAATCTCACCACATTCGTTGCCTACGAAAAAGCATGACCTCATGAATTATAAACTACCAAGTAGGTAAGATTCTTTCAGAATTTGACAAACTATGAACAAAGATGCTGTTTTGTTTTTATTCTGTACTACAGTAAAGTGTTTTAATTAAGTTTCTTCATTGCTTTTCTATTTTCTTCAAGACTAAAAGTAATTTGTTTATATATTAAAATCTCTTAAATGTATTGAACTACTAAAGCAAAAATGTCTAACTTTGAAAGGCAACATGCATATAAAAATAACTGAAAAGTAACAGAACTGTTAGGACTGCTCTCAGAGCCTTCAGATCTTACAAAAGCTCTAATTTAAAGAGCAATTTGTCCATTATTCAAATGCTTTCACATAATATAAGCTTCAGTTAAAATAATCTTTTCCTCTTTTCTGAAGTACATGCAAATTAAGAATGGAGTTTTAAACAGCAGATTTGGGGTCCAAAAAGTAACCCACATAAAATGTATTATTAAATGTATATTAAGAGCCAATGTAAATTTCATTCATTGATCATTCAGCTGAAGGGAATCTTGGAAAGCAGTAATTATTCAACTGAATAATATATCCCTATTAACCAAATAATGTAAAAATCTTAGAAAATGAAAAGATTATTTGCATTATAAAACAGTAAGTTGACTGCCAAAAGTAATCACTTATTATGGGTTCCCAGAGATGTGATCTCTTGATGCTTTTAAAATAGTCCAACTTAAAATAATTATGTTGCCACTACAACTCAGCAGGCATTTCATCAACTAAGTTAATTGAACTCAGTGACACAGATGTGGCTTCATGAGAGCACTAACTTAAAACACTACCCTCATTTAAAGAAAAAAAAATTGATGTGGTTTCACCCAAAAGTGAAGGCTTTAATATTCATTGATACCAGCAAACAAACAAACAAAAACTGTTAAAAAAAAAAAAGAAAAAAAAAAAAAACCCTTCTGATTAAACACACATTTCTTTATCTCTATCATTCCCTAAAAACACAAGAACAAAGAAAATCACAAAGCAAATTATGGCAGATGACAACAGTGTTAAGTGGCTACGACAAACTGGAATAAACCGAAATTTAAGACTGCTGGAAAGGAAGACAATGAAAAACCAATCTGAGAGAAGTTTTCACAAATCTGAACCAAGAGGTGGATACTATTTGTTTAAAAAAGATGGGGTGAGGAGAACAGTTAGAAAACAAAACTCCTACAGCCAAAAAGTAAACATCCAATAAAAGAAAAATCGAGGGAACTCCCCTTCTAAAAACAACAACAAAACTGAAGCTAAGAAAATAAACAGATGGATTTAGGAGTTCCCATGTCCAATGAAGAAGAGCTTAAGACAGAAAAAAGGTAAAAAAAACAAAATTAGAAAATGAAAGGGAAGAAATTACAAAGGGCATTTTAATAGTTTTCCTGGAATTGAAGAACACAAGTTTACAGACAGAAAGGCACTATGGAATGCTCAGCACATCCGAAATAGAAAAGAACCACCACTAGACACACCACGGTAAAAGTTAGTATTTAGGAGGTAACACAAAAGTCCCCCAAAAGCTTCTAGGGATAAAAGATATGGCTTACAAATGCCTGGGAAACAGGCGGCACGTGACTTAACAGTAACACTAAAAACCGGAAGACAATGGAGCAATGCCTACAAAATTCCAAGAGGAAACATGCTTACAACTATGACCCCCACTGACAGTTCAGTGACTCTCCTTGTGCCCTTGCACGTGTCTGACATCCTTGCAGGGACCAGGCCTGGTTCTGGTCACCAGCGTGCAACCTGCAGGAACACCCACCTCTGCCATGGGGGCAACAGACAGGAACTGCAGGTGAAAGCAGACTGGACCCAAAGGAAGAGGCCAAGGGAGCCGCAGGCTTCGTGAAAGCAAGACACAGACCTCTACTCATGCACTGAGATTTCCGAGTTAATCTGTCACTGCCAGATAACTTATTCTATCTGAACTAAAATATTAACCTGGAATTTTATCCACAGCGGGGTGTACACCAAATACGTAGAACACAGACATTTTCTGACATGCAAGGTCTCAGCCAGCTCAACTGTAACATCCTCCATGAAGACAAATCCCAATTCCCCAGCTCCAAGGATTAAATTAAAACCTTCAGCATCAACAACAAGAAGGGGTGCATACACCAGACTCCATTCTGAAATCTACTACTAATGTGATGTGTGACTCTGGGCAGATGACATACCCTGCTTAGACCCAATTTCCTCATCTGTGCAAGGATGAAGATAATCTATAATCAGAGGAGTTTCTTCTAGCTCTAAATGCAGTAATTCCGCTGCAAATGTATAAAATCACTAAAATCCCACTACAATTCTCTGCATTGATACTTGCTTACATTTTCTGCCAGTCTATGGTATTTGGCAATAATGCTGTTTCTTAAATATGTCACCTTTTTTTTTTTTAACTTTAAAAGCAACGTCAACAAGCAAAAATGACTATTGTCTGATGGTAATATGTTACTTAAAACCAAATTTAAGCTTTAAAAACAAACACCATTATCAAAACAAACTTTAGACAAACAACATACACAGTAAAAATCTACCAGTAAGAATTCGTCTAACTTTAAAAACCTGCTAACCCAACTGCTTCAACCATCTAGCATATTATTGATATGGTCAGAATAACTTATACTACAAAAATCACTTTAAGTGCAACCATAAACAGCATCAAATAATCGGCTACCCAGAGTGCTAAGTAAAAAGACCTTGTCTAGGTAATTCTAAAGATTAACACTGAACTATTGAAACTGTTTTTGATGGAAATCTTATCTAATAGGAGCCATACATTCTTGTCTTCAAAACGGTATTTTAAGCACAAGTGTGTATATTAAGTATAATCTCAGACTGTCACAAACTGCTATATATAAATGGATGCCTCTCCAGATGACCAATGTATCTGTTGGAATATTTCAGGGAGGCATTAATGACACCATTAGGACTTACTGATGTTCAGATCACTGCCTGCCTCCCAGGGCTTCAGATATAGCTTGTCTTCCTTCTTTTTCTCTATACTTGAGAGTCCGATACTACAGAAAATAAGATCATCATCACTCCCCAATCTCCAAATGGGATGCCCTTTTAACAATTTTAAGAAACTATTTTAGTGTGTTGCTGTTAGGAGTGATAAAACAGTATCAGAACAAACGTAATCAGAGCAGAAGGCTCGGTCTCCCATCAATGAACTGCAATGACCCCACAGCCAAGTCAGGCCACTGCTGCTAACACTGCAGCCACCTGTCATCCTTACCATTCTAGCAGCTTGCACTAATAATACTTCTGAAGACGCCCTCTAGCTTACTGCTTTCATTCCCATTTCTCTTGCTCCTTTGGTCTCAAACCCTTTTCCCACATTAGGCTTCCTTAACAAAAGCACTCATGTCTAACAAAGATGTGGCTGATTAATCAGAGAATACTACTTTTGACTCGTCAGATATTTTAAATTAATAGTAATAATATAATGTTTTAAATTAATAGTAATAAGTAGGAATTATTAGTATTATTTTAAAATTAATCTGACTAGTCAAAAGCAGTCAGATTAAGGAGCAGAATACTAGAAAGTATTAGCACTTGTTATATTTCAGGCACTGAATTAATGCACTCACATGCATGATCATTCTATTTTCACACCAGCTCCGAGAGAAACAGCATTATTACTTTATATGTAAAGCAACAAAAACTTAAAAAAAATTTTTTTTAAATCTACTCCATAAAATTAAAGTGCTGAAATTCAAACCTAGATCTGCATCCCCTTGAGAGACTGCCTTCCTCAGTTACCATCAAGGGCTTCTAAGTCTCTGACTTTTCTTTCTTTTTTTTTTTTTTTTTTTTTTGAGACAGAGTCTCGCTCTGTCACCCAGCCTGGGGTGCTCTGTCACCCAGCCTGGGGTGCTGTGTGATCTCGGCTCACTGCAACCTCTACCTCCTCAGTTCAAGCAATTCTCCTGTCTCAGCCTCCCAAGTAGCTGGGACTACAAGCACATGCTACCACTCCCAGCTAATTTTTTTATTTTCAGTACAGGTGGGGTTTCATCATATTGGTCAAGCTGGTCTCGATCTCCTGACCTCAGGTAATCCGCCTGCCTTGGGCTTCCAAAATGTTGGGATTACAGGCGTGAGCCACCGCGCCCAGCCTAGTCTCTGGCTTTTCTAATTTCCAAGAAGTTTTTCCTTCTGGCTTTAATTCTACACCAGAAATCTGAGGATACCGGGAGGTTTCAGATAAGTGAGATTTCACTTTACTAAGCCACATGACCAAGGGAAATGTGTTTTGGGATGGTGACTTTCTACACACTACACATGACTATACTTCCAGAAGGAGGAGATCTGGGCATCTACACTGCAAGTCAATCTGGTCCTGGAGTCACTCAGACACACATTATGGCTCTACAGGCAGTGACAGTCCTCTCTCTGTGGGGCTGTTGGGGCCATGTAATTATAAGGACTTTGGTTTTATTAGTGCTATGATTTACTCAGCTAAGCAAGCAGACCAGTTCAAAAAAGGACAAACACCACGAAACACCAACAACTTTCTAACACGCAGACAGCATGTCGTTGCCTTTAAGGTAGAGATGACAACATGAACACTCCAAGTATTTTCTGTATAGCCACACCCCTCCTACTCAGTGGCCAGGCCCCTGGGATGTGTCAGGGACACAGAAAAGAAGGACCACCGTTGGCATTGTGCCCTCACAGAACTTATTTTGGGGGGGGGGGAGCGGGAAACAGCAGAAACAAGTAAACAAAATAATTACAGAAAATAATAGAGGTTATGAAGGAACCATACAAGTTAATGACTTGGGATTACTAAAGGAACCATAAGGTAGTCCATGAAGTCTCTGGGTGGTGACACTGGCATTAAGATCTGAGAATTAACCAACCACAGAACCCACCGAAGGACATTGCAGTCAAATAGAACTACTGTGTCAAAAGTGGGGGTGCAGGAAGCAGCTCAGATTGTTGAGGAACAGAAAGGCTAGGGCAGAACCCTGGTAAGGCAGGGAAGATTGTTCAAGATGAGAACTAGGGAGAGATGAAAACACATTTCAGAACTAGGCAGAAATGTTACAGTTGATGGTAAAGAGTTTGGATTTTTGGCTGGGCACAGGAACCCATGCCTGCAATCTCAACACTTTGGGAGGCAAAGGTGGGAGGATCACTTGAGCCCATGATTTCAAGACCAACCTGGGCAACATAAGGAGACTCCAGCTCTACAAAAAACAAAAAAATCAGCTGGGCCTGGTGGCATGCGCTTGTGGCCCCAGCTACTAGTGGAGGGAAGCTGAGGTGAGAGGATTGTTTGCGCCTGGGAGGACGAGGCTGCAGTGATTTCTGGTCACGCCACTGCACTCCAGCCTGGCAACAGAGCAAGAACCCCATTTCAAAAAAAAAAAAAGTTTAGATTTTACCATAAATACAAATTCATTGTAACTTTGTGAGATAAATTATTATCCCCACATGAGGAATAAGACTCAGAGGGCATACAGAACGTGTTCAAGTTCACAGGGATGGTAAATGGATGCTCCAACACATCCAGAGTGTGCTAGGTGGGAAGTGAAATCTCACATGACTTTATCTAAATATGTCTGTTCTTGAAACATCAAGACCAACAGCCACCTAAAAACAACTGCCCCAACTAAGTAAAATTTATTGTTTGTATGGGTCAGTAAAGACCTGAAATCAGTATAAGTAATGGTGTCCTCAGGCCTAAAGCCATCACGACTTATTAGCTAAACCAACATGCCGAACAGTGTAATAAATTATCCATAAAAACATTAATGATAATTTCACTTTAAAACAACACTAAACATCTCTTACGTTGTTGCTCTTTTAATATCTGAACAATTATTTCTATCAATCTGGCCATATAAGAAAGTTTCTCCTTTTTATGACATACACCAGTATTAGGAATTTCTCCCTTGTAAAACGAGTAATTTTACAAAAGCACTTCGGCACCACAGATGTAAATATAATTTCCAGAACTGGAAGAGGTCAGGGATGAGGGCAGGGGACTGAAATAGACAATCCTAACTTCCTACAAAGGATGAAATAAACAGAAAACAGCAAAAAGAGATCTTTTTAGTTCATTTCTTTATCTAACTTTATTAAGCATTAAAACAGAATGTATACACATCCATCAGCTATACTGGATTATAAATGAGGCATCTGACCTAATACTTCCAAATGCATATGCATTTATGTATGTAAATCCTTTCTCATGAGTGCATATTTTTAAGAGAATAACAATTATCGCCACAGATTTGCAAACGGCAGACGCTCATCCCAGTAAGCCCATGATAAACTGAAAATACCTTAAAAGTCAAAACTCAGTGGGTTTATATGGATACAAGTCGAGGTGCATACTGAATGTGTATCATTTCTGCTCCACCAAAAAGTCAAAAAATCCAAAATTGGGGACCAGCTATATGTTTGGACTTTTAAATAAGATCACACCTCTATACGCAAAATAAAAGACATGATCAACAACCCAAAAGTTTCCTGAAAACTGGCCACAATGGAGAAAACTAGCAAGGTGGTTCATGCCTGAAATCCCAGGGCTTTTGGGAGGCTGAGGTGAGAGGATCTTGAGGCCTGCAGTTTGAAACCAGCCTCGGCAACAAAACAAGACCCCACTTCTACAAAAAACAATCAATTCGTGGCATATGCCTACAGTCCCAGTTACTCAGGAGGCTGAGGGAGGTGGATCACTTGAGCCCAGGAGTTCAAGGCTGCAGTGAGCCATGACTGCACCACTGTACTTCACTCTGGGTGACAGAGGAAAAACAAAAAAGAAAATACTTGCTTTCTGTTTCCCAAAAAAAAGGTGGGAGGGCATTAAAAAGAATACCTTTTCCAGTTCTAATACAAGAATGAAGAAAAACACTGGAATGCAAAATGACTAGAAACTCAGCCAGTACAGCACCATTTTCCAGCCAACGCCCAGTCAATGGCACTCAAATCCCTTCTCTGGTGGAGAGGGGCCCTCCTGCCAAGACAGGAGGTCAGGGGATGCCCTAGGGTGTGCTCTTTGGTGGGAGGAGGAAGGAGAAATGAGCAAGGAGTAAGACTACCAATTTAGAGGGTAATTTAAAAGATAAATGATAAAGATAAGAGAAAGTGTTCCAAAAGAGACGCTGAATGGAATTCTAAAAAAGTATAGATTCAGGTGAATACCTGGCTGATCCTTACCCAGGCACATGGGGAAAGCCCTGGCCACACTCCAGGTAGAAGCTCTTCTAGGAATCCAGTCCACTGTCCACAAACCAGTTTCCTCCAAAGCACCAAGGCAGGCTTAGGGACGGTGTTGGAACCAAAGGGTTAAGGCCACCTATGTAGTTTACAACGGAATGGATCCTAGACCTTACCATATCCACGCGTGCACAAAACCCACTAGGAGTAGGAGGAGAAATTAGCCCACGGGAAAGCATTACAGACTTTTTTCCGGGTTTTGTGAAAGCTGGTGAGCAATGCCATTCCTGTTTTTAAGTAAGTCTGACTGTCCACAGCATTAACTATTCCACTAAGATTCATTCATTCAAGTAAGCTAAATGGATTTAATGCTGTGGTTAAAAAAAAAAAAAAAGTCAAGATAAACTGCTACCTTCTGTGGTTGAGAAGACGTCAGATGTTTTAACTGGAAGTAGACCATTTACCTTTGTCTGATTACTAATATATCTTTACCCCAAGGAACACAATAAATTTAAAACGTCTCTGGGAGACTTTCAGCATGTGTAATTCACGTTATTTCTATCATTAGTGTGTTCTCTGTCCTCATGCACAGTGCGTGTTGCCTTAACCGGGCAGATGTTGCAGAAACATTTGTTGAAATGAATTCAACATTATTTATTTTGCTACCAGAAGACTGAGTTCTGCCACATATTCCCACCTGGCCCTCCATTCCAAACACTGGGGATGGGAACCCCAATTTCACATTCCAACCACACATCCCAAGTTTTGTGCCAGGATCTGCCTCTAAGAAACTTCCATAATTCTGCTCCGTGAGCCACAAGGGTGTACCTGAAGTTGCCAACTCCAGAAGCAAACGGAAAATTCAGGCCCGCGTCGGTCCCAGGA
Source organism: Sapajus apella (assembly GCF_009761245.1). NCBI lineage: Eukaryota > Metazoa > Chordata > Mammalia > Primates > Cebidae > Sapajus > Sapajus apella. Next base: position 15,699,529 of record NW_022436970.1, on the reverse strand, counting down.
GCGCTTTAAATTCCACAATCGTCCCTTCCCCACACCCGGGTGAGTGCGCGGCCGGCCGGCGGCACCTTCGGCGGTAGAGCAGCCCCGGCCTGCCCCTCCGCCAGCGCCCGCGCGACCTCGCGGTGGGGCGGGGGCGTCCCCGAGTCCCAGCACCGCGCCCCGGGCCCGCCCTAACGCCTGCGGCCTCGCCGCGCCCCGACCCCCAGCCCGCGGAGGTCGGAGCAGGGACCCGGCCGGGGCACTGAGCCGCGCAGGCCCCGCGCCGCCGCCCAGGCCTCGCCAAGCCCCGGCCTCTCCCCGGCGAGCTGCGGGCAACAAAGGCGGCGGCCCGGGCCGGCGCGCCGCGGCCGAAGAGGCCGAGAGGTCGGGAAGAGCCGCCCGCGGCCGCGCAGGCCTCAGCCCTTCAGGGGCCGCCGCGCCCCGGCCCCGGCTTCCCGGTTCCCGCGTCCCCGCTCCCGGCCCCGGCTCCCCGGCCCCGACCCCCACCCGCGCACCCGCCGAGGCGGCGCAGGCCCTCGCGCTGACCCAGACCCGCTGCTGCAGCCCCGCGCCCGGCGGCCTCCCCGGCCCGGCCCGCGCCGGATCCGCCCCCTGAGCCCCGAGGCGGAAACCAGCCCGGCGGCCAGTGCCCGGGGCTGCGGACGAGCCGGAGGCGGACAGCGAAGCCCGGTCCCAGCCTCCCGCCCGGGCTCCCCGAACGCTCACCCGGAGGCGGCCCGGCTCGGCTTCCTCGCCCAGCGCCGGCGCGACTGCCGCGCTCGCCTTCTCTTCTCGGCAACTCCTCCTCCCGCCTCCTTCCTCCTCCTCCTCCAGGAGGGGCGCGCGGCCGCGGCGCCTCGGCCCGAGCGGGGAGCGGGTGCGGAGGAGCCCAGCGGGCCGCCCCGCGCCCACTACGCGGGCCCGCGGCGCAGGCGGGGCGTCGGGGAGCGCGGGGCTAGGACTGGGGGCCGCGCGGGGCGGGGCGGGGCGGGGGCCGGGCACTGGGTGGGGGGTTCCGAGGGGAGGAGCGCCGGGCCAGGGTCGTGGGGCGGGCGGGGCGCGGAGCCCGGATCTTCCCACCCCCGCGTCCTCTTGCTCCCCTCCGCCGGTGGCTGCAGGCCGCTGCTCCTCCAGCCCCGAGGGTCCCAGGTGACTTCCCTCCGGCTGGGGTGGCCCTGGCTAACGTGGAAAGGAAAGTCTCCTCACCCCCCCGCCCACAGGCCCCGTGAATTTGGCGGACGCGGTCCCCGTGCCCCTGCGACCGGCAGCGGGACCCCCACACTGGTCAGGTCCGCTGGGCTCGCGCAGGGACCCCGGCCTTGTCCCCGCGGGGAGGAGACCCCAGGACTGCCGCGCGCGCACGCCGTGCAGAGCCACAAGTGGGGAGGCTCTCCCCACACCTTCTCGACTGAATCGTGAAAAATTGCTCTTAAAAAAACCAAACATTCCTTGTTTCGAGCCATCTACTTTTCCTTTTAGTTGTTTTCAGAGAGGTTTTGTACAAGTAATAGTTCACTGATGTTTGTGCCGCCGAATTCCAAGGTAGTGTGATATGCAAATTGCATGTTGGGGACTTGACTAATGTCTTTGGAAACTGGCTGAACATGCTACTAATGTAAAAGTACCACGAAAACTTGATTTTTGTCCATAGGAAATCAATAGGAAAATTTGTGTTTCTCTCATGATGAAAAGTGATTAAAAATGAATGTCATTATTATTCAATAGAGCTTGGGGGCAGATAAGTATCATTAAAATCTAACTTAAAGAATTATTGTGGACTTTAAAAGTTGTTTCTTGAATAGTATGGACCGTTTAAAAAGAAAACTGAAAGTACAGAGAAAAAAAAGGCTAGAAAAAAATAGTTGTTCAGGTGTGAGTTTTTACCTGAATTATATCTCGAGAAAGTTGTTAGTTACAAAATGTTCACGTACAGTAATCTTATTTCCTATGTTCAATATACAATACTCCACAAGAAATCCAGATTCATAACAGAAAAGTTGGAACTTTAGGTGATGCAAAGTTGATGTCATTTGTTGTGTGTCATACACTATCATTGTCATTTTCAGTTTTTACTTGATTTATTAATAAAATGCTACCATTATTGTTACTGTGATTGAAATGCAACACAATTCTGAAATACCTAATTACAATGATTGGAGAATGGAGGTTGAAACAGAATTGGCAGAGGTTAGTGGGAAACACAACAAACGGTAATTATCGGTGACTTGCGCCTGTAATCCCAGCACTTTAGGAGTCCAAGGCAGGTGGATCATGAAGTCAGGAGTTCGAGACTAGCCTGGCCAACACAGTGAAACCCCCATCTCTACTAAAAATACAAAAATTAGCCGGTTGTGGTGGCAGGTGCCTGTAATCCCAGCTACTTGGGAGGCTGAGTTAGGAGAATTGCTTGAACCCAGGAAATGGAGGTTGCAGTGAGCAGAGATAGTGCCATTGCACTCCAGCCTGGGTGACAGAGCAAGACTCCGTCTCAAAAAGAAAAGAAGCAAACTTTTCAATCTTACTGCCTTGGGATGCCAGTGTCTCCTTATTTTTCTAAAACAGACAACCAGCAGGAGCTGTGCAGCAGGAGGTTAATGAGCCTTTTTCATAGCAATGGGGCTGTGAAGGGTGGGGAAGAGTTGACTCTTCCAGGAGACACTTGAATGTATGGTTAAGACCCGGGGATTCTGAGTCTGGCAGAGCTGGACCAGAGGCACAGCTTTGACAGGTCAGACAGCTGTGTGACCTCAAACAAGTTTCTCAGTTGTAACCTCAGTTTCTACTTTTGTAAAGGGGGAGTGAAGGGGCTTGATACAAATTACGCCAAATAGTTGTAAGATTTCATGAAATAATGCACAAAAACCACTAGGGGCCTAATGAGTCAAGCCTTGCCTTCAGTTCTTTTGAATATATTATGTCCTTTAATTTTCATATCAATCCAGTAAGGTCAGTATTAACATCATCCCTACCTTACAGATGAGGAAACTGAGTTGTACAGTGTGAGGGCAGAAATTCACTCTCCCCAAGTCACAGCTACAACAGGGCAGAGCTGGAATTTAGGCTTAGGCCTCTGCGATTCCAGAATATAAATCCTTTACCACTAAATAGTGATTACAATATTAATAATATAGCAACAACTTCAGTGTAGAGATATTAGCCTAGATATACTATTAAAATCGCCATGCTTGGCTGAATTTCAGACACTTTTTGGCCATAAACGTGTTATCTTCTTGGCTGTCTTGAACCCTTTTTCCCATCAGCACTCGCTCTCTTTTTGGAAGAAATCTTATCTTTGCCCTACCAATACCCAGCACAGCTAAGATATATTCCCATAACTCACCTACTTAAACTCTTCCCCAGGCCAGATAGGGAGGCTCACACCTGTAATCCCAGCACTTCGGGATGCCAAGGTGGGAGGTTCACTTGAGGTCAGGGATTCGAGACCAGCCTGAGCACCATGTCCAGATGTTGTCTCTACAAAAAATTAATGTATTAGCAGGGCGTGGTGGCATGGAGGCGGGGGGATCTGTTAAGCCCAGGAGTTCCAGGTTGCAGTGAGCTATGAACATGTCACCACACTCCAGTCTGGGCAACAGAGCGAGACTCTGTCTTACAAAAAGAATCAGGCTGGGCGCAGTGGCTCACACCCATAATCCCAGTACTTTGGGAGGCCAAAGCCGATGGATTGCTTGAGCCCAGGAGTTTGAGACTCACGTGGGCAACGTGACAAAACCCTGTCTTTACTAAAAATACAACAATTAGCTGGGCATGATGGTACATGCCTGTAGTTCCAGTTGTTTAGGAGGCTGAGACTGGAGAATTGCTTCAGCCCAGGAGGCAAAGATTGCAGCGAGCCACTATCGTGCCACTGCATTCCAGTCCGAGCAACAGTGTGAAACTCGCTCAAAATGAAAGAGTGAAAGGGAGAGAGAAAAGAACGGAGGGAGGGAGGATGGGAAAGAAGGAAGGGGAAGGGGAAGGGGAAGGGGAAAAGGAAGGGCAGAACGAAAAAACTCTTGTCCAGATGCTTACTGTTGTGCAAGTGATACAATCATGGAGGGCTCCTGGAAGAGACAAGATCACATCTACAGTAAGAAGGTACCTGCACCAAATTGATCAGGTACCAGTCCCTAATACCTTCTAACAAATCCCTGTTTTGCTCAAGATAATCGATTTCTATTGTTTACAATTACAAATGCTGTCTGATATACTTGGTAAAACATGGGGATAGCCACCAGTCATATTGAAAGTCTAGCCCCTGACCAGGGACAGGATGCATAGTTCCACTGCTTCCTCCTAGAGCAATAGCTTATAGAAGCAGAAGCACCCTCGCTGAGCATCCTCAACATCCCCTTTTACAGACAGGAAAACCGTCCAACATCCTCATTGTAAGGAGGAGGAAACAGACGGAGCTCAAATACTTTGCCCAAAGTGACAAAGTTAAAAGTCAAATCATGACTTGAACTGACATTGCCCAATTTCAAGTCTTGTTTGATTTACAATATTAAGCCTCTTCCCTTCTTCTGAAAGGGTAAAAAGGAAAGTCCGGACTTGAAAAAACTGGGTGGAAGCAGGATGGGTTACAGTGTGCAGCCTTCCATTCTGGTCCTGGTGTTTCAAGTGCAGTCAGACCTCACTTAACGACAGTGACATGTTCTGAGAAAAGTGTTACTAGGTGATTCCGTCCTTCTGCTAACATGATAGACTGTACTTACACAAACCTAGATGGAGCCTACTATCCACCTAGAATAACAGGGTGTAGCCTATTGCTTCTAGGCTACAAACCTGTACCGCACGTTACTGTACTGAATTCTGTAAGGCAATTGTAACCCAATGGTATTTGTGTATCTAAATGTAGAAAAGGTTCAGTAAAGATACAGCATTATGATCTTATAATGGGATCACAATCATGTATGCAGTTGACCAAAACATTAATCGGTGCGTGACTGTACATCCTCAGTACTAAAAGCACTCTCTGGGCCCCTGTGAAGAGCTGCAAAGCAAGGAAACTCTGCCACCCTCACTTGCTTCTCGCCCTTCCATTGCCCTTCTGCTGCTCCTGGCTTCCTGTCTTGCTGGTTCAGGTGCTGTACTCCACTCACTCAAATTTCCCTTGCATGGTACTTGTACGGGGTTACATAATGTCCCCCAAAGAGTCGTGTCCTTTCCAGAACCTTAGAATGCGACTTTGTTGGAAGTGGGGTCTCTGCCACTGTTAAGTTGAAATGAAGTCCTGCTAGGCTAGAGGGGGCCCTTACTCCAATGTGACTGGCGTCTTTATAAGAGGACATGACACAGAGACACACACAAGGAGGGGATAGCAGGTAAAGACATATAGAGAGAACCCTGTGGAGGCAGAGACTGGATTGATGCATCTGCAAGTCAAGGAACACCAAGAATTGCTGTCAACACCAGAAACTGGCAAGAGGAACCAGGCGTGGTGGCTCATGCCTATAATCCCAGCGCTTTGGGAGGCCAAGGCGGGTGGATCACAAGGTCAGGAGTGTGAGACCAGCCTGACCAACATGGTGAAACCCATGTCTACTAAAAATACAAAAAATTAGCTGAGCGTGGTGGCACGTGCCTGTAGTCCCAGCTACTCAAGAGCCTGAGACAGGAGAATCGCTTGAACCCGTGAGGCAGAGATTGCAGTGAGCCAAGATCGAGCCACTACACTCTAGCCTGGGTGACAGAGCAAGACTCTGTCTCAAAAAAAGAAAGAAAAAGAAAAAGAAAACAAGAACTGTTCAATGAAGCACTGTTTGTAGTAGTGAAAACCTCAAAACAACACTGAGGACAATGTAGATGTCTGCATAATGGGATAAATCAAATGACTTCCATTTAAACAAAAAAATGAGTAAATTAAATTATATGTATCAACATGGATATATATTAAGGATGTTAGTGAAACAAAAAACTAGTTCTAGAAGGACACATACAAAATGAAACCATATATGTCAGGTTTGAAGCATTCAAACTAATAATATACATTTTTTGTGGGTACATGTATACATAGAAAAAGTATAAGGCAGAGAACGGTGGTTCATGCCTGTAATCCCAGCACTTTGGGAGGCTGAGGCAGGTGGATCACCTGGGGTCAGGTGTTTGAGACCAGCCTGGCTAACATGGTGAAACCCCATCTCTACTAAAAATACAGAATTAGCTGGGTGTGGTGGCAGGTACCTGTAATCCCAACCACTAGGGACGCCGAGGCAGGAGAGTCACCTGAACCCGGGAGGCGGAGGTTGCGGTGAGCCCAGATAGAGCCACTGCATTCCAGCCTGGGGTGACAGAGTGAGACTCTGTCTAAAAAAAGAAAAAGTATATAAACTTGAATTGGGAAGATACACACATACATACTTTAAGGTTGTTATCCTTGGAGTCAGAGACAGGAGAATCATCAGAGAGACATACAAAGGAGATTTTTCCTTAAAAAGGGAAGGATATGTTCCTTCTTTAAGAAAAACTCAAAAGTATGGCTGGATGTGGTGGCTCACACCTGTAATTCCAGCACTTTGGGAAGCAGAGGCGGGTGGATCGTGAGGTCAGGAGTTCGAGACTAGCCTGGTTAATATGGTGAAACCCTGTTTCTACTAAAAATTCAAAAATTAGTTGGGCGTGGAGGCACGTGCCTGTTGTCCCCCCTACTCAGGAGGCTGAGGCAGAAGAATTGCTTGAACCCAGGAGGCGGAGGTTGCAGTGAGCCAAGATCGAGCCACTGTACTCCAGCCTGAGCGACAGAGCGAGACTCCATCTCAAAAAAGAAAAACCCAAACATAAAGAAAGTGAAATGTGAACATTTGTTAAATTTCAATGGTGGGTATGTGGCTGTGCATTCTACTAGTCTGTGTTTTTTCAGCATGTTTGAAATATTTTTTAAAAAATTTATGTGGGGATTCTGAAGTCAAACGCAAATTCAAACCCTTTCTCTACTGCCTCTAGTACTCAAATACCATTCTACAGCTAAAGTAGGTACGAATTGGCAGCCACCACACCCGGCTAATTTTTGTATTTTAGTAGAGACGGGGTTTCACCACGTTGGCCAGGCTGGTTTTGAACTCCTGACCTCAAGTAATCTGCCTGTCTTGGCCTCCCAAAGTGCTAGGATTATAGGCATGAGCCACCACGCCCTGCCCTATTTCTCTATTTGCTTTAAATCAGGTGAAATACGGTCCAGAGCTTTTATCTTACTGGCTTGGCAGAAAAATTCAACATTGACTATTACTGAAAATGGGGTTTGTTTTCCTTCTGTAGGGTTATAGGTGAATCTGCTAATGTGATTCCTGCCAACTCAGGGTCCTCTCATCTTTCTCTCCTCTGGTTCCCCTGACATCCTGTTGTTCAGGTCTAAGTGGTTTCTAAAGAGCAGGCTTGGAGTTGGGATTCTTCACGGTGTCAGCAGCTTGGGGTCAGCCCACTTTTGTCTTCCTTCTGAAGCATTGCACTTCTCTCCAGTCATTTCCGTCAGAAGTGGGATTCGAACCCTCACCTACATTCAGAGACCAGAAGCCATTTCTGTTGTCACTCTCTCTGTTTGTGCTGCCAGAGGAGAGAGAGCACCTTTTCCGAAGGTTCTAACTGGCTGACTTGAACAATAAATGTCGTCAGGGAAATGTGGTTCTCTGGCTGACCAGGTTGGGTCCTGTGTCCACGCATGTCTGTGGAGTTAGGTATGGAACAATCCACTTAAACTATAGGGAATGGGTTTCCCATAAGGTAAAGACGGCAGTGGCACAGAGCAAGCCAAAAAAATGGAAGCCAGTCACAGTGTTAAATAAAACCAGAAGTGGACAGGAGTTAACACTGTAAGCACAGATTTTATTCAGGAACTATTGCAAAAGGGGAAAAGAGACCTCAGTATAGAACCAGGCTCAGTTCTAAATACAGCTTGGACAAGTGGGCATTTATAGCCAAAAAGCAGGGTGGGGTCTGTGGTTGGAAAAGTACTGAGAGGATTCTGGCTAAACCAACTTGACAGGATTCTTGCTGAAGGCGGGCCAGGGTGATCAGACATCACCTGGGGGACGGTGAGGATGCGGAATCTGATCAGATATTCAGCATGAAAGTCCTTTCCAACCTGACTTCACAGGATTCTTGCTCCGAACTGAGTGATGCAGGCCGACAAAAACCAAGGATGTCCACTGACTGTTGAAGCCTGGAGGGCCAAGAGAAGCCTGACTAGAGTTAGGAGGAGAGTTTGTCAACAGTCAGAAAAGATCTTACCTCAAAGGGTTTCTGGGGGATTAAATGATTATATAATACCTTTAGCACAGAGGTGGGCTGAGAGTAAATCCTCAATAAATGGCAGCTGTTATTCCTTTTCTTTCGTGGCCTTTATTATGATTGTAATCCTGTAATTATTTACATGATTGTTAAAGTCTTTCTCTCATGGGAGAGGTTTCCTCATTCACTACTGTATCTTTAGCACCTATTAGAGTGCTGGCACTCAGTGGGTGTTTGGTGAGACATCGTTGAATAAATGGAGGATTTAATGATGTCATCATATTTGTTTTTTAAGAACTATATGTGAAAATACTAATTTTGCCTGGGACTAAATTGATGGTAGAATAAAAGACTGATGGTAAATGTATTTCACAGTGTTTTTATTTCCATTCACAAAATTCCCAGATGTGCTTAGGAAAATTATTGCCAGTTTGTGACTGAGAATCTGCATGAGTAATTTATGTGAAGATCATACATGGAACTAATTATATAAGAGTCACTAAGTTTGCCAAACTTCTCAGCGGCTTTTAATGTAGCCTCTCTTTAACAAACTTTGTAGCACATGTTTTCACATCAGGGTTTTGTTTATGTATCTCAAGTCATGTGTAAAGTCCCATTTAGAAAGATTTTGAGGTTCTAGGTGTAGATAAGATTTTGATTAGAAAAAGACCATATGTTCAAGGTTAATGACTTACTTTTATGATTTATTTATTTATTATTTATTGAGAAAGAGTTTTCCTCTCTCACCCAGGCTAGAGTCCTGTGGTACAATCATAGCTCACCGCAGTCTCATGCTCCTTTCTCAGACTCCCAGGTAGTGAGACTATATGTTGTGCCACCATGCCAGGCTCAATATTTTTTTTTTTTTTTTTGAGACATGGTCTTGCAATGTTGCCCAGACTGGCCTCAAACTCCTGGCCTCAAGTGATCTTCCCACCTCAACCTCCAAAATGCCCACATTACAGGCGTGAACCACCACACCTGGCCTAAGGTTAATGACTTTTACAAAGCCTAATTTCTTATGTTAAAGAGAACTCGAAAGTGACAGTAGTTCAAGTAGTGTCTTTGTTCAGGCTGCTGTAGCAAAATACCATAAACTGGATGGTTTATAAACAATAGAAATTTATTTCTTACAGTTCTGGAGGCTGAAGGTTTGTGACTGCAGTGCTGGCAAATTCAGTGCTGGTTGGGTCCCCACTTACTGCTTTGTGAACAACCATCTTTTTGCTCTGCTCTCACATGGCAGAAAAAGTGAGGGAGCTCTTCAGAGCCTCTTCTATAGGGGCACTAATCCCATTCATAAAGGCTCCTTCTTGAGCTAATCACCAGCCCAAGGCTCCACCTACCAACACTGTCACACTGGGGATTAGGATTTGAATATAAGAATTTTGAGAAGGCACAAACATTCAGACCATAGCAAGGGATGAAACAGATTTTATTCAGGAGCTGTTGCAATCAAGGAAAAGAGACTTCAGTATAGAGCCAGGTTCAATTCCAAAGATCTATAGCCAAAGAACAGGGTGGGGTCAGTGGATAGAAAATTGCTAAGGAGAAAGATAAGTGTTAAGAGGAGCTTTTGGCTAAACCGACTTGTTAGAATTCTTGCTGAAGACAGGCCAAGGTGATCAGATATCACTTGCGGGATGGTGGGGATGAGAAAGTGGATTACATATGAGGAGTGATTAGATGTCAAGCGTAGGGGATATTCTCTAAACTGACTTAACAGGATTTTTTAAACTGATCTATGCAGATTTGGCAAGGATGGGGTCTTGTTGAGAAAAGGAGCCTGACTAAAGTTTGGTCAAGATGAGAGTTTCCGTCACTAACAAACCTTTTATTTTTCCACTGTTATTTTTCAGAAGGCATTAACCCAAAGTTACAAATTGCTAGAATGGTGTAGGGAAAGAAAAATACTTTTTTCTTCAACCCTTAGGTTCTTAGTTGGAATGGACCCCTGTAACAGAAGACAGATTAACAAGAAAAAAGCAGTTTATTCACATGTATATTTCACATCTACCTGGGAGAAGCCCAGGGGGTGAGTACTTCTCAAAGAGGTGACTTTGAATACAGCTCCTTCGGCGTCTTCACCAAAAAACAGTACATTTTGAGAGAAGGGACAGGACAAAGGAAAAGCATTGTTAGTCTGAGGGGCGGCAAATTTGGTTGAATGAAAATAAATGATCGCTAAAAGCTAGTTAGAAAGGCTTATTCATGTAGATTCCTCCGAACTCATCTCCAGAGGTTTGAGTTGAGTGGTGAATCTTCATTCTCCCTGGTAGAAAGGAAGGCAGGATACCTTTTGTCTTCATAAGCCTGTATCTTCCTTTTAGGTGACTATGGGGAGGACAGAGAGCTTTCCTACATGGGTTTCTTCTTAATTGCCTTTAGCTCAACAATCTTTCATATTTTGGGGTGGCATATTCTGGTCTCCCACATTGTCGACAATTATTTTAAGGTAGTTGTCCTACAATTTGCAATTCAGACATATCCTTGAGAATGAAACTAGCCAGTCATAGATTATGAAATACTTTAAATCTGATGAAAGTCAGATTTATTTCATTTAAAAAGAACTATTGGAAAGAGTAGATATTGGAAATGGAACAATGTGATATTATTTCACTTTGTGAGCAACCCAGAACAAACATATAGGATGTGAGTGGTGATATATAGGGGCCAATCAATGATTACAGAGGCACTTAGATTAACAGTATAATCTATGTAGAAGTCACTTTATTCTCTTCAGTTAACAGCAGACGTATCTAAGAAGTATGATATCTGTGCTAGGTCAGGCAAAAGTTCTGGTCATTTCAGTGCCTTGTGCAATAATAAACATACTTTAGAAATTTGTACGTATAAATTTCCCATCCTGAGTCACATTTTAGTAGTCGTTGACCAAATGACTTAAGATCAAAAGGCGCTCTCTTTGAACGAAGTACTGTACAAGTGATTTCACTGTGTGTGACTTTCCCCTGCCAGGACCCATTTTACTGTCAGAGTTGGCTCAGAGTTTTGGCTGAAGTTGGGCATAATAGGTGCTAAGTACCTTTATATTAAGTGCTGGGCTATCTAGGCCAGACTCACAGAAGGCTTGCTTTACAGCCTATTCTGCCTGAATTAGCCCACCCACCTAGCTTCCCATATAGAACAGAAGTTGTGTGTCTCATCCTGTAATGAGGGAGAGGTGGAACTGTTTCCTCCCCATTTTAAGCAAGAGAGGAGAAGGCTCAAGAGAAACAAATTTGAGAGCTTGATCTATGCCGTTGGTGTTTGAGTGGTGCAGAGGCTGATATCAGACATCCAAATCCATTGTAATAGTTGCTGTCCTATGGTGCAGTAGGCACTCTCCCTGTTAGAGTAGGCAGATAATTAGACATGAACAGGAAAAGAAGCCCCTGGGGGAGGAAGCTCTGGAAAATCTCAAGCCCCTGAGTCCATATGAAATCTGCAAACTAAGTATGAGCAAAGAAGAGGAGATATATTTACGGAGAGAGGAACACTCTGAAACACCCCTTAGGATGCCCCAGTCATTGCTCCTTCTGCAGTTAAAACCATCAGAATCTAGCTAGCTACATGTTGATAAGAACGGCAAAAGAGAAATTAATAAGAGATATGTGGGTGCAGTAAGTACAGACTTGACCACTGTATGACCTTCCTGCGGTGGTGGTAATGAGCAATACCACCAGTAGGTAGGATTAGTATTGATTATGCGGCCCTACACATGTGCATCAACTGACAGTAAGAATCCCACAACCCTGAGCAGGGAATTAGGTGGGGACAAAGGTGGAGACTTAACAGAGAAGCAGGAAACTAGACAAAGAAGACAGAGACTTAAGCCAGAAGCAGGAACTTAAAGAAAAAGTCCAACCTCATAAAAACTGCAACACAGAACTCTCAGGGTTGTTCCCAGGCAGACCAGCCCACTGGTCTCTTGGAGTTGTACTTTTATTTCCTTAATAAACCTTTCTGCTTACTTTACTAATTGGTCTCTTGGCTGAATTCTGTCCTCTGAGAAGATAAGAATCAAGGACCCTCACAATTCCAAGTAATACCCCAAATTTTGCAATAATTTTTTTGAATAAAGTCTTTATTTACTAAGTCTGGATCTCATTTTTTTCTTTGCCAGGACTTGAAGGAGCTGTATAAGATGGGTGCAGTTCAGTGCATGTGTGGAAAGACAGGAGCTGAGTGCAAGTCTGTAGGGCAGTTGGTAGAGACATGCCTGAATCAATCAAGAGAACTATAGGTGAGTGAACACAGCTGAGTGAGGGAAAAGGAAGGAAGAAATAGCTCCAAAGAACCACAAATGTAACCACCCAGTCATCCAATGGATTCATTTAGCCTGCTACCCAGATAGAACCAATTTATCAAGACAGGGGAATTGCAGTAGAGGAAGAGTTTAATTCATGCAGAGCCAGGTGAATGGGAGACTGGAGTTTTATTATTACTCAAATCAGTCTCCCCCAGAGTTGAAAATCCAGAGACTGGAGTTTTTTAAGACTAATTTGGGGGACAGAGGACCCAAGGAGTGGGGAGTGCTGATTGATCAGGTCAGAGATGATCTTAGGAAGTTGAGCCCGTCCTCTCGTGTTGTGTTGGTTCCTGGGTGAGGGCTACAAGACCGAATGAGCTAGATTTTATATCTCGGTGGTGCCAGCTGATCCATCAGGTGCAGGGTCTGAACGATATCTCGAGCACCTATCTTAGTTTTTACAATAGTAATGTTATCCCTAGGAGCAATTGGGGCGATTTAGAAATGTGTGGCCTCTGGCTGCATGACTTCTAAACCATAACGTCTAATCTTGTGGCTAGTTTGCTATTCATACAAAGGCAGTCGGGTCCCCAGACAAGTAGGGGACTTATTTAGGGAAGGGGCCATTATCATCTTTGTTTTAAAGTTAAATTATAAACTAAGTTCCTCCCGAAGATGGTTTGGCCTATGCCCAGGAATGAACAAGGACAGCTTGGAGGTTAGAAGCCAGATCAAGGCAGTTAGGTCAGATCTCTTTCATGGTCATAATTTTCTCATTGTTATAATTTTTGCAAAAGCAGTTTCACAAGGTACCTCATGAGAAAAAAAAAAAATCAGCACTGAGGACCTGCTACACTGAGCTCACTAATGCCAGATGACAACTTTGTCTCTGGCAAGACCTTTCTGTCCATTATTTTTGCTTTTTTTTTCTTTTGCTAGTAGGTCTCAAGACAGTAGTAGAAAATGTGGGATGAAGGGGAGGGAGGAAATGACCCAGAAGCTGACCACAATCCTGTCCTCCAAACCTGAAGACCTGAGTGCTAGAGGAGTAGAGAGATATTTTACACTGGATAGTGGTTCTGAGTTTTGATAGTACTGGATAGTTTTGATAGACTGGATTTTTTAAAAAATCTAGAAGTGATGAGATAATTTTTTAACTATCTGATAATGCCTGGAGTCAGGAGTGGGAACATTTATGTCCAATGAGTGGTTTTGATGAGGCAGTGTTGGAAAAGAATAATGTGACTTCTTAACAAATGCCCACTTACATATATGAATTCCATAGTACCACAGATTGTCAACTATGTTTTGTGTGTGTGTGTGGCTAAAATATATATATTTTTAAAGTGAATAATCTGGTTTGGCTGTGCACCCACCCAAATTTCTTTTTTTTTAAATTAAATTAAATTAAATTTATTTTTTTAATTGCATTTTAGGTTTTGGGGTACATGTGAAGAACATACAAGATTGTTGCATAGGTACACACGTGGCAGTGTGATTTGCTGCCTTCCTCCCCATCACCTATATCTGGCATTTCTCCCCATGCTATCTCTCCCCAACTCCCCACCCCCCACTGTCCCTCCCCTATTTCCCCCCAACTGACCCCAGTGTGTAGTGCTCCCCTCCCTGTGTCCATGTGTTCTCATGGTTCAACACCCACCTATGAGTGAGAACATGCGATATTTGATCTGCTCTTGTGTCAGATTGCTGAGAATGATGGTTTCCAGGTTCATCCATGTCCCTACAAAGGACACAAACTCATCGTTTTTGATGGCTGCATAATATTCCATGGTGTATATGTGCCACATTTTCCCTGTCCAGTCTATCATCGATGGGCATTTGGGTTGGTTCCAAGTCTTTGGTATTGTAAACAGTGCTGCAATGAACATTCGTGTGCATGTGTCCTTATAGTAGAGCGATTTATAATCCTTTGGATATATACTCAGTAATGGGATTGCTGGGTCAAATGGAATTTCTATTTCTAGGTCCTTGAGGAATCGCCACACCGTCTTCCACAATGGTTGAACTAATTTACACTCCCACCAACAGTGCAAAAGTGTTCCTATTTCTCCACATCCTCTCCAGCATCTGTTGTCTCCAGATTTTTTAATGATTGTCATTCCAACTGGCTTGAGATGGTATCTCAGTGTAGTTTTGATTTGCATTTCTCTGATGACCTGTGATGATGAGTATTTTTTCATATGTTTGTTGACCTCATGTATGTCTTCTTTTGTAAAGTGTCTGTTCATATCCTTTGCCCACTTTTGAATGGGCTTGTTTGTTTTTTTCTTGTAAATCTGTTTTAGTTCTTTGTAAATTCTGGATATCAGCCCTTTGTCAGATGGGTAAACTGCAAAAATTTTTTCCCAATCTGTTGGTTGCCGATTCACTCTAATGACTGTTTCTTTTGCCGTGCAGAAGCTGTGGAGTTTGATTAGGTCCCATTTGTCTATTTTGGCTTTTGTTGTCAATGCTTTTGGTGTTTTGGTCATGAAGTCCTTGCCTACACCTATGTCCTGAATGGTTTTGCCTAGATTTTCTTCTAGGGTTTTTATGGTGTTAGGTCTTATGTTTAAGTCTTTAATCCATCTGGAGTTAATTTTAGTGTAAGGTGTCAGGAAGGGGTCCAGTTTCTGCTTTCTGCACATGGCTAGCCAGTTTTCCCAACACCATTTATTAAACAGGTAATCCTTTCCCCATTGCTTGTTTTTGTCAGGCTTGTCAAAGATCAGATGGTTGTAGATATGTTGTGTTGCCTCCAAGGCCTCTGTTCTGTTCCCTTGGTCTATATCTCTGTTTTGGTACCAGTACCATGCTGTTTTGATTACTGTAGACTTGTAATATAGTTTGAAGTCTGGTAGTGTGATGCTTCCTGCTTTGTTCTTTTTGCTTAGAATTGACTTGGCTATGCGGGCTCTCTGTTGGTTCCGTATGAAGTTTAAGGTGTTTTTTTCCAGTTCTGTGAAGAAGGTCATTGGTAGCTTGATGGGGATAGCGTTGAATCTGTAAATTAGTTTGGGCAGTATGGCCATTTTCACGATATTGATTCTTCCTAACCATGAGCATGGAATGTTTCTCCATCTGTTTGTGTCCTCTCTTATTTCGTTGAGCAGTGGTTTGTAGTTCTCCTTGAAGAGGTCTTTTATGTTCCTTGTTAGTTGTATTCCTGGGTATTTTATTCTCTTTGTAGCAATTGTGAATGGCAGTTCATTCTTGATTTGGCTCTCTTTAAGTCTGTTATTGGTGTATAGGAAAGCTTGTGATTTTGCACATTGATTTTGTATCCTGAGACTTTGCTGAAGGTGCTTATCAGTTTCAGGAGATTTTGGGCTGAGACGATGGGGTCTTCTAGATATACAATCATGTCATCTGCAAATAGAGACAATTTGACTTCCTCTTTTCCTATTTGAATACCCTTTATTTCTTTTTCTTGCCTGATTGCTCTGGCTAGAACTTCCAGTTCTATATTGAATAGGACTGGTGAGAGAGGGCATCCTAGTTTAGTGCCAGATTTCAAAGGAAATGCTTCCAGTTTTTGCCCATTCAGTATGATATTGGCTGTTGGTTTGTCATAAATTGCTTTTATTATTTTGAGATACGTTCCGTCAATACCTAGTTTATTGAGGGTTTTTAGCATAAAGGGCTGTTGAATTTTGTCAAAGGCTTTCTCTGCATCAATTGAGATAATCATGTGGTTTCTGTCTTTGGTTCTGTTTATGTGGTGAATTACGTTAATAGACTTGCGTATGTTGAACCAGCCTTGTATGCCTGGGATGAAGCCTACTTGATCATGGTGGATCAGCTTTTTGATGTGCTTTTGTAATCAGCTTGCCAGTATTTTATTGAAGATTTTTGCATCTATGTTCATCATTAATTTTATTTTTTTAAGATAAGGTTTCACCATGTTTGTCAGGCTGGTCTTGAACTCCCAACCTCAGGTGATCTGCCCGCTTTGGCCTCCAAAGTGCTTGGATTACAGATGTAAGCCACCATGCCCAGCCCCCCAAATTTCATCTTGAAGTGTAGATCCCATAATTCCCACATGTCGTGGGAGGGACCTGGTGGGAAGTAATTGAATCATGGGGTTGGGTCTTTCCTGTGCTGTTCTCATGATAGTGAATAACTATTACCTGATCTGATGGTTTTATAAAGAGGAGTTCCCTGGCACACGCTGTCTTGCCTGTCACCATGTAAGATGTGACTCTGCTCTTCCTTCACATTCCACCATGATTGTGAGGTGTCCCCAGCCATGTGGATCCGTGAGACCATTAAACCTCTTTCCTTTATAAATTACCCAGCCTTGGGTATGCCTTTACTAGCAGCATGAGAACAAGACTAATAAGATGTCAAAAATAAAGCTTTCCTTCCATTGATCAGATAGGTACTGGCAGTATTTTGTGATACGCACTGGAGATACACAGCCATGATTTCCTGGATATCACGGGAGATGACTATGAGGACTAATTTTACGTGTCAACTTGTACTGGAACGAGGGGTGTAAACATCATTCTATGTCTGCAAAGGTGTTTCTGGGTGAGATGAACTTTTGAATTGGTTGACTGAGTAAAGCAGATTGCTCTCTCTATGTGAGTAGGGATCATCCAATCAAGTGATGTATTAGTCAGGGTTCTCTTTTTTATTTTAGCCAAGGTTCTCTTAAAGGGACAGAACTAAGAGGATATATACATACGCGCGCGCGCACACACACACACACACACACACACACACACACACACGTAAAGGAGAGTTTATTAAGTATTAACTTGCATAATCTCAAGGTCCCACAATAGGCTGAGGCACAAGGAGAGGAGTAAGGAGAGCCAGTCTGAGTCCCAAAACGGAAGAACCTGGAGTCTGATGTTCGAGGGCAGGAAGCATCCAGCATGGGAGAAAGATGTAGGCTGGGAGGCTAGGCCCGTCTCTCCTTTTCATGTTTTTCTGCCTTCTTTATGTTCTCTAGAAGCTAATAAGTTTGTGGCCACCAGATTAAGGGTGGATCTGCCTTCCCCAGCCCACTGACTCAAATGTTAATCTCTTTTGGCAGCACACACACAAACCCAGGATTAATACTTTGTATTCCTCAATCCGATCAAGTTGACACTCAGTATTAACCTTCACAAGTGAAGACCTGCGTAAAACAAAAAAGTGAAGACAGCTACCATTGATGCCTGAGTGCTTGAGCAAGGATATCTTTTTTTTTTTTTCTTCCCGATTTTAAACTTGAACTCAAACTGAAACACTGACCCCTTTTAGGTCTTGAGCCTGCCATGCTGGAACTTACACCATCAGTGGTCCTGGGTCTCCAGCTTACTCATTGTGGATCTCGGGACTTTCTAGCCTCCATAACTGCGTGGGTAAACTCCTTATAATACTCTTCACACATATGCACATATATGTGCACCTCTGTACACATATCCTATTGGCTCTGTTTCTCTGGAGAATCCTAACTAACACAATGTCACTATCCTAAAAATCACAAAATAAATGTGGGTGGTAAGTACTATCACAGCATATAATAAGCACATTTAACCTAGTCAAGGAAGGCTAGAGTAAATAAATATTGTGCTGGCTTCAGACTGAAAAATGGATTAAGAAGAGGCAAAAGCAGAAGCAGAAAGTTACAATTTACTTCACTAATACAAATGAGATGATTATTACATGAACAAAGGCAGATTTTATGGGTTTGGAAGAAGATGGGTAAAACATGTAACTAGGTAGTTGGGCAGTGGTCCCTTTTGCTGAGAGAGGGGACACTGGCTTTTCAGGGATAATATCATGATCTTGGTTTGGTTGAGTTTAAGTTCTTTTGCCATTTCTAGGTAAAATGTTAAATAGGCAGTTGATTAGAAGTGAATAAAATAGATAAGAGTGTAGCATGCCCTTTTGTTCTAATAATGCAAATTAATGAGAAAGAGTTGATTTTCTGACTGAACAGGCTTAATTTCAGAAAAGGAAAAACAAGAATGAGGGGAGATTAAAATCATAATAATAGATCACAGTTGCTGAGTGCTTTACATATTAGATAAAGCCTAAATGCCTTACATGGTAACTTAGTGAATATGTTACACATCATACTATGTGGTCAAATACTATTGTTATCCCTATTTGGTAGTCTGACTTTAAGATGATCCTAAATGATCCCCATCCTATGGTATTTGTGCTCTTGTGTCATCCCCTCCCACAGTGAAGAGAGCTGATTTGCGTAACCAATAGGATATCACAGAAGTGACAGTGTCACGACTTCTGAGGCCAGATTGTAAGAAACATTGTGGCTTCCATCTTGCTCTTTTGAATTACTTGCTCTGAAAGAAGCCAGTCACCATCATGTGAGGAAACTCAAGTAGCTCGTGGAATAGCTTATGTGGATAGGAACTTACCACAAGAGTGAGAGCTTAAAAGTTTGAAAAATTTGCTGCCCTGACGATGCAGTAGAAAAGAAAATCTCATTTTCTGGGGAGAAATTAAAGCCGATAGCAGCCACCATGGAAACCCTGGCCTCAGACAAGCCTTTAAATGACTGAAGCCCGGCGCACATTTTGACTGCAACCTCAGAAGAGACTCCAAATCAGAACTACCCAGATAAGCCTCTTCTGAATTGATGACCCAAAGAGACTGTGGGATAATATGTATTTATTATCCACTGTGTTTTGGGGTGATTTGTCAAACAGTAGTAGACAATACACTTCATTTTATAGATAAAGAAAATAAGTCACAGGGAAGTTTAATAATTGCCCAGTATTGTGCAGCTAAAAGTGGCAAAACCGGGATTTGAACTCACATTGTCTGGTTTGGGTCCCTTCCTGAACCATCACACCCTATGCTTCTGCCACTTAAAGAAAGTGAGGCATGATGCTCAGCATGAGGGACAAAGAGGATTTCTAAGTGGCCAATAAGTACATAAGCATGCTCATTTGCAGTAGTTTATGTTATTATTTTATTTTCCAGAATTTTACATAGAGTTTATTCTTCAGAGCAGTTTTAGGCTCATAGCAAAATTGGGTAGAATTTACATACATATTATTTTTAGTCATCAAGACTTTGTATGAATTTGAATTTACTCAGAAGCTGATAATAATTTTTATTGTTGTTGTTGGGATGGAGTCTTGCTCTGTTACCCTGGCTAGAATGCAGTGGATCGCGGCTCACTAAAACCCCCACCTCCCAGGTTCAAGTGATTGTCCTGCCTCAGCCACCCAAGTAGCTGGGATTACAGGTGCCCACCACCACAAAGAGCTAATTTTTGTATTTTTTGTAGAGATGGGGTTTCAGCTTCGTGGAAAGTTTTCTCTTTGCCCCTACATTCTTTTTTTTTTTTTTTTTTTTTGAGATGGAGTCTCACGCTGTTACCCAGGCTGGCGTGCAGTGGTGAGATCTCAGCTCACTGCAACCTCTGCCTCCCAGATTCAAGCGATTGTCCTGCCTCAGCCTCTCAAGTAGCTGGGATCACAGGAGTGCACCACCACATTCAGCTAAGTTTTGTATTTTTAGTAGATAGTAGAGTTGGGATTTCACCATATTGGCCAGGCTGTTCTCAAACTCCTGACCTCATGATCCACCCACCTTAGCCTCCTGAAGAGCTGGGATTATAAGCATGAGCCACCACCCTTGGCCACCATGGAGTCTTTCTACTACAATGATCTATATGAATAATAATTTACAAACAAACCAGTATTAATATGTCCCTGTATATATACAGTGGTCATTAAACTAAAAAAAATGCTCTTTTTAGACATCTCTGTATCAGAAGCAAACAAACAGCATCAGTCCTCAGTTCTCTCTGTGACTGATTACTAAACAACCTGTAGATGTCAAGCATGATAACATTAGATAAAGCAGGCAGGTCTAGAGTTGTCACAAGAATCAAGATGTCTAATGGCACCAATGAAAAGAGTGCCAAACTTTACATCAATGAGAGAGAAAAATAAAAATTTTTAACTTATTTATAAGTAGCTTTGGTGCTGAAAGTCAACTTGATGACTGGATATCAAAAGTCAGGAGTTGCAGAGTCATGTAGCAGCACTGATTTAATGAATTGAGGTAGAACAAATCAATGTTTGAACAAAGTCTGACATTCGTAACAGGTTTTATTGTATTGGGTGGAATTCTCTAAATTCATGAAACCTTTTGAGAAAATCTTCAATTCTCAACCCCTTAAAAAAGTATGCTGAACCAGGAAGAAAAAACAAAAGATGGAAATAATGATCTGGACAGACACAAAACAGCATGCTTTAGTTCAGCCCATATTCCACCTGCCACCTGGTGATAAAGAGCTCTCAGAAAGCAGAATATCTTTCATATTCATCAGGTAGAATCTCACTAGTGTAAAGAACCGACATTGATCTGCTGCCTCCACTCACTCTCTGCAGACCATTTTGGATTCCTACGGTGTAATCATATATTTCACATGCATCTGTGAGATAAGATAAACATTATGTTTACATATATCCCACATGAGTCATTCAGGGTTAAAGGTTTTCTAGATATTGTGTGTGACACTAGAAACTTCATGCTGTATCAAGTCAGGGTCAGTATTAAGCTACTGGACTCTATAATGAAATATTATAGATAGACATTGACAGAAAGCCAATATGAAAATCTGGCCCAGAAGGCCGATGCAGTGGCTCACACTTGTAATCCCAGCACTTTGGGAGGCAAGGCGAGCGGATCATGAATGAGGTCAGGAGTTTGAGACCAGCCTGTCCGATATGATGAAACCCCGTTTCTACTAAAAAATACAAAAATTAGCCAGGTGTGGTGGTGCATGCCTGTAGTCCCAGCTATTTGGGAGGCCGAGGCAGGAAAATCGCTTGAACACGGGAGGCAGGGGTTGCAGTGAGCTGAGATTGGCCACTGCCCTCCAGCCTGGGTGACAGAGTGAGGCTCCATATCAAAAGACAAAAGAAAATCTGGCTCAGAAAGACCAGAATGGAAATATGCAATTTTCTTGATTTAAGATGATCAAACGTTTGTGGGTTTATTATTATTATTATTTTAAAAAGCTCCATACATGATTTAAGACAGCTATGTATAAGAAGTCTTTTTGTGTGTGCTGACTTTGTTATGACAACTCTAGCTGATTCTTCACGAGAGATTAGGGATACGCATCTTCAGCAGTGCACGTGAGAAATAAGCTCTGAAAAAGGCAATTTATTGGTTTTGGGAAGGACCATACTCTGGGAATTGCTTTAGAGGAATGGACAATGATTCTAGGATTATAGCCAAGAAGGACTGGAAGACTTCAGGAGATGCTTCAGCTTCTTCTAGATTTTGAATGCTGAATAAGCCACTGAAGTGTGATATGTATATTATCCTTTTCTTAGCAAGAAATTGAATAGCAGCATTTTCTGTAGCCTGAATAACAGACAGATTCATTTTTTCAATTAGCTGTTTCTCATCCAAGGCATTAGGAAGATCTCTCTTGTTTCCAAGCACTAGCACTGGAATTCCTTGTTACTGTGGTTTATCTAGAAGATTACGCAGTTCATTTCAGAAAGGTTCTACCTTTTCACAATCTGTTGCATCTATCACGTAAACTATAGCATTGACTCCTCTGCAATACCCTCCTACATGCTTCAAAATTGAGGTTGTCCTCCTGTGTCCTAGATCTTTCCTGTGACATTACCTTTAGTTACCTTCCTCATGTTGAAGCTCACTGTGGGTATCATTACATCTTCACTAAATTGACCTGATGTGATAACACTGATGAAGGTGGTCTTCCCAGAGTACTGCAGCCTCACAAGCGTCAGCTCCATCTCCTCCTTTCAGAAGAGTGAACGGAATTAGTCCAGCAGGCGGGAGACGAGCACCAGCATGATGGTGGCCGGGAGCCAGGACTGATGGGAGGGCAGACCGGTGGCGGCACTGACGACTTCCACACAAGCCACCTCTGCCCTGACCACCCAGTGGCTCCTCCCAGCCCTGCGTGACACGGGGGGACACCCGAGAGTGGCAGCAGCTGCTCCTACATTCTAATCTATCTCCCTGGTTTTCTCTTTACTGCTGACATCAGAATAATCTCCTTTCCATGTCCATATTTTGTAGGGAAGAAGTGATCCATAAATTACATGAGAAAAGGGCACTAAACCAGTTTTTACTGCTGTCTGATCCCTAAACTTTATGCCTTGCAATCATGGTGGAAGGTGAAGGAGGAGCAAAGGCACGTCTTACATGGTAGCAGGCAAGAGAGCTTTAAGGTAGAGTTAACTTTTAGTTTTATATTAATAATTATCATAACAATCGATGCTAAGTCATCCACCTATGCACTTCTTTCTTCTCTCTTCATTATCCCTGCATTGTCATTATGAAAAAGTTGACTTCAGATGAGACCCAGAGGCAGAATAGGGTGTGCATCAACTTAAGAAAAGTACTTGGCAAAAGATGAGTCTTCATTTCCTAAGGGAATAAGTAAATACCTATCAGAAGATTATATTTCATTGGTGTATACTATATAGTTCATTATAATAGCAAACTAACATCTATCAAAAATAGCCAGTGAGCAATTTTTGACCAGTACCTTCTGAAATAGTCTTTTAGAAGATTCTCCTTTAAAAATATTGCTGCATCTGCTACACTCAGGGAAATTCTGGCAACCCCAGGATTTAACTTGAAAAGATACAACAATAAAGGGAGCTATTTAGGAAACATCAGTGTGATTCAGATTTCCTTCTGTCATTAGCTATTTGCAGATTCAATTTTGTGTGAAAATCATTTTAGGGTTGGGGCAGGGGGGATCTTGGAGCAAACAACTGTAGTCCAGTTACTTACCTTTTCAGAGGACTACGTCACTGGCTTTCAGACAGATTATCTCTGTAAAGGTACCCTCAACTGAATTGCTGATGGCAGCCAGATAAACACTTGATTCCTGACAAATGGCTGGAATATTAAATATTTAACCTTTATTTCTGGTTGGTGCAGAGCAATAGGTTTAACTTTTAGGCAGGACAAGGATAGGCCAGCCAAGTTTGTCGATGTTGAGAAACCAGACAAGAATAGATCTGAATAGAAGAATAACAGCTTGGCCCCAGGTTGTCCCAGGGTGTTTCTGAGAGCAGGACGGAAATACCTTCAAACATTTCACTTCTGCTCTGTCATACCAACAGTAACAGGAGTCTCATATTTCAAAGCCATGCTTGAATATGGCAAAAAAGGTTACCCTCCAAATTTTAAAGCAGATGTAATATAAAACAGAAGTTAGATATTTTCTGTGAGATGAAATAAATTTCCTTTATGTTTTCTACAACTTAATGCTTCTTGGTTAATATACACTTTAGTTATTGTTATTTTGAAAGAAGAGATGAGAATTCATATAGCAAAATTAATAAACAGAAAGCAAGTTTAAATTACAGCTAATCTTTGGAAATATTCATATTAAACATTTTAATGTTAATGCTACCTATCTAATGTCAACAAAAAGAGTCAAACTCTGTAAAATATTTGAAGAGATTTATTCCAAGCCAAATGTGAGTGACCAATGGCCTGTAACACAGCCCTCAGGAAATCCTGAAAACATGTGGCCAAGGCAGTTGAACTACTTGGTTTTATACATTTTAGGAAGACATAACACATCAATCAATATATGTAAGATGTACATTGTTTCAGTCCAGAAAGCTGGGACAACTGGAAGGTGGAGGATTTTCCAGGTCATAGGCAGATTTGTAGATTTTTCTGCCAAGTGCAATGGCTCATGTCTGTAATCCTGGCACTTTGAGAGGACAAGGTGGACAGATCACTTGAGGCCAGGAGTTTGAGACCAGCCTGGCCAACATGGTAAACCCCATCTATACTAAATATACAATAATTAACCAGGCGTGGTGGTGCGCACCTGCAATCTCAGCTAATTGGCTGGCCGAGGCAGGAAAATAACTTGAATGCAGAAGGCAGAGTTTGCAGTGAGCCAAGACAATGCCCTTGCACTCCAGCCTGGACTACAGAGGAAGACTCCATCTCAAAAAAGAAAAGATTTTCTGATTGGCAATTGGTTGAGTTATTGTCTAAAGACCTGGAATCAATAAAAAGAAATGTCTGGGTTACCATAAGGGTTTGTGGAGTCCACAGTTTTATCATGCATATGAAGCCATCAGGTAACATGCTTTGGAGAGACTAGATTATAAATGTTTCTTACCAGACCTAAAGGGTCTGTTCTGTCAGTCTTAAGGTCTGTGTTGACGTTAATGCTGGTCAGCTGGGCCTGAATCCTAAGCAGGAGAAGGGTATAGTGAGGTGTATCCAACTGCCCTCTTTCCATCATGGCTGAACTAGTTTTTTCAGGTTAACTTTGGAATGCCCTTGACTGAAAGGAGGAGTCCATTCAGATGGTTGAGAGGCTTGGAATTTTATTTTTGGTTTGCGTCAGAATGACACATTGTCTCAAAATATTTTGTCTGAATTTTTATTTTTATTTTTTTAATCATGGAATAGAAGAATCCCCAAATTATTTTCCTCCCTAGTCTTATTTATAGCTTTCAGTTTCTCCTTTTAAGTCAATTACCTAATTAAAAAAAAAAATCCATCTTGTAAATCAGGACTATTAAAGGAATGAAGTATTTCCTAAGCAACTGCTCCAAGGGAAGAAAGAAAATTTTCAAATTATTTTATGATAATTAATCCTTGTAAAAAAAAAATAAAAGACAAAAAAAAAGACAATACTTGTAAGGCAAGATCAGAGCTTTCCTGTTAATTTTTCGAACTAACCAAAAATAAAAGAATTTTGATGACTAGGCAAAATTTTGATGACTTTATTTGTCAAACCAGTGGAAATAGACACGTTAAATTTACATTCAGTTCCAATTAAATTAATTGGTGCCAATAGCTCAGTTATCAGAAACACAGGTAGATTGTAAATGTGCTCATATGGGTTCTTCTACTTTTAACGTTTCTTTAAAAAAAAAAAATTGTTGGCTCGGCACAGCGGCACACACCTAGAATCCCAGCGCTTTGGGAGACAAAGGTGAGAAGATGGCTTGAGCCCAGGAGTTTGAGACCAGCCTGGGCAAAATGGCAAGACCTCATCTTTACAAATTAAAAAAAAAAAATTAGCTGGGCATGGTGGTGCACACATGTGGTCTCAGCTACTCAGAAGGCTAAGGTGGGAGGATCACTTGAGCCTGGACAGTTGAGGTTGCGGGGAGCTATGATGGCACCACTGCTCTCCAGCCTGGATGACAGAGCGATACCCTGTCCCCACAAAAAAGGCAAGGGAAGTTAATATTTGTCTAAGAGTAATTGACATTATCGGTGTCAGAATAAAATTCAAAACCTAAATATCTGGATAGATGTGAAATAGTGGCTTTATTAGAGAACAGGAATTAAAATACTAACTCCATAAAATATCTTCCAACTTTTTATAAGAGCCAGTCTTGGCTCAAAGAATTCTTGTCACCTAGGACAGTACTGGACATTTCTTGTTACTGGAAATATAGTCAGAAGAAAACATCATTTAATGCCTAATTAATAAATATAAAATATCATCACAAAATTAGAGAAAAAAGAAAGCAAACCAAAAACAATCCTTATCTCAAGGCCTAAGATATTCAATATGTTCCATTTCATGACTATTTACAAAACTTTCCAGTAACAAGGAGTAGCATCTCTTCAGGAAGTTGGCTTCATTTTACTTATGGTTAAAATCCCTGAGAGAATTTTTAGAAAAAAAAAATAATAATAATAACTCTAAAGCCTTACCCTGGGCTGTCACAGTTGCACAGGGTCCCACAGTCAGAAGGGTCACACAGTTGTGGGTTCTTGCTCTGTCTTGGAGTGCTTAATCATCTTCTCTTTGAGTTTTGTAAGTGAAGTTCCATGGGACAAGGGCACACTCCTGGAGTTTGGAGGTACCCACCAGGTACCTCCCATGACACATGGGAATCATGGGAGCTACAATTCAAGATGAGATTTGGGTGGGGACACAGCCAAACCATATCATGCCCCCACATTGGCCTGTCAGCCTCATAGCTCATTCAGGGTGACAGGAGGTGAAGGGAGATTTGCCCACCGTCTTTCCAAGTACCTCACTTGTTCCAGAGGGAATTTGTAATAGCCTTGGGGATCACTGGTCTACTGTGGGTGGTGTTGCCAGGCCCATGGGAGGAGGAGATGTTGCCTCAACATCCCTAGCTAGGGCAGGGGGCATGGGTTGGTGGGTGGAGGACTGGAGAGTGGGAAAAGGAGCGGGGACCCTACAGCTGGTGTGTTGCAAGCCCATCAAGCAGTGGGGAGGGTGCATTCACCGAGTCCGCACTTGCTCACAAGTATCCTAGTGCCTGAGAAAGCATAACATTAAACAGCAAAGAAAACACACAGAAACTGGTGGCGCACAGACTCTTTGGAATAACACTACATTTTGAGTGATTTAGTAGTTTGCAGAAATTTGTCACCCTAAATAATGTTTACAAAATTGTATTCTTGACTAGTAAGTTTTTCAGTAGAAGCAGCAAATGTCACTCAAAAACCATGTGAGCAGGCCGGGCGCGGTGGCTCACGCCTGTAATCCCAGCACTTTGGGAGGCCGAGGTGGGTGGATCACGAGGTCAAGAGATCGAGACCATCCTGGTCAACACAGTGAAACCCCGTCTCTACTAAAAATACAAAACATTAGCTGGGCATGGTGGCGCGTGCCTGTAGTCCCAGCTACTCAGGAGGCTGAGGCAGGAGAATTGCCTGAACCCAGGAGGCGGAGGTTGCGGTGAGCCGAGATCGTGCCATTGCACTCCAGCCTGGGTAACAAGAGTGAAACTCTGTCTCAAAACAAAAAAAAAAACAAAAAAACAAACAAAAAAAAACCATGTGTGCTTATGAAAGGAGGTCGTTTTTACTTTAGATCGATTGTGAGTGCTGCTTTCTCTCAGTTTCTCACTCAAATCCACCCTTCACTCATCTGCACTCTGCTCTGTGGTCTAGGAGGCTGCTGTCTATGGACGGGGTTGTCTGGGGCTTCCTTGCCTGCTGGTGTCCAGGTGGGTTTAGCAATAATGGTAAACAGTATGTGACGGAAGAGCCAGAGCAGAAAGAATTTGGGTTGTTTGATTCCTTTGCCCCTCTTTGCTAGGTGGTTTGGACAGAAGCTTCCTTCCTCAGCTCTAGGTTTTGTTGAGATCCCCCGTCACCCTCCAGGGCTCACTGAAGCTGCCCTTTGCTCTTGCCCCCTGGAGCCTGTGGGTGGTAATGGTTTCCCACTGTGGCCAGTTCATGGATGCTTTGTCATCCCTAGTTAATTTCCTTAATTTGGCTCCCCACTCTGTGGTCAGCTGCTTTCCCAAGCTTTATTTGGTTTAAACCCTTTGAGACAGCCTTCTGTTTCTGCCAGCATTCTGATTGACACAGCACCTTTTCTTCATACATCACACAAGTGGACGTGATGCAAGTCTGTAGCTTGGAGGCGTTTAATTGGAGCATACATCTTAGAACCATGCTGTCATCTCATTTCCTGGTTAATCCCTCCGCATGCTCTGATGGTCTGGCAATATGCTAACTTGGCTAGGCTGGACGACGTTTTCCAACATTCTCGTCCCTGTATGTTTCTAGTTAGGGTTGGTCATAAAGATATTTGAAAAGGGGAGGGAGACTAACTTTTAGGCTTGAGGATCTGTGACGAGGCACCAGGTATTGTGGCAACTCGTGCCCATTGGCATTTGCCTGCTGGCTGCCCTCACTGGTGTGGGCAGTACCTGGGCCTGCAGCTGTTCTGTCAACCCCAGATCCTCCCATAGCTTCTCTGATGCTTGGGCCATGTGTGTGTTCAGCTCCAAAACGAAAATGCCAGCTTCCCCTGCAGGACACCCACGTCATCGGCGTTGGCAGGGAGGAGACTCACCAGGCTCCAGTCTGTCTCTGTGGGCTCCAGTTTATGCCCATGGGTTCCAGTTTCCTTTATTCTCTTCCACTTTCCATCTGTTTTCCCTTCCTGCCTGTGGCCCTGCAGGCTGAAGGTCAAACACCAGACAGAAAGACTGTAGTCGTACAGAGACTGCCCAACCCTTTCCCATGGTGGTATGAGGTCAATTCTTGTAATACACAATATCTGTCTAATAAAGAATATGTAGTGTGGTTCTGTGTCTCCCATCAAACTCTGACATATTTACTTATACCATCATTCTTTTATCTTCCCATATGTACATTAGATGTTTTAATATTTTCTGCCATTGGTTTTTCTTCTTTATTAATGCCACTTCAGCTGTAATTTCAGAGCCTCATTACCTTCTAAAATATCTTAGAAATAACACTCTGAAATTGTATTCCTTTGAGAACATAATTAGCTAATTAACATCAATCTGGATGCCTGCTTTGAGGCCATTAGCATCCCACAGAGGCTATGATTTGTAAATTAAACTAAAATATAAATTGGCTTTTCTGTTATTTCTCAAACTATTGTATAATAATTACTAGGTTTCTGTGAGAATATTTAAAAATTGTTCAGTTTACAATTTTAAATGACCTATACATTTCACTGATACACATGAATTGCATTCTTTCTCTTCTCTTTTTCTTAATTACTCTTTCTCTTTCTTCCTTTTTCTTTCTAGTTAAATGAATGTCTAAATTGGTCAGAAAACATCTTCTCTTATTTATTCTTCTGATAAACTACTCCTAGTAAGCAACCTCCTTTCTTTCCACTGTTTATCAGTGGAAAGTAAAGATCTTCTTTAATTGGGCCAATAAAAATCCCCTCCACCTGAGCCCATTTTTTTATTGTAACATTTATTGCAAATAGAAATTTTTTCCATATTCTCTTTATCTAAATTTTTCCATAATTTGAAATTCATGATTATGTCATTTATTTTGTGTGTGTGTGTGTGTGTGTGTGTGTGTGTGTGTGTGTGTGTAAGGTTACTAACTGATCTAAATGTTTTTTATATTCCAGAAATTACAACATTCCTATTTTCTTTCTTATTTTGGAATTTACTTGTCAAAGCTAAGACTCTAATTCATAGAGCATATGCATTATCTGATATCTATTTCTGATGGAAAATGTGACATAATGTTAGATGTTAACATTCAGAATAAATTATGTCAGGATTTTCTTTGCCAGGAATGTCTTTGCCTTTATGGATCATTTAATATTGTGAATTATACCTAAATATATTTATATTTAAAAAGGGGGCAAGTTTATTTTTGTAAAAGTAAGTAAAATAAACATGACCAGCATATCTAAGAATCAAGACCTTTAGATTATCTAAAATAGAATAGAAAAAAAATAAATCTTAACTTGTCAATTTGTGAAATTGAGTTAGAACAAAGTAATTATTTAGAGAGCAATTACATTTCAAAAGCCTTTCATATTCACCAGCCTGAAAAATATTTTTAATGTAACCATTAAAATCTGACTTTCTTTATTATGTGAATTCCCTCATATAAGAAAAATAAGAACATTCATATTAATAAGAACATGCATTACCTTATTTAATTAAATGCCATCCACAGTGGAACTCATCAATCTAAGGAAGATAATGGACTTGGAATGTTAGGCCATTATAAAGCTAAGCCAAGATTTTCTTCTAATTTTACAAATCATTTTCTAAATCAAATACACATATTGGCACAGTGTTCATTCTAGTTAAAAGAGGCTTATTTTAAAAGTAATTGGCATGGAACCTGGACAGTGTCCTATTCCACTAATTTTATTGTCCTGGGTAACTCACAACAAATAGATAAAAAGCAGGATCAGTAATTTCCTGAGCCAGGACTCAGTTTGTAATTAACATGGAGTTTATTTAGACAGGGTGAATGAAGGGAGGAGAAATAAATTCATAGGAAGGTCAGCTGAAATTAATATTAAACTACACATAGTAAAATATATTTTGTGTAGTTTGCTACTAACCAATTGGTTTCATTTGTATAATATACATCCCTTAATTCCCTAAAATACAGACTAACATGACAACCAATAATACTATAATATTATCTCAATTTAAAAATATATAGTGATTATCTAGATTTTTAAGAATCACTGAAAAGAAGCAGACAATTTATATTCTGTTTTCAACGTGAAGAGAAGGAAATCATTTGCCTTGTGAGTTTTACTTCTTGATTAATATAATAATTACAGTATTGGACATTTTAGAAAAAAGATTGATATTTCAATATAAGATGAAAATTGCCAAGTAATATTTAGATTCAGAATCCCACGTGGAATTCCTTGAAATAAATAAAAGGTAAAGTGCTCATTTCCTCTCCAGGAAACAAAGTAATTATCCTTTTTTAAATAGGATTGATGCTACTAGTTCTTGAATTGATGTAAGTTGATGTCAATGTTTTCTATTTTGGAACATTGAAATTATGCTTTCACATATTGTGATAAGATTACGCATGTTATTTTTCTTGATTAGATGCCTGACATTCTACTATTAAAAGATTACATATTATAGATCATATATATGATATATGATACTACTAAATGATTTACATAGTCACATAACGTCTCAAGATACTTAAGCATGGGTGTTAGCTCTTTAACTGTCTTAATATCTTAAAATGAACAGAACAAACATTGTTTATTGTAACATTTATTGCAAATAAAATTTTTTCTATTTGCAATACATCAGAGTGAGTATATATATGTCTCTAAAATTTCAATCACATAACTTATTCTGTTAGTTTTCAGCAGTACTAACTCACAAGAGAAATCTGGGCATTGTGCTACAGACTGATTTTCCTATATAAATTCAAAGACAAAGATGGTGTTGTCGTAAGGCTAGTAAAATGTATTGCCAAAAACACTCCTTTAGAGTTCTAAGTTTATACAAAAATAGCCACTTTTTCTCACTCATACTTTAATTTTGTGATGTAATGCTACATAGACTCAACTGCATGAATTTCACTCATAACCGCAATGCTAGAATTTTAACACGGATCAATCCACGTTCAGGATCGTCTGCCATAAAATTACTGATTGATCCCTTTGGTTGAACTCTGTTAACTGATTTCTCCTTTCTCTATTTAGGTAGATTTATAGGCCTATCAACATCACTTAAAGTCAGTAATGTTGAAATGTTATTTAATGAGGCTTCACAGCTAGTGTTTCAAACTAATGATGTAAAAATTTAAAAGCAGGTTTGGAGAATAAAACTGACTTTAACATTTTATCCTTTAGAAAACTGTAAATCATTTACAATAGTGGGAATTTGTTAACAATTCATAAAAAATTAAACTTAAGATAGTGCATCAAAAACTTAAATGAAAGGTCTTCTTTTGGAATCAAGTATGCATCCTGCCATTTATTACATTTTCATAATTCTACAATACTCATCCATGGTTAAAGCACAGTCAAAATTTTAAAAATTTTAAATAAGCAAGCATTGTAAATTCATATTTTATTTGAATTTTAAGGTAATTCTTCCTAAACATATTTCATTTTCACTTCCTGAAAACAGTTGCTTTTGTTACATTGATGAATGAGTTGGTTGATACTCAGCAGTTTGTGGGCTCCTTGAAAGTGAAGCCAGGATCACAAGGCTGTGTGATGGCTTCACCAAAAACATGTGACACCACACCCGCCTTGTTTCTTTTTTACAGTGTGACTGAAGGGGTAATTAAGGGGCAAAGTGTAGACTCAGGGTATTTGAACATCAGCAAAGCATTTGACAAGGTCTCTCATATAATATCTTTGAGAATTAAAGGAAGAAATGTTAGCTAGAGGCAAGAACAGTGTGATAGATTGAGCCCTGGGTGAATCATAATCATAATCGTAATCAAGACATGTCAAAATGACCATAATCAAGGGCAAGCTCTGTCCTTGGCCCTTTGCTGATCAAATTTATTAATGACTTAGATGAGAATATGAAGCTCTGTAGATTTATGGCCAGCATAGATAACTGAGTAACAGAAAGATTTGCACAATTGGGTTGAATTTACCAAGATGGGATTTAACACAGTAAGTTCGTGATATTTAGTCTGAAAAAAAAATGAACAAGTGAGATTGGAGGAAACGTAGCTCAGCAATCATAGTGAAAATATGAGTCAACAGGAAGATGTGACTCTTAGCAAAGCTACACTGCCCTTGAGCTGCAAGACAAGAAGCGTAATGTCCAGAGTAAGAAAGGCAGTTGTCTCAATTCATTCTATCAAATCCCATCTGAAAAATTATATTGTCTATGGGCTATTCAAGATTATTTGAAAGAAAGTGATCAGGACAGTGAAATAATTTTAAATCATGTGATATGAGAAACAGTTAAAGAAATTGGGAGGCAAGAAGGCAGAGGGAATCCAAAATCATAACTTTTTTTTTTTTGAGATAGAGTTTCGCTCTTATTACCCAGGCTGGAGTGCAATGGCGATCTCGGCTCACTGCAACCTCTCTCTGCCTCCTGGGTTCAAGCGATTCTTCTGCTTCAGCCTCTCAAGTAGCTGGGAATACAGGCATGCGCCACCACACTGGCTGATTTTGTATTTTTAGTAGACATGGGGTTTCTCCGTGTTGGTCAGGCTGGTCTCGAACTCCCGACCTCAGGTGATCCACCCGCCTCAGCCTCCCAAAGTGCTGGGGTTACAGGCGTAAGCCACCACACCTGGCCCCAAAATCGTGACTTAAAACATTTGAAGGATAGCCCCCAAAAGAAGAAGAACCACACTCATGCCTAGTACAAAGGGTAATGCTGAGACCATCCTCCATGTTGAAGTGAAAAGGCTCTTTCCACAGAACAATGCCAGCTTATAAATGTAGAAGGATTCATGGAATTAGAAAGTCACCATTTGCAACTCCCATTGCGGTAATTGACTCAGGCAAAGATAATCACTGGATGTTAAAACCAATAAGAGAAAGGGTGGTGAGAAATAGGATACTCACAGGATGTCAAAATATTAACCCACAGATGATGTTCTTCTACAGCTTGTTTTAAACTACAATTTAGCTCTATGTAAATGTATTAGTGAACAATCTGAACATAATGCAGATTTTGCACTTGCTTATACCTGATTTAATCCAGAAGAGTTATCCTGTCACCCGTTTCTACATGCAAACTTCAGGTATTTTCAGGGGCAAGTGCCCTGTTTATAGAGTATATATATACATATATATATATATATATATTTATTTATTTGCCATTTAACAAGTGTAAAACTGTGCTGCCATTTTTTTGGGCTCCTGCTTTTTTTAAAAAAATGTGTAATTGACGAAGTTTTTGTGTGTTGTGCCTTTAACCTAGTTTTCCCCATAAGTCCTGTGGTTTTTATTTTGCAATTTTTCATACTTGATGATTTTTAGTACCACGTCTGCTAAATTATGGTGGACTCACTATATTTGCTAATCACAAAGTTTACAAGTATCCACAACAGAGTGATCTTGCTGTCTCTGACTTACATGAAATAATCATCAATAATCTAACATTACATACCTCTTGACAGGATGCAATATGATGTACACACATAATCTATACAATGGGCAGAAATGTCTTAGTTGGATCTAATCAAGCTTTCATACGTAAACAAGCTAGGATACATATTTATATATTCACATACAAAGCTGGCCCAGAATTTTCACTCAGCACAAATAATACATTAAATTTGAAAATGAGAACTAAAATAAAACTGGCAATGGAAAAATGTTGCAGAAAATTAAGGAAATCTGAAAATAGATAGAGCATTAGATGACAATTGGGAGTTATTGCTTATTTTCCTAGGTATGGTAATGGTATCGTCATTATACAGAAGAATATCCTTTTCTTAGGAGATGCTTACTAAAATCAAGGTAAAATATCATAATGTGTGCAATGGGGGTGCTCACAATTCTTTTTTAAAATTATGTTTTAAAGATTTAGCAATAAATAATTGAAAAATTAATTAAAATATCATTAAAAAGTGAATGAGAGGGTTGGAAAAGGGATATTAGTAATAATGACATTTTCAGGTTAAACGTAATTTTTGTGGTCTCCTTTCTGAACTATCTATGTAAATTTTGTATGAGATATATCCAGATTTATTCACTGGAAAAAAAAATAGACTACTGACAGTCAACATTAAAATGCCTGGTACTAAAAAACATGGCACCTCTTCATTGGATAATGAACTTCAGGGAATTGTATTGGAAGGCAATGAAGCAAAGAAATGATTTATTTATGTGTAACCTCAGATGATAAAATGACTTGTAAGGGTCAGAAGGGTGTTCTCAGGAAACATGGCATTGCTGTGAAAAAGTGAGCAAATACTTTAAAAATTATTTTATGTTATTATTATTATTTTTTTAGACAGGAGTCTTGCTCTGTCACGCAGGCTGGAGTGCAGTGGCGTGAACTCGGCTCACTGCAACCTCTACCCCCCGGTTCAAGCAATTCGCCTGCATCAGCCTCTCGAGTAGCTGGGATTACAGGCACGACACCTGGCTAATTTTTGTATTTTCAGTAGAGATGGGGTTTCACCATGTTGGCCAGGCTGGTCTCAAACTCCTGACCTCAAGTGACCCGCCCTCCTCAGCCTTCCAAAGTTCTGAGATTACAGGCATGAGCCCCCACACCGGGCCAAGCAAATACTTTTAAATAGAATTTGTTAAAGTAAAACAAACACAAAATTTATAAATATGTATGTATAAAATATTAGTCCTAAGAGAAGCATTGAGAAGTCTTCATGGCTTCTGATCTTTTCTTGAGTAATCGTATGTTAATCTTACCCTTACTGCTTTGCTCCTTGGACACCCTCCTCTCAAAT
This sequence comes from Sapajus apella, assembly GCF_009761245.1. Taxonomy (NCBI): domain Eukaryota; kingdom Metazoa; phylum Chordata; class Mammalia; order Primates; family Cebidae; genus Sapajus; species Sapajus apella. The sequence continues at coordinate 15,664,449 of NW_022436970.1, read as the reverse complement.
GATTATGTCAGAGAAACTACACTCATGAAGTTTAAGTAAAAACAATTTCAAGCTTTTAATGCAACATTATTTTCCGCAGTGAAAAAGATGATCTCATTAAGAAAAATATCGGTAATAATGTGGCATCTATTATATGATTTTACACTCATTTTAGCTTTAGAACCAAGTGTGATAAACTGTAACCACACTGTGGTCACTGTAATTTTGTTAAACTCTTAACCACTTGCAGGATTTTGCTTTTTCTATGTTTGGGCATTCATTCAAATCATTAATCTTTTATGTTTCCTCTGTAAATGAAAAGCACATTTTATTTTCATTCACCTGAGACAATTTAAGTATGACTATCTCTCAAACTTGAAAATTGATGAGCAATATATCAAAATTATAAGACAATTTGTTACATTCGAATGTATTAAGAGCAAAACTTTCTTTTTTTTTTTTTTTT